>NC_056739.1:666014952-666387452 GCF_019279795.1 Protopterus annectens | reverse complement strand
TGTGTTTCTGACTTCATATTCCTGAGTAAGAGTATGTTGCATCCAATCCTGTAACACAAACAACTTTCACAGTGTATAACAGCAATATTTCAAATATGGCCCTGTGTTGCAGCCTCTGTCCTCCACCTATATACCAGGCTTTGTCAAGATGTCATGCAGTAAGAGGTTGTTAGGTAATGGCCTATCATTATTTAGTGCTGGCATTCCTGCTATCATTCCAGTGATGTTGTGGACTCCCACACAAATTGTGGTGTAGGGTATATATATATATATATATATATATATATATATATATATATATATATATATATATATATATATATATATATATATATGGGCTACAGCTGGACAAAATGTGTGTGACCCTGTACAGTCCGGAGGTCAGTGTATGGACAACACTGTTATATGCCCTTGCAAGACATTTTATGGGGAGGGGTATTAATTGTTTTTAACCTAGGCTGTTACAACATGTGAAGGATATCAGTAATAAGAAGCATTAAGGTATATGACTATACATTTTCATATATTTCACCATGGGAACATTGGTGGGCTAGAGCTTATCGTCTTACACACAGTTCTATTTGTCAGAGTGATAGTGACATTTTAAGTTAAGCATTGTTATGTAACAGATACATTTACATTGTGATAACTAATACTTTCCCCCCTAGGGATTGAGTACAGAGTGTAATTGGAGGCTGCTGAACTACATCTGTAATTAAGTGTTGATTGATTCGTATCTTCAAGACAAGTGTGTTTTTTACTGTTATACTACTTGAAGGCTTTACTGAATCATATGTATTGTTTGAGAGTTGCATTAATCAGTTATTATGTATTTCAAACACCTAACTGCTATAAGAAATAGCATAAACAACTGAAAAAGTGCACAAATAAACATTTCTATGTATGCAAACGTGTGTGGTGTCCTGTCCTTTGCATTGTGTGTGGGTATATGTTTCATGCAATAATTCTCATTTGTAGGAAAGAATCAGACACTGACCATTTGAAAAGATGGCAACTGTAGGAATAATGGCTGCTTGATATGCTGTGCACCCTCTATATATACTCTTTATATATATATATATTTATATATATATATATATATATATATATATATATATATATGTGTGTGTGTGTGTGTGAGTGTGTGTGTGTATATTATATATATATATATATATATATATATATATATATATATATATATATATATACATACATCTACATATATAAATATTTTTTCCCTACTGATGAATGGCTGTGCTGCATGATATGTTTGAGAAAACATCACACTTCGTATGGCTCAAATGGCTTAGTGGTAAATCACTGTGGCTATGGTGTGCAGGGTCCTGGCTTCAAGACTTGCTAGAGCTGATTATTTTGTTGCTGAGCAGAAGAAGGGCTGCTGGATATAGAGTGATTAAGGCACTTTTAAGCAGTTGTAAGTGGATATCTGTGGGTCTGCTAGATGGTAAGCAATGCTAACTTCCGGTTAAATATGCTTACAGACAGTTAGACAAAAGTGCTTAATCTGTGTAGGCATTGCTTAGCCCCATGAAAACAGGCTTAATCCCATTTACTACTGCTTAAAAGAGCTTACTCTCACTTACCCCTGCACTAATTTTTGTTAAAAGAAAAGAAAAAAGGGGTGCTAGGAAAGTGTTGAAAAAGGGGGCACGCAGAGAGAAAAACAATAGGGAAAGTAGCTAGGGATGTGCAGGACAGGAGTAGGAAAGGCCCATGGCTGTCCATTTCTTCTACAGCAACAGCTGTGCATATATACTGAATTTGGAGGTAGATTGGACACTCAAACCCCTGAGAGAGGGCTGAGGGCAACAATAATGTGTTGTGAAGCCAATTAGACCAGATTACATGTGTCCAGTGGACCCATGTGTAAAATGGACAGCTATGTATGGGGCGAAATTTTTTTTTTTTGGGAACGGATTGCCCTCTTTTTTTTAAGGAGAGACTGGGATGTTGGGGCAGGATAGTAGGTATATTACGGGAGGTAGGTTGGGTAGGAAGACAGATAAGACAGTATACAGGGGCAGTATATGACACACGTGGGGGGTAAACACCATGGACGGGGAGGGGTATTTGGAAATTGGAAGTCCATGAGCCCCCAAACTGAAACAGTGGGACTGAGGTCCCCACCTATGGGCAGTCACCACTGCACCTTCATGGCCCCGAAGGTTGCTGTGCTGGGACTGAGCAGGAGGGGCAGGCTGACCCTCTAAATGCACCATGCAGCCCTCAAGCTGGCATAGCAGATCTCCAAATGTCCTTATGAGCTCGTTATGCACCAAACCCCGGACCTGACTTGGGTGACAGGTTCCTGTCCGCACCCACTCCCGGGGGGGGAGAGCCCCATCCCCTAAGGCAGGTCCACCTGAAGGTGGTGCAGGACCAGCAGAAGAGGAGGTCCTGGGGTGGGTCTCAGATGTACTGGGCCCCGGTGCCATGGCCAAATGAGGTGGGAGAGGTGGGTCTGCTGGGACCAGCCTTCCCAAACATGCTATAGTGTTGCAGTTTTAAAACATATGTGGGTTAATAATATTCAACACAATCCAGGATTAGTTATAACAGCATGCATAGCTATTCCCATTAACCCAAAACACCAGATTTGGAACAGTTGCATAGCAAATAGAACACATGCATATATGGAACTCAGTGGCCATTAAAACAGCATGCAGGTTACATTGCTAGCAACAGACCATCAGTGATAAGTATTTAACATGGAACATTAATAGAAACACATTTCAATATTTATTGAACAATAGGACATATGTCCCAACATTAGGTTTGGTGTAAACATACCTATTGATTTGTGTATTTAGATTATTGTTGCAGATATGGTGGGGAGGAGAGAGTGACGTCAATTAACAACTTATATATACTCGTAGTACTCACAACTTTAATTATCATTGCTCTAATCATTAAGGTACATGTATTATTACAATACCCTATGGCCTTGGTTTGGGCAGTGGTATGTTTGTACACAGTGTATACTTCACCTGGCTTATAGCTGAATTCTACATCTCTTACCTGGTAGAGCTGTAGAGGGAATGTTTGTTAATACTACCTGACTGTTTATACAAATATTCCCAGATTACAAGTTAATATTATGCACATACCACTCAATTTCTTAATGCACACACTCTGGACAAAGCTTGACAACATGGGGGTATGAATAGGGACATATTTTGAATATTGCTCTCATAAACTTGGAGAGTTGCTTGAGTGGCAGGCTTTGTTTTAATATACATGTTCTGAATGTTTTGAGGTCTGAAAATCAAATGTATGTCATTATTTAATGACTACAATTCTGAGATGATCCCATTGATTTGCCAGAGGGACAGCGGAATAGGCAGAAAATGGGAGCCAATTATCTGGACATTCTGAAAAAATCTGTACAGTTGAGAGGTATGATTATGCATGCAGCTTACTTCCACTCCCAGGATTCGAACCATGTCTGTGTCTGCTAAAAATACAATTTTAAGTTTCATCAGAGTGTGAATTTGGATATTGCTGTCTACCTCTTCAGTGTTTTCTGTCTAAGTCTCTCTTGTTTGTACAATCTGATCTTGTACTTAACAGTCATATACAGACATTCCTAGAAATTTCTTTTATATACCACAGTGTGGGTAACAGTGGTTAACACAACATTACTATTCAGAGAGTGCAACGATAAATGCCATACGATGCCACAGTAAACACAACCAGTCCAGGATTTAGAGCTTTATTGCCAGGCAGTTACAGTTTTATTTAAATACGACCTATATGGCACTATTACTGTCATATTGTCTGGTTTATTCAGCACAACCTATACACAGTTTTTATACTGCCAGGTGACTTTCTACTACTTTATATTTATTTTGTATGACTACTACAAGCAGTATTGTTAGTTACCAGCCTCACGATGCAGCCTTTGTAACCTTCTAGCATGGGTTGCCTGATTCACAGCCCACTCAGCTGCAGCTGTAAGGGAAATAGAAAAATATTTAGGCATACCTATCCATCATATATACAGGCTGGACTTTTGTAAACAGTTGATTATATGAATACTTACACACTGCTGGGACATCACCCCTCTGCCTTGCTTCTTGGACCCACTGGTCCAAGACCACCCTCTTTCTTTGCTTCAGGTCAGCATAGTGATGCCAGTCCTGCTCGCCAGTCTAAGGGATACCAGTGAGAACACGGTGAGACGGTCCCAAGCTTCCGCTTTATATTGGGAGCCCTGGTACTGGCCCTGCAGCAGTCTGTCATCATGGTTCTTTATTGGGAGTCCTACCATGACCTTGGACTCCTGTATGCCAACCGCCTACAGTGGGAAGCTGAAACTAGTTATGAGCTGTATTCACACATGCGGGGTTTAAATACAGCTGATTTCCTGCCCGTTGCCATATTTCGATGGTTTTGAATATGCTAATTTAAGCTACGGGCAAACCTGCTTAGCTAAGGTTGGCAGTATTTAAAGGGATAGGTTCAGCACTGCTTACCAATGGGCAAATCAAATTAGCTGGGCTACTCATTGCTTAGCAGTCATATTTACGCAATGCTTACACCTGGTAAGTACAGCTGTGCAATGCTTAGCATCGCTTATTTTTTATTTTATAGACTATCTGCTGTATGGCATTGATTCATCATTCATTACATATTATAAATTTGTTTACTGTCCCTGACATCCCCCAATGTGCTTTCATTACATTTATTCATGTGTGACTATACTAGATGGGGCACTTGTGATTATATGGGGGTTTCACAACTTTATTAAACTGACACCCCACATCTGGACCTAATGCAGTACTCCAATTAACAAATTTATGTTATTTAGTAGCTAATAATAAAAGTGTTTGTGTCCTGCATTCACATGTAAAATACATGTTGGTTACAGTGAGGACTGAACCAGGAATGGCTATTTGCAAAGTGTATGCTCTAACCACTACACTATTGCAGTACTGTTTTTGTTGGATGTCTCTTGCTATTTAACTTGTGCTGTTTAATCTGGACTAAGCATAGCTATGCAACAGGCACATCCATAGAGCTATGCTTAAACTTAATAGCATTTATTAAAAAAAAAAACATTTTTTGTTGTGTATTTTATCTGTACCCTTCAGAAAATCCCTGCTAATGCTGAACCTGTTATTTTATCAACTTTCTGTTTTGTGGGACAATTATCCCTTTTGGCATCCTCCCTTACTCTAACAGGTTGGGAGGTGTGCACTATGTGATTATGCTACCTGTGTTATCCTAACAACTTTTGGCTTGGTAGGAATGATTGTCCCTTATGCCTTTTACCAGATTTGTTATCCTGTTGGGTTGGGGGTGTTACAAGCATTCTCACTTGTTTTAAATTGCCAAAAGGCAATTCTGGAGTCCAGGGCATGTATATTGTGAGAGCTATGCTGTCAGACACACCCCCTGTGCTTGTACATGGAACCGTGCCCGTTTTAGAGCATGGCAGCGTGCCTTCATAAATATGCATGGCATACTGCCATGCTGTATGGGAATGGTCCCTTCCATGCTGGAATCCTGTCCCCAGGATTCAGTAAGCTTCCATGCAAGAATAGCTTATTCCTGCATGGAAGCTTACTGAATCCTGGGGACAGTTTATTTTGATTGCGTATGAGCTGATAGTTACAGAGGTAGCATTCTATGTATAAGAAAGATGTTTCCATTGTTTCCTGTTGTTCCTGTAGTGCTGTAAAGGAATGAGCAGCACAGATTAGACAGGAGTGGTCTGCATATTGAACTATAGTGGCTAGGTGAGTAGCAGTGTATAGTTTATAAAGATGGTAAAAAGTAGTGGCCCAAGTACTGAACCTTATGGGACACCTATAGAGACAGGTAGTAATGTAGTGAGCTCATTTTGCCACTTAACTGCTTGTTGTTGATAAGATAGATAGCTGCGAAACCATGGGAGCATTGACTGGGTTAGATTTAAGCACTGCCCTGCTGTCTTTTACTAACATCAAACAAAGTCGCATAAATGAAAGCCAACTTGTCTCATCCATTTTCCTTGATATTTCAAAAGCCTTTGTCACCATTTCCCACCAAATCCTACTCAACTAACTGTCATCATATGGACTCAGTTCAACTGTCCTGTCCTGGTTCCATAGTTATCTCTCTAACCATCAGCAAGCCACCAAATAGGAAAACACCCTTTCTCCCCTTCTTCCCCTCACTATAGGAGTAGCCCAAGGTTCCATACTTGGTTCCCTTCTCTTTACAATATTTACAAACAAACTCAGCTCTGCAACCCAACTAACCTCCATAGTCCAGTACACTGATGATTCAACACTTATCTGCTCAGCCCCTACTCCCCAGGAACTGTAAACAAAAACACAAACATATTTTCAGGATATAGAAAAATACCTCATTAACCATCATCTTATACTAAACCCTAACAAAACCAAGTTAATAGTTTTCAGTAATAATAAACTCAAAACATGCCAGTCCCCTCTAACAATACTTTCCACAAATGGATCCAAAATAGAACCCACAAGCCGAACTAAACTTCTAGGTGTCACAATAGATGATAACCTAAGGTTTGATAGCCACATCTCCCTCACCATCAAAAAAGTCCACAAGGAACTAGGCAACCTAAATATATATATATATATATATATATATATATATATATATATATATATATATATATATATATATATATACATACATATATAGTCAAACTATGCCTTACTGAAAGTGCCAGACTAGCAACTGCCTGCTCACAACTACTTTCCATCCTCCTCTACAGATTGCAAATTTTTACTAACCTGCATAAAACAGACCTAAATAATCTAGAATCCTGCTGCAATAAAATTGCTAAGATCACTACAGGCCACCCATACAGAACCCACCACTGTTCAGTACTCTCCCAACTCAACTGGCTAGAACTCCCAAAACTTTTAGCCTTCAACCAACTGCCCATAGCCCACAAAATGTTTCACTAACTCAGTGACTGCCCTGCACTTACTAACCTAATCCAACCCAATATAAATCTCAGATCACTTAGGTCCTCAAATAAATTAATGTTAAGGATTACCCAACCCCACAACACTCAAGGTACCTCCCTCTACGTATATAAAATTGCCAAGATCTGGAACACTCTTCCTCAACTCATAGCAAACAACTTCAACTATCATGAGTTCAAACACCTCCTAAAAAACATCTAGCAAAACATTGGCTCTGCTGCTGCCTTACTCCTGGCTAAGTCTACCTGCTCCATGACTATATCTCCTATTACTACTACCTCTCCTATCTAGCTCATACCCCACAGCTACTTTTTTTTTTGTCCCCACATGGCTAACTTGTTTCTTCCACTTTCTTCTATTAGCAGTTAGACTGCTCTTAGATAGTGGGCAATCATACTGATTCTTGTATTGTAACCATTTCTGTCACTGTTTACTTAAAATATATCTCTTTTTAAATACTGCATGGTCATACACACTGTTTTTTGAAACTGTATTTTTTTGTCTTTACAACTGACTAATAGTTTTACTATTAATTTACATTGTTAATACATCTCAAACATTATTAATATTGTTAATATTGTTAGTATTATTAGTTGCTCTGCTGTACAACAGTAGCTTTTCTCCTCAGGTCTCCACTGAAAATAGGCTTCTGGCCCACACGGACATTACCCAGTAAACAAATGAAATAAATAAATAAATACATTTAGGGATGCAAGTTCATTTAGAAGCTTTTGTTGGGCAAAAGTGCCAAATGCCTTAGACATATCTACAAAGATGGATGAAACCATTTGCCCCTTATTTTTGAATTGGTTTATTGTGTTAGTAAAGCTTATAAGAGCAGTTGTGGTGCTGTGTCCATGTCATAAACCATGCTGGGAATTGGTTAGGACATTGTTTCTTATTAGGTAGTGCAGGAGATCTTGGTGTATGCATTTTTCAAGAATTTTGGCTGGAGGGTAGTACGGCTATTGGTCTATAGTTTGAGAAATCTATTGTTGTGCCACATTTTGTGCAGAGGGATGATATAAGCAATCTTCCAGAGCTTGGGGATATACTGCTCAGTAATAGATTGATTGATCAAGGGAGAAATGGGTAAGATATACCATCTGCTGCTAACTTGATATACTCAGTAGTATATCAGCAAGTGCTGTGGGCTTTAGCTTATTTAGTAATTTTTATGGTGCTAGTTTGGACAGGTCTAATAGAAAAAGAGATGGAATTTGTTTCTGCTACTGTAGGAATAAACAGGGGAGTATTGCTAATTTTTACTAATGATAGTATGGAGTTAATGAAGTGGGTGGCCACGGTGGTGCAGCGGTTAGCGTTGCCTCCTCACAACAAGAGGTTCTCTGGTTCGATTCTCAGCTGGGGTGCCTCATCTGCAGAGTCTGCATGTCCTCCCTGTGGTTGCGTGAGTTTCCTCTGGGTGCTTTGGTTTCCTCCTATATCCCAAAGACATGCAGCAGGTGGATTGAACACTCTAAATTGGCCGTAGGTGTGAGTGTGTGCGTGTGTGCCTTCTATGGAAGGTTGGGCGCCAGGCTGGCAACTCGACACCGTAAAACTCCACTGCCAATCATGAGCGGACAGATGATCCGCTGTGGCGACCCCTAACAGGGAAAAAGCTGAAAGAAGAAGAAGTATGGAGTTAATGAAGTGTGAGTTAAACTGGATGGTTATGCTGTCTGTAGTATTTGATGTGGTGGGGGTTGCAGTTGAGTATTGTCCAGGTTGCAAAAGTTTTTTTCATTGTTCCCCAGAATTTTTAAGGATTGATATACTTCTGTGTTTTTTGGATATGTTTCTTAGCTGCCAGAAATTTAGAAGGAGGTTTGGCTTTTGTTGTTCTAATATTGGGACCAGGCTATGTCTCTTTGTTTGAGAAGTTGTTTGTTTTTTTAGTTAGCAAGGGACCATGTATTGATTTAACTTGCATCATCCTAAGGGGTGCTAGACTGTTTTGTATGTTGAAGAACTCATTATTAAACCATTGAACCACAGAATTTAAGTGAATATGTTTAAGGGGGACCAGTCACAATGTATAAGGAGTGATTTTAAGAGATCAGGTGAAATTTTATTTGTTGTTGTTGCAAACTTGTTTGTAAATGGCATTTTTTAGGGGACATAGGTGATGCCTTACTAGGTAGGTGGAAGGTGATCTCTAAGGCTGTCAGGGAGACATCCCAAGAGGTAAGACAGTGAGCGTTTATTGGTTAGAATTCAGTACATAATTGTTTGTCTGTTACTGTGCTTGTCTAACCTAGTAGATGATAGTATTGTTTGCGTGAAACCCGTAGAGGCTAATAAAGTTGGTGGGGTTGTCTGAAGAACAAGTATACGAGTCTATATTGAAATCCCCATTATTATGGTTTCCTAGTTAAATGTAGAGGAAGACCAATAAAGAAGGTTTTAAATAACAGGAAGGTTGTTACCAGGTGGGATGTAGACAAATGTTATGATACTATGTTTTTTAGAGTTTACTTCTAGCCAGGAGATTAATATTTCAGTATTATTGAGGCCTGGGGGTTTAATTTTAGGCATTCCCATTTGACATAATCTAATTAGTATAGCTATGCCTCCCCCACATTTTTGTAGTCTGTCAAGGGGTAATTATTTCATTATCTTTTATGTGAGATTTTAGCTATATTTCGGTTAATACAGCAATGTCTGGAGAGTAAAGGGAGAAGGACCCATGGAAGTCATGTATTTTATTTAAAAGGTTTCTCGAATTCATGTTTATAAAAAGAATATCAGAGCCATTTTAGATAGTCTAGTGATGATTTGAGAATGTATTTTAATAAGTGGTTCAGACATTTGTTGTGGGGTAGAGGGTCTGGGTTAGGGTGAATGTCACCACAGACTATAAGCTGAAATATTTTGTTAAAAATAGGTGAATGAGTTTGGATACAAGTTTAGTATATTTCTGGACTAAGTTAGGAGAGGCTAGTGCTGAATGTATCTATAAGAAAATAGCTATATGTTGGAGCTATTGAAGAGGTAAGGTGTAATGGGGAAGTTGGTATAAGAAGTATTGGGTGTGGTGGATGTGTGGAGGGTGGGAGAGTAAAATATTTATGATTTGCTGTTTGTAATAAGAGGTAAGACGGAAAACTATAATGAGAAAGCTTAGTAGATCAGTGTATAGGACTGACATTCTTATAGTTTTAGGTAGAATATTTATAGTGAATAAGAGTTAATTTAAATCTACAGATGTTTAGCGATAGGAGAGGAAGGAGTAAGTCAGTTTAATGTAGAATATTTTTAGTTACTGAGTGAGTAAGAGTGGACTGTGTGAAATTGTAAAAGCTTTGGGAAAAAGGGTAGGGAAGTAGTAAGTTAGGAACTGTAATGGGTGGTGACTGTTTTGAGAGTAGTACAAGTGATTACCTGTTTAGAAGCAATGATTGGTTAATTAGGTGTGATGTGTGGTTTCAGATAAAGATAAATGTAGTGGTAGTGGGGTGGGTTGGAAATGGGGGTAGGGTAAAGGAGCGGATGGAGCCCAAGCATAGCAAGGTTGAATGGAGGGGGCTGAAACAGTTCACTGTAGACTACAAAAAAACTATCAGGAAAAGTAAGTAATGGTAATTAATCACAGGCAAACAGCATCAAAAAGATTAAACAGAGGGTTTAGGAGAAGAGATAAGGAGAAGAATTTCAATAAACTAAAGCAGAGAAATGTATAGAAAAAGTCCTTGCAACCACAGTGCTGAATGGTAGAACTCCTGTAATGTTCATAGCAGTTGGGCTAAAGAAGGGTAGCAAACGAATCAGTGTTTAAGGTGTAAGCATAAATAATTCCAGAATAGCAACTATACACAAGTATAGAATAAGAGTAAGGCACTAAGAAAAAAGTGAAATGAGGCTATAGGAATTCCAGGGAGGAGGAGGAGAAGAAGAACTATGTGGATGTAAAAAAAACAAACTGGAGGGGAGGGAACTGAGGTGCAGTATGACTCTGTGGTCTACAGGTAGCCTTTTACAAAAATGGGTAAAATGGAGATGTATTTTAGAAGGAATAACATACAAAAATAAGCAGCTGGTTGTAGCAAGAAGGTAGTGGCCACTTAAGGAAGTTTCAAGCTGGGCAGTATGGGGAATGGGTGTGGGAAGAATACTGCCCACCAGGGATCCATTTAACTTAATTTCCTTCATGGCACTGGCATCAGTACAGGTATCAAAGGATATCTAAATTACTAGACATCATGGATAACTAAAAAAAAAGAAAGTTCCATAATGACATAGGCATCAATACAGAGATTGGGAGTGAAGGGAATCACTAGACACCAGGAGCTACTCTGCCATTAAGTGCCATAATTGTATTGACATCACTACAGGGATCTGTGTAGGGGGGAGGACACTTGACACCAGGGATTTTACAAAATTTGCCATAACAGCACATACACTATTGCAGTGCTCACTGGGGTGGGAGAATCACAGGAGGGAAGGCAGGTCAGGGGTACAGGTAAAGGGACTGTGTTGTGTGTGTGTTCATGAGTTTATAATAGTCTAATGACCACTGGGCCTTTATAAGCTTAGCCATACAACCCAAATGTAAACCTTAATTTACTTTGGCTTACAGGTTATTTTAAGGGGTGTATGTTAGTTATGCATTATTTAAAAGCTGCCTGTGTCTAGTTATGCATTATTTAAAAGCTGTCTGTATCCAGCAGAGTCACAGGCATCAGAGCAGGGGAGAATTTCTGATTTCCCATCCTCTGGTCCATTTTGCTCTTGAACAGTGTTAAAGAAGGGCTCTTCTTTAGATGGTTGGGCAGCCTATTCCAGAGAAAGTGGATTCTCTGAGATACATACCTGCCCCTCCAACATGCCCTGTTTAAGTCACAAGCAAAGTTTAAATCCTTAGAGCCGGTAGTTCTGGTGATGCTCATTTTACAAATATGCAAAGGATCCATCAGACTGGGCTGTAAAGATACCTTGTATGTCAGGCAAAAATCACCTCTCAGCAATCTGCAGTATACAGAGTATAGAGACAGAGTTTTAAGGTAATCTGCATAAGACATTGTGTTTATGCCCAGAAAAAAATGTCAGTGTCTGTGGGTGTTAAAGGAGCGTATCAGCTCAGCAAGATCCTGCCCAGGTGTCCTGCAGAGTCCTACAGCAACAGAAGGATAAAAGAGAGACTTTGGTTTAAGTAATTTTTTGGTTTGTTTCTTGCTAGTTATTGCTAATTCCGCCTAAACGCTCCATTTCCAGCATTTATTTGATACTAAAAAGCCTATTTCTGCTGTTTATTGTATTTACTTACTGTTTGCACTTTTAAAATTGTTTCTTTGAGCATTTAAACTGTTTTAACTGTTGTAGGTTACACACTCAAGTGTGATAGCCATTTTACTGTGCTTTAAAGTGATTATTTTGTTGTATTTGCTTTAACTTCTTAAATAAAAACAACTCCCCCCCAAAAAAATAATCTATTCTACACTTGTTTCCCACCTTTCTGAAGCTAGTAGAGTCCAGTTTTCAGAGTTTGCTGAATCCAGGACTGTATTGTAGTTTCTGTGTTGCCCATATCTTACTTGGATGGAAAGAAGTTTCTCTGTTCACAGTGAGAGTGGGGAGCTTTGAGTAGCCTATCTGTCCCTGGAGGAGTAGTTTTCAGCTCAAAATTTGCAGTTTATTGGCCATTTTGGGCTGATTTCTATCCCTTTCATCTTTCTGCTATAAAAACCCACATTTGCGCATTTTTTGCGCTTGTATCAGCTCAGCAAAATCCTGCCCAGGTGTCCTGCAGAGTCCTACAGCAGCAGAAGGAGAAAAGAGAGGCTTTGGTTTGATTAAATACTTTTTTGACTTGTTTCTTGCTAGTTATTGCTAATTCCGCCTAAACTCTCAGTTTCCAGCATTTATTTGATACTAAAAAGTCTATTTCTGCTGTTTATTGTACTTACTATTTGCACTTTTAAAATCATTTCTGTGAGCATTTATACTGCTTTAACTGTTGTACGCTACACACTCAAGTGCAACAGCTGTTTTAGTGATTTAAAGTGATTATTTTGTTGTATTTGCTTTAACTTCTTAAAAAAAACAAGAAAATAACCTATTCTATACTTGTTTCCCACCTTTCTGAAGCTAGTAGAGTCCAGTTTTCAGAGTTTGCTGAATCCAGGGTTGTATTGCAGTTTCTGTGTTGCTCATACCTTACTTGGATAGACGGAGGTTTCTCTATTCACCAGTGAGAGTGGGGAGCTTTGAGCAGCCTATCGGTCCCTGGAGGAGTGGTTTTCAGCTCAGAATTTGTAGTTTATTTGCTATTTTGGGCTAATTTCTATCCCTTTCTTCTTTCTGCTATAAAACCCGCATTTGCACAGTTTTGCACACCGGGTTAACTATCCCTGGCTCCACAAAGTCTGATCTTCAGTTTTGTCCCTTATAACTAGTCAGTCTTTCAACCAAAGCACTCAGACCCACACCTTTTAGCCCAGCACTTGTTCTAAATCTGCTGCAGCACTAAATAACTTCAGCACTCAACCCCCGCACCTGCCTGGAGGGAACAGTCTATATATTTCCCTACTTGACAACTACTTCCCCACCTAACGAAAGTGAACAGTCTATACTACTTATTCAGGCATGCCCAAGAGACAGCCCCTGGTGTACTCTCCAGCCTACCTGATGAACCTGGGCATCTTCAGGCAATGTTACAACTGCCTCATGTACACAGACAACCCTCTCCTCCTACCATCAAACACTAATACCTGCAAGAGATGCTCTTATACACCCAGTCTAGAAGCAAAGCTCTCTCCAACCAAGACCGGAACAGACAGTCAAGAGGAGAAGGTAATAACTCACAGCACCCCACTCACTTCACATAGACCTACTAAACCAACACCTCCAAAACCCAAACATAGTAACACCAAGACATATATGGAGGCTCTGAATAAAAATCTAAATCTGCCTAGACAACAGAGAACTCCAAAGCAGCACACAAGCAACCTCCTCCCACCAACACACCCCAAACAACACATAGCCCACAAACTCGGTGTGCCACACAACCACAGCCCATAAGGCAAAACAACATGCTCAACACACTAGTTATAGGTGACTCTATAGTCAGGCACACCAATGTCCCACTAACCAGGCTGGGCAAAGAGAAGGTTACTGTCAGCTGCTTGTTGGGTGCAAGAATCCACCACATAATGCATGCACTCAGGTCACTACAAGGCAAGTACAAATATGACTCTGTCATTGTCCATGTTGGTGTAAATGACCTGAGACATACATTCCCTGGACTACATTAAAAGAGACATGGAAGACCTCTCCGATCTTGTAGCCCAGGCAGGTATGCCCTAGCCCTGAGTAGCATCCTGCCTTCACCAAGAATGATACCACAGTACAAGGATAAGATGATTAACTTCAACAATTGGCTAAGCTTCTGGTGTCATTCAAAGGGGATCCAGTATCTGTCTGCCTAGGATGACATGCTTGACAGGCCATGATGCTCCAGAGATGGCCTGCACCTGTCACCCCTGGGATTCAGGATATTGGCCAAGGCTCTTGCTGCCCTCATAGTGCCTTTTTTAGGCAAGGCTCAAAATGCAAACCCTCCACCATAAGAACTACAGGTGATAAAAAACTGAGGGCAATGCTGCTCAATGCTAGGCACTCCTCAAAATGGAGAAAATCCATATCTGTACAGTGACTGAGACCTGGTTCAAGGCTCCTGATAGCACCCTAGCACTACCAGGCTATAATTCATACAACACATTTCAGCCACAAAACCTGGACCAAAACACAAAGGGTGGAGGTGTATCCATATTCATCAAGGACATTCACACCTCCAAGCTAGTTGCACAACACGATGCCTCTGAGATCATCCTAGTGCAACTAACCCTGGGCAAAAATGCATTCCAAATTGTAGCTTGGTTATAGATCACCCACCATGACCCAGGACCCACACTCCTCGTTCCTGGAGACATTGGAAAAAATGAGGATCCAACCAAAAACCATAATAATGGGCAATTTAAACTACCTTAACATAAACTGGGAAAACTGCTCTTGTACTAATCCCCTTGCTCAATGATCCCTGAAATTTATAAGCTCTAATGTCCTGGATCAACTTGTCAATGCCCCCACCAGGGGCAACAATATTCTTGACCTGGTCATTGCCAACATGGGTGAATGGAGCTCAATGCCCGAGATCAACTCTGCACTTGTTAGATCAGACCATAAACTAATCACCCTAGATATCCACATCCCAACCCCACCCCCACACAAGGAAACCATCTTAGAAAATTACTCCACAGCAAACTTCACACTACTCAAAACTGAGGGCGCTAACTTTGCGACACCCCTGCAGATGGAAAATACAATCATGACTGCTGAATCCTTCACAAATGCACTCTACAAGCACCTGCATGAATGCATGGATTGCGCTATCCCCAAAAAAACCAAGACACTATCCTCCAAAAGACAGAAGCCGATCTGGTGGTCCCCTGCCATTAAAAAAACTCTACAACAGAAGGAAGAAAATGTTGCAAAAGAGAATAAAAACCCAGGAATGGAGGAACTCCCTGATGGGCCTCAGTAAGAAGCTGAGATCCCTCATAAAATCCTCCAAGGCAAATTGTGAAAGAAAAATTGCCACGGATCCCAAAGACAGCCACAAGGCATTCTATAGCTATGTCAAGAATCTCCATGGCAGCACCCAAATTTGCACTGAGCTACAACAGAATGGCACAAAATATACAGAGCCAACTGATATTGCCAACATCTTGGCAGATAGGTTCAGCGCAAACTTTACTCCCCTCTCACCCCCCCTTCAAAGGGCCTATAACTATAGCAAATGATTGTAGAGCTCTGTTAATCACAAACACACAGGTAAAAATGTCACTGTCTAAAGCCAAAAACACAGCATCTATAGGACCAGACAACATCCCAGGCTGCATCTTACACGAAATCCAAAATGAACTAGCTCCCCACCTAAACTCCATGTTCAGTCAGAAACTCACCACAGGCTATGTGCCCACTGAATGGTGCACAGCAATGGTTATCCCACTCCACAAAGGTGGAGCCATCACAGACCCTAGGAACTATCGACCTATTGGCCTGACAAGCCTGGTCTGCAAGGCCATGGAGCTTATCATCATGGAACTCATAAACAAAGACATTGGTAACCTCCAAACTTTGGATGCTACCCAATTCAGATTTGTAAAGCATAGATCATGTCTTCTAAACCTGGTAGACTTCTTTGAAACAGTTACCAAGGCCATAGACAAGGGCAAGGTGGTCCACACAGCCTACCTGGACCTTGCTAAAGCCTTCAACACTATCCCCCATTCAGGAATCATAGATAAACTCATCAACCTCAACATAAACCCCTACGGCACAGGATGGGTGGCCAACTGGCTCACGGATAGAACCCACACTGTGAGAATTGGAGACTCCAGATCCGACTCCAAACCACTGACAAGTGGAGTGCCCCAGGGTTCAGTCTTGGGACCTCTCCTGTTCAGTATTTACTTCTCCAAAGTGCAAGCAAACACCAAGGGTCTATTTCTACCCAAGTTTGCAGATGACTGTAAACTGGGTGCCATAATAAATTCCCCTGCTGACGTAGCCATCCTGCAAAAGGGCCTCACTGAGACAGACACCTGGTGCCAAAAACATGGCCTCAAGCTAAATGCCAAAAAGTGCATTGTCATCCCCTTTGGCAAAAACACGGTACCCATGAATTACCAAATAGGGGGAAGTTCACTCAACACAGAAAGTGTGATAAGAGACCTTGGGACCCAAGTGGATAGTAACCTCTCCTTTGAAAATCACATTGCCACAGTTGTCAGAAAATCTTTCTGTGTGGCCCACATAATCACAAAAGGGTTCGCATCTAGAAAAAAAGAAGTCATTGTCCCCCTCTTCTCATCACTTATCAGACCCCTCATTGAGTACAATGCCCCATTTGGGATGTACCTTACAAGACACCTACAACAACTGGAGAGGCCCTAGAAGTACCTCACCAAGAGGATTGCTGGCCTCAAACAGTTGCCCTATGCCGATCGGCTCAAAAAACTCCAACTCTACTCAGTCGCATACCACCTGCTCTGAGGAGACCTCTATCTGAGATATAAAGCTATGTCAAACCCAGAATTGATGGACATACTCCACTTAAATAAATCCCAATCTCCCTGAGCTACATGCTCTAGGGACCTAAACCTCACCACAACAATAAATAATACATGCTGGAGGGATCGGTTCTTGCCCCAGAGACTTCCCCTGCTCTGGAACAAAATTCCCATCGACATCAAGCAGAGTTCATCATTAGCACTCTTCAAGAAAAACCTTGATAAGTGGATGGGTAATAGGAAATTCACCCCTGGGATCATGTCTGTGGCTCTGCTTAATAGAGGGGCAGGAATTTAACACTACATGGGTGGCGAAAGCCAAGACACTGTTGGTTAGGCTTAATTTGGCCTTCGGGCCAATAGCCTACTAACTACCTATGAACCTATGAACCTATGAAACACATTCTCAGGTAAGACCTAATAAGGTTCAAACTCATGATCTCTTCTTAAAACCAGTACCTTAACCATTAAAAATAAAACAGTTATATTACTTTGCATTAATGGGTTCGCTTATGGTCTGCAAAATTCAGTTTGAGATTCATTCATTATATGTATACTGTTCAGCATTCTCTAGGTAATTATGATTGACTCAGAATGACCATCTTTAATTACATAGCTGAGTAGACATCTAAGCCACCTCTATAAGAATGCATATTTAAATGGTTAAGAACAGACCCAAATGAAAATCCTGTTTTAATTTATCCTTATTATACTCAGGAGAACTAAATTCCCATTGCTTTCATTTTGCTGTGTGCACTAGTTCTCTGTTAACCAATGTAAAATATATGTAAAATATCAAACATTTTTATGTAGTTAACTGTGGCACTGTGAGCTTTAGCTCCTTAATGGCCAACTACTGCCTTTTTTCTGCCTTACACTTCATTTTACCTCCATAGATTTCATCACTTGTGCATTCTGCCCAATTAACTGTATTTTCTTATATCATGAGTAATTAACCCTGTCACTGAACATCACTTGTCACTGGTAACACCCAACAGATTTCATAAAGAAGAGCACAAAGGGATGGTACACTAATGTAAATTCTGACCAGTACAATACCCCATCACTATACTCTTTAATTGTCCTAGTACTTTCCCTCTGGATGCATAGCTTGGATGTGGCTTTTCCCTCTTGTTGCTACTATTAAGGTAAATATATTATTAAAATTATAGGCTGTGATACAATACATAGTTAACGAACGTTAAAAACACCAGTCAGTGCAAAGTATCTGTGGTTCTCCACTGTCTGTTCTAATGTACTAATTCCCTTAACAATGAGTTTTGTTCTTCAATTGACTGGTTTGCAACACTTGTGTGCTAAAATGTAAAAGGAAAGTCAGGTCTTTGACATTGTTTATGTTTCAATACTCAAATGCACTGTTTACAGTAATATTCAATTTTAACTGACTGTATATTTTGTCAAACAGTTGTTGATGTTATCAGTTATCCTTCTAGGTTATGGAAATGGATCTTATGTTTTATTTAAGCTGGAGAGCATTTTGCTAGCGATGTGTTTCAGTGACTTTCCTGTTTGGTCTGATTTTTTCTCTAGAACTTTAGAACTATATCTCTTGTTTCCCTTTCTATCTACATACTGTATTTTTGCCTGGTCCCGTCCAGCTTTCTAATACATTCTCCCATTGTTTACCACAATAACACTTATATATAGAGAGAGCTTCTCATCATATTAACACATTAATTGTCCATCTAAACATATCTTTTTCCATATGGTTGCCCTGTTTACTTGCTATCACCATGCTCCTTTATGCTCACTTCCTTTAATTTCCTGGTATTTTTTTACTTCATTAGACAAGTTAGGGTTGGAAAAAGTGTTTGGGAGCAGGGATTCATCATTAGGCTCTCATAATAAAATTTTAAAACTTTTGCTATTATTGTAATAGGTGCATCCATAGTATTACAGAATTAGAGGAATTCAACTGAAGGAGAGA
This sequence comes from Protopterus annectens, assembly GCF_019279795.1. Taxonomy (NCBI): domain Eukaryota; kingdom Metazoa; phylum Chordata; order Ceratodontiformes; family Protopteridae; genus Protopterus; species Protopterus annectens. The sequence goes on along the minus strand of NC_056739.1, from coordinate 666,368,454 downwards.
AGTTGCTTTAAAGTCTGACATACCCAATCAATGAAGGAAAAGCTGCACACTAGCATTCAGGGACACCTGCATTTTACTTCTGTCTGCCCCTTTGCTGTTCTAAATACTTTAGGTAATTGTAGCAACAATTGTTTAGTGCCCTATTTCACAAAGCTTGAGTATTAAGAACACTGGCACAGCCAAGACTGCACGTACAGAGGATATAAATTGCTTAGTGATGTAACTTCCCACCTGTGTGGGCTGCTTTCATGTTTAAGCATCTTTGAGCACCCAGTGATATATCGTTACAGTTGTACTTCTTCCCATTCTGTACGGTTTGACTTATCGCTTGTTTATAGTAGTGTACCTTCAGTTATAGTTTCTGTCTTTTAACAGCCATGGCAAAACTCTGCCTCAGGCCATTTGTTTAGCTGGGTGTGAAGAACTACTGGGTTTGAGAAGGCCCAGACTGATTTTTTACACATTAGTGGGAGGTTTTTCCCATTCCTCTCCTTCCCACCCCCAATTCATAGGTTCATAAGTTCATAGATTAGTACTAAGCTAACTGCCCTTGTGAGCCATTTTAAGCCTAGCCAATTATCCCTTGTGAAACTCAAACCCTGCACCTTGTGTTTGTAAGGCAAACACCTTAACCATTAGGCCACCCTCCCAACCCAAAGCTGGACATGTAATCCTACTGCTCCCCTCCCATTTTTAAAGACATAAAAATCTGCTTAAAAACACAGAAACATATCAGAACTATTTCCACACATTCATCCATCCTCTACCATCCATCACAACAGTGGTACCTTCTTAAAACCATATTGCTCACTATCCAACCTCATAGAGCACACATTTAGAACCTTACACCCACTCAGGAATTCAGCTCCTCAACACAAGAGAACAAACCATCTCCCATTCCTGCTAGGGGGTCTAAATATCTTTCCCATCCACCTCTCAGACATGATTTGTCCATACCAATTATTCCACCTTTTGGAAACGTTTAAACAAGAGTAGTTGACATTGATGGAACAAGAAAATACTGGTTTATGTCCAACAGCTATTAGGTATGTCAGTAGAGACCATTTTCTCCCACACCCAGCTGATCTTTCCTTACTGCTAAGAAGTACATTAAATGTTATGATTCTGCTAAATCATGTAATAGGTTGCCTTGTCTTCAGTTGAGTAGCTGTCCCCTACAATTATTCTCTCTTGTCACCCTAGAGAAATACTGCATTTCAGTCTATTTCTCCCTAAACCTAAGCAGCTCTGTAGAAACATAGCAAGCACCAAACCTGTAACTCATGTAATAAAAACAACCCCCAAGAAAGGATTTAACATCAGAGTTTGATTACCTTCTAGATCTTTTTATAAACAAAACAACGTCTAGATACTTTCACCCATTAGTCACTCACATCTCACTGGTATCTCACAAAAACCTTCAACAAACCCTATACACAAAACACCACACAACAATGATATACATATAGCTAATCTCTCTACTACTCTTCTCCACACTTACACACACAACTAACTATCAAACTTGCATATCTCAAAAGAGCACATTGGCTACCAACTCACAAACCCATGCACCACTCACAACAGCACCATCCTTTTTTGTTTCATTACACATATACCCACTAAATCTCTCTTTTAGCTACAAAAATCATAAACTAACATGAAAACGATACACCACCTCCTTATACACACATCAAAATCTAAGTGGTATTTCCATTTGTATTACTCAGTCATTTATCTGATACTCAGGGGAGATATCTATCCAAATGCAGGTCCTACTGCTATGTCACAAACTGCTTCAATACCCCCTAAGCTCAACACCTCTAGCTACAAATAAATGGGAAATAATATTACTTCATATTAATCTCAGAAGCATATGCAATAAACTCCAAAAATTCCAGTTATGCCTAGAATTTTATGACCCTGATGTAGCTATGTTCAAAGAAACCTGGCTAAAACCTTACATAAAAGATAATGAAATACTACCTCCAGTTTATAACATTCTCAAACTTGAAGGAACAAAGAAACAAGGTAGAGGAATATCAATTATATACAAAAACTCCATAGAATGTATCCTTTACCCACACCCTTTACTCACATTTAACAATGCAGTATACCTCATAGCACATCTCAAACTTAACAGAAAACCCAGCTGCATCACTGAGCTTTACATCTCACCAGAACAAAACAGTAACCCAGCAGCACAGCTTCTGTGCTGGCTAATAACAATATACCCTTTGAAACCATTATAATGGGTGACCTTAACATAAACTGGGACCTTAAAGACATAAACAAACCCATCAATTAATCTATTTGGTTTCTCAAAAATAATAAAAGATACAGCCAGAACACATAAACACACAAACAAGGACTGCATCTTAGGCTATAGATTTACAAACAAACCAAATAACATAAATTCCTCTAGCTGCCTTGCTGACAGCAAAAGTGACCATCTACCAACTTATGGTGTCAGAAACTATCCCACTATATGCAGACAGGTAGACAACAAACAGGTGTGAAATATAAAATTCTTTCATTCAAGCAACTTCATCTCCACAATTAAGGCCTACAACTATAATATTCTAAAGACCATGCCACTAGATGATGCTGTAACCCATTTTAACAATACTTTCCTAAACATCCTTAATAGTCACTCACTACTCTAAAGAGAGGGAGTGAGGTCAAACCCTAAAGCCTGGTTAACTACTCACTGCACTTACAAAGGACCAGGCACATAGACCCACATATGCAGAGGTGCTCACATCTAACTTATCCAGATCTCAAAGACCACTGAGTCTTATCCCGCTGCACACATGCAAGGTAACTCCCACCATATCACATAAAACCACATCTCGTTGTGTTTCACCTACCAAGATCATAAGGCATAATACCCCACTACCCAATATTTTGATCATAGGAGACTCCATTGTGAGACATATTCATGTCCCTCTCACCAGGATGGATAAGGAGAAGGTCAGTTAGTTACCTGACAGGGACAAGAATCAGCCAGATCGTGCAAGTACTCAGGTCGCTAAACCCCAACTACCAGTATGATTCAGTCATAGACCATGCGGGTGTAAATTCCTGAGACGTACCTCCATGGACTCATGATTAAGATCTCTGAATGTGTGTTACAGGCAGGTATGAGCCTAGCATTGAGCAGCATTCTATCATCTCCAAGGATGAAGCCACAATATCAACAGAAAATAATTGACTTCAAAAATTGGCTTAGCTATTGGTGTCATACTAAAGGGGTTCAATATTTGTCAGCCTGGGATCACATGGCTGACAAACAACACTGCTTTGACAGGGATGGACTTCACCTGTCACCACAGTATTCACCCCTATATTGCCATTTTTAGGCATTGCCAAACAGACATATCTTCCAACACAGCAAAATGTACTCAATATAAGCTATAAGTATTACTGGTCAATGCTAGGAGACTCAACAAGAAACAGAACTCCCTGGAAGCCTCCTTACCTCACAGAATGCTGACATCTGTGCAGTTACTGAAACATGGTTCAAAGCCTTGGAAAGCACTCTGGCAGTGCATGGGTGTAATGCCTTTCATACATTTTGATCACCCACCTGCACATAAAAGAGCAAAAGTGGAGGTGTATCTATCTACATAAAGTATATGTACACCTCAAGACCAGTCAAACAATATTGCATGCTTGAGCTACTCCATGTCCAATTAACCATGGGAAAAATCCATTATCATATTCTTACAGGTTCCCCACTATGAACCTGGAAACTCATACACCATACCTGAAGTTACTAGAATCACTCACCATCCAGCCCAATAACATACTCATGGGTAATTTTAATTACTCCTCCATTAACTGGGAAGCATACATGACCAGTAACATTCAATCCCAAAGATTTTTTGACTTTGTAAACTTAAATGTCCTAGAGCAGCTAGTCTGCACTCTCACTAGGGGTACAAATATCCTAGACTTGGTTTTCAAAAATAAGGGAGAGCACAGATCCCCCAAGAGTGATTTCTTCACTGGTTAGATCAGATCACAGAATGATCTCCCTTAAATTCTGTGATGGTGTGGAAGGTCACAATACACAACTGTTTGAGCACTGACTTTGATGGGGGTTATAAACACATCCTGTTCATCTAAAACGTCTGCTAAATTTAACATAATTCTAGCAGACACCGAAATTCTGATGCTCAGAATAGATTTGTATCATGACACAGTGCATCTCCTTTACACATTTCTAAATCCCACCACCTACATGAGATTCCTTATTTTCAGACCATTATGAATTCATTCATATCCTCTCCATACTGTACTGATTTTCCTCATTTTATACCCCTACACTTTTCAACTGTCCATAATTTTGCAGAAAGTCCATATTTTTGCCTCGTATTATGGCCTTTAATGGCATATCAGTGAGGGTTGAAGTAACTAAATAATGACAAACATTTGAGTTACAGACTTCATATCCTTCAGAAAATACATTCTAATGCAAAATCTGTTATTCTAACAGGTTTCTTAGTTTATAAGGTCATAGGTTCATTCTAGGCTAATGACCACCAGGGTATTTACACGCCTATCTGTGCAACCCAATCCAGTTTTGTCCCAGAGTTTCCTGGATGCCTATATTGTGGGGAATGTTATTAAGGATGTAGCTAAGGGTTATGTGTGTGGGGGATATGTTAGTTGGGGATTAATTTACTTACTGTCATCCTGTCCATCAGAGACATGGGGGCTAGTCCAGTGCTGAATTTGCGATTTCCCATCCAATGATCAAGGGTCAGGGAGGAACTCAGCTTCAAGTAGACGGAGATCTTATGCCATAGTGCAGAGATCCTTTGAGACACATATTGGTCCCCCCATTAGGTTCTATTTGTGTTGTAGACAAAGTTCAGATCTTTGGATCTAGTGATTCTGGTGTTGTTTGTCTTGCAGAAGTGCAAGAAATCCATCACAGCTGGATCCAAATATGCCTTATATGCTAGTTATAGACTGCCTCTCAATAACCTATAGGAAACTGAGTTAAAAAAAAAGACCTTTAAGGTAATCTGTGTAGGACAGAGTATTCATCTGGGTTCCCCTCGTGAGGAAGCTTTGATGTATTCCAACCATTGCAAGCAGAAAAACAAACCTGAAGAATCGGCACTAACACAACTAAGTCACCAATAACTAAACATAAAGTGGTAGTAACGTAATCACAAGGAAAAAGTACAATTTTACTAAAAACGTGTTTTAATAAAAAACTTGGTTGAGTGCTTTTGTCTAAAGCAAAGACTTCTTCAGAACTAATTAACGTCATTCAACAACCCACTTATATAACAATACTATTTCCGGTCACACAAAAAAATTAAATATTTAAAGACCACTATTCAAAAAAATTATGCTGTTTTATATAATCTTCTTACTTCTTCAATTTTAAATACATAAATAAACAACCATAAAAAGTAAAGATATGGTTGACTGGAATGTAAAATAAAATTTATAAAAAATCAGAATTTGGCAGCCCTGAGATTTAAAAGACTTTTAAGTAAGACGGCATCATTTGAAACAGGTGGAACATGAGAGTTTAGTAAAAGTGGTCATCTTTATTCCTTGTATTCAAAGATATGTTCCTGATTACCCCCTCAAAAGACCCATGGACATTGACAACTTCAAAAATAAAAATGTATTAAAATTACTACAAACCTCAGAGTGTTTATACAAAGCATTATTAATGTTGCTGTTTTTAATATCCCTAATGAGTTCCAGGATTCTAACATTAAATCACCTCAAAGTTTTCTCATTGTAATAATCATCAAATGAGGAGCGACAAGCTATATAAACACTCTGTTACTTTTGCAATTACTAAACTCTGAGAAAGATATATTTCTATTAAAGCCAGCAATCGTAATATAAGAGCCCTCAAATATAAAATGACATGCCTTACAATTTATACATTTGACCATTCTTTTTCCTTTGTTGCTTGTGTACTCATCATTATTCTTTCACCTCTCAAGTACTTTCTTAATATTTAACCCTTTCCTCTATGAAAAACAAGGTTTTAGGATGTTAGAGAAACCATCCTGTGATGACTAGACAAGGACATTTTGAACACTAGTTACAGTCCTATGAGACATTTAAACTTTCAGCTAAAAAATATTGCCCCTAATGCTACCCTGCAAATCCAACTTAATCATTTTGAACAAAAATGAATGAAAATGAAAGCTCTTCACTTGGAAAATATTTGTCTAGCCAAATGTATATGGAGATGTATTGTTCCCAAGGGGGTCTGACTGTGGGAGTACTCAAATGGTCTCATTTCTGAAACTATGCTCTTTAAAGAGCTTATTAGTTTATTCAACAGCACTAGAAAAAGGCTGACAAGGAGGCCAAACTAAGTGAACTAAACTTAGACATTAAGACATTGCGCAATTCTATTACAAACAACTTGCTTTTTTCTGTATACAATTAGAAGTTTAATAACATTTTTCCCAGGACTGAAAAAGCATCACAATCCAACAGGTTATGCAAACTTAAAAAAACTGGAAAGGAACCAAAGTCAATCCAATGATTGAGCTTACCCAAAGATACTGTTTCAATAAATTAGATTTTAAACTTTACTGTTTGCCCCTGTAGACATTTTCTTTGTTTTTAGTACTTATTGATGTATGCCTTTTTTTCAGTTTGAGAAACTGATTCATCCTTCTACCATAATATTGTCAGTTTATATGATCTAGCTGGATTGTAATTGCTGACCATTTTGTCTAAATCCAAAGAAACAAATATGAAGATTTTTACAAAATAAGATTCAGGAATTAAAATATTCTTTTACAATTGATCTTTTGTGTCCCTCCTAGAAGCATGATTATGCTTCAGTTTTTGGTAAAATAGAAAACAATATTTCTACCCACAAGGTGAATAAAGAGAAAAAATGTTGAAGGACAGAAAAGATTATGAAATTAAGGTGGCATATCCCTGTCCTGAACTGAAGATTTCCTTGACAACACTGGATTATAGTAACAAAGTTTATTCCAGTGACAGCCAAGAAGTCAACACAGAACGTTTTCTAGAGTTTCCACCACTACGCAGGTCAAGTCACATAGCAGAGAGGTCCAATGGACATGTTGTCCATCAGGAAGATTTTACAGTGACCAAATTTTCATTGATGAATCAACAATGTAGAACACTTTATCAGCCAAAGATAGTACAGGGCACATTACAGGAACTTGAAACAGTGACACATTCCTCTATTCCAGGTGCTATTCAAGTGCACATATATATCAAGACTTTAATATCTTTAATTGTACTGATGGATTTATTATTAAAGTGCACTTTAATTTGTTTTCTAAAGGTTTCTCATTTTGAGATTCATTAAGAAGATGTTTTTGGACAAAGAATATCCTCTTGATTTATTAAATCAGTTAAAAGAAGAGATAATCCCTCACCTAAACTGTGTTTAATGCTGTGGAAAACTAGTTCCTACATCATGGCCTGCTCCTGTACCCCAAAAAACAAAACTATTACATTTCACTCCTACACAAAAGTCTATCCCAATAGACTTCACAGTTATATCTAATAATAGCACTGTTATATCTCCCGACCCAACCACTAAACTCCTACGAGTAACAATTGACCACAACCTTAACTTTGTCACACACATCAACACCACAATAAAACCAGTTAATAGAAAACTAGGCTCCCTTTACAAAATGAAACCCTTCCTTACTCCAATAGCAATAACTACTATTGCCCATACTCACCTTATATCCACCCTCCTCTATGCCTCACCAATTTATATGAATCTATCCAAACACAACCTCAACAAACTGGCAACCTCTTACAATAACATTGCCAGATTTGTCACTGGCTCCCCTTTTAGAACCCACCATTGTCACAATCTACAACAGTTGGGTTGGCTGGAATTGCACAATCAGCTTTAATTTCACCAACTTACTATTGCCCATAAGACCCTTTATCATCCTAATAATACCTCAATACTCACAAGCCCTATCACCCTTACAAAAATCTTACAACCTTATACTCAGCAAGTAGACTACTAGTATCCATACAAAAATCCAATAACAAGGCTGGTGAATCACTGTTCTCCAACACTGTGGTGAAAGCCTGGAACCTTCTTCCCAGTGAACTCTCATCACTCTCTTCAACACTACGTTTTAAAAAGCAACTTAAAGAATACCTGAAAACCCATTGGCTTTGCCCATGTATTAACCCAGACTAATAATTCCTTCCTGCTATGTCCTCTGAATAATTAGCTCTCTATTGCCCCCTTTCATGAGCCTTAGAGAATGAGATCTGTAAGCTACTGAAAGGCTGTTTAACATGGTCTTTCTTATTATCCTCTCTAGAGCAGGAACTTGCATTGCAAGTTTTCTACTGTATACCATGTCTCTACCATATAAATACTCTATTTCTGTCTTTTTAAATATGTAAAGTATATGATTACTAAGCTGTTATGGAAAATAGCATTCTAGTCTTAAAATAGTATTGTACCTGATGTTACTATTATCTGTTTAGTGGAGTTTATCTCCTCGGGCCTCAACTGAAAATGGACAAATATCCAGTTGGACTAGCCCGGTCAACAAATGTAAAATAAAAAAAAATAAATAAATAAAGGTATTTCTAGGAAACAAGTTGATATCAAATCTCTTTTGAAAGATGACATTTTTAGAAAAATAAGCCAGCTAATCAATTAGATATTTGTCACATATTAATTTTGCCTAGTATAAATAATTTACATCATAGGAATATACAAGATTTTGTTGAAAGGCATTGGTCAAATATTTTACAGTATGATGACAGAACTAAGATTTTGGGCCCAAAACCTTGTTTTTCATACAGGAAAGAGTTTAATATTAAGAATGTATTTGAGACGCAAAATAATAATGATGAGTATACAAACAACAAAGAAAAAAGAATGGTAAAATAGGGAAATTGTAAGGTTTACAAAACAAATACTCTCAAAGGAATAAATTGTGCTTAAGAAGTCAGGATACAATGTTAAAAGTACAAAAGCACAGATACATGACTGCCAATACACGTAGAAGTATTTAATCAATAATAGGTAAGCGTTTTCACACATACAATTGTGCTTCTTCAGACCAAAAAATGTACACGAAACAATACATTATATATAATTTCAAAAGCTAATAAAACAAACAATGACATCATTAATTGCACTTCGTTAAAAGTATTTGATTTAAAAGCTTTATTTAAAGAGACTACATGCCTTTAAAACAGGCTTGATGGAAACCTTTCCATTCAAGCCTGGAAATTATCAGCCTGCATATTTATTATCCAGTGCAATTCCTTACTTTCAGTAATATTTCGTATATCACCGGTTATTTACTTGAATCAAATCTATTACCATAAATGTAAAGGTATGTGAAGTTCCCAGTTCAATAAAGTGCTTGGCAAGTGCATTAAGCAAATCTCCTACATTCATACAATATTAATCTTCCCTCATTCTTTCCATCAGGGACCTATTGGTTTTGCCAATATAAAAACAAGTACAGACACAACAACAAGCCAAATAAATTAAATTCCTCATTCTACAAGTGGCCCGTAAATTAAATCTATACTCATAATGTGTGACCGGATGTCTAAATACTGATAAACTATTAACCAAAGTACAAAAATTGCAACTATTGCATCCATGTGTACCATAGCCCGTGTTTGATGACTCAACATATTTGTTTTTATTCTCTTTGTAGCACAATTGCCTTTTTAATGACTTATTATTCTTAAAAACATTTGGCTGCACCCCCACTGCTTTCTTAATATCATCATCTAAATGTAAAATAGACCAGTTTGATCTAGCAATATTAAAAATTCCTGAGACATCACTCGTATAATGTATAGACAGAGGTACATACCTTTCTTGGGGTATTGCTGTTTGAGAATCATTCTGTGTAGGGTGTTCATTAAAATAGGCCCTACCCCTCCCTTGTCTTTGTTTTAAACTTTCACCAATATTATAGTCAATTTCTGACTTTTTATATCTCCTAGAACTAAGTTTTTGCTTAAACCTACTCATGTCTTGATCAAATTTCTCATCATTGTTATTTAATCTAGAGATGTGCATACTTTGACCTTTCATTATGTTTTTAAAAATATAATGTGGATGCATGCTATCACGTTGTAGCAATGTGTTTTCCCAACATGACTTCCTATATAAAGTTGCATTAAACTTCTGTAAATCATCCTTACAGATAGAGACATCTAAAAAAAATCTATGTTCTTACCAGAAAAATTATGTGTAAAACATAGGAAGTCAGTGGTAGTATTCAAATGATTAACTAAATCCAATAGCTGTGATTCAGAACCATCCCACAACAATAAGAGATCATCTACAAATCTACAGTAAAATCTCAATGAAGAATGTCGATTAAGGACACAGCATCTCTCCCATTGAGCCATGACTATGTTGGCATAGCTATTGGCACAAGAAGTGCCCATATCTAAGCCAACCTGTTGTAAATACAACTGGTCATCAAAAAGAAAAACATTATTTTCCAAAACTGTTTCAAGAAACATACATATTAAATCCACATCATTGGCTTCATAACTACTATTGTCCAACAAAAATTCATGAACCATACTTATCCTTTGTTGGTGTGGGATAGCCGTAAACAAAGAGACAACATCCAATGTAACCAATAAAGTGTTGTCATGTATTACATTTGCTATGCAAAAATCATGTAGAACCTGTAAAAATTGTTTAGTATCATTTAGTATTTGTGTTTCATTAACCAGGACTGGTCTAAGCTTCTTCTCTATAAAAATGGAAAAAGGCTCAGTGAGCCATCCATTACCAGAAACCACCGGTCTAAATGGTGGAGTAGAAACTCTTTTATGAATTTTCTGTAAGCCCTGGAACACAGGCACAAGAGGAAAGTCATCCTTTAAATATTCAAACAATTCCTTGGAAATCAAATTACTGCATAGGCAATCCATCAAAGTAGAATTAATTTGCCCATGCATATGTTCTACAGCATCATGATTAACCTTCAAATAAACATTATTCTCAGCCTACATTGCATTCACAGTTGTTAAATAATAGTCGCGGTCCATTACAACAATCCCGCCCTTATCAGCATTTTTAATTATTATGCTATCATCATGCTGCCACTCAATAAGGGCCATTCTTTCTTCATTATTTAGGTTAAAAAACTTGTCTTTAAGATGTCCTTGTCTGTATGCTTGCTCGAAATCATATTCGCATTTCCTACTGATGGTTTCTAACAAAGGGTGCAATACTGTTTGATATAGGCTAGTTTTTTAAAAATATCACTTTTCTGGTCATTGTTACCATATGTAATTTTCAACATTACATTACGGACAAAAAGTTTTAAGCGAGAAAGGTATGTACCTCTGTCTATACATTATACGAGTGATGTCTCAGGAATTTTTAATATTGTTAGATCAAACTGGTCTATTTTACATATAGGTTCATAGGTTCATAGGTTCATAGGTTAGTACTAAGCTAACTGCCCTTGCGAGCCATTTTAAGCCTAGCCAATTATCCCTTGTGAGACTCAAACCCTGCCCCTTGTGTTTGTAAGGCAAACACCTTAACCATTAGGCCACCTTCCCACCCCTCCATCCACCAGATGATGATATTAAGAAAGTAGTGGGGGTGCAGCCAAATGTTTTTAAGAATAAGAAGTCATTAAAAAGGCAATTGTGCTACAAAGAGATTAAAAACAAATATGTTGAGTCATCAAACACGGGTTATGGTACACATAGATGCAATAGTTGCAATTTTTGTACTTTGGTTAAAAGTCTATCAGTATTTAGACATCTGGTCACAAATTATGAGTATAGATTTAATTTATGGGCCACTTGTAGAACAAGGAATTTAATTTATTTGGCTTGTTGTTGTGCCTGTACTTGTTTTTATATTGGCAAAACCAATAGGTCCCTGATGGAAAGAATGAGGGAACATTCATATTGTATGAATGTAGGAGATTTGCGTAATGCACTTGCCAAGCACTTTATTGAACACTAATTTCAGGATCACACTACAGTGGAGAAAAGGGCATATATCTTTTAAATACCTTACAGTAATTTACACAAAGCCAATACTGCTGGGAACACAAAAAACATCCACCATATTACTTGAGATACTTCCCATAAAAATGTAAACAGACATACCCACATTTACAAAACACTACAACATTACTTTCTACATGACTATCAGTATTCTGACAATCATCTCTGTAACCTACAGTAATTCTTTTTTATCACAAGCAAGTCACAGGAGAAGGGAAACCCACATCGTGTCTATGTCTTACAATTCAGTATATTGAGATTCAGTCAAATGAGTTTTCAGCATTTTGAAAATTCGGTATTATGGTCTGAAATGAAATTCAGTCAAATGAAATTTCAGTCATATGAAGGAGACCTGGTCAGAGTATATGCATTTTTTCCTATGACTGCAGATCTATACTTGTGATCAATTTCAAGGAGGTCCATACCTCCTTCAGAAAGATGGATATGTAATCTTGGTATAAACTGATTTTTATGTATCATTTGATAAGCGTGAAACATTTTTGTTTTCATATCCAACTGATCCAATGCTTTTTGGGGACAGTCAATCACCCCATGTCTGATGAGCTATACAGTTTTAAATCATACACAACAAGAAGCTAAAGCTCTATATTTTGTTGTTGTCTGTGATCCAAATTGTAACCATGACCTAATCTGTTAAGTAGGCAGCTTAATGGGTTAAGGACAAGACAAAGGAGCAACAGCGATAAAGATTCACTATGGAATATCCCCCTTTCAATTAATATCCCTGGGATATTTCCTTTACCATGGCTTATTTGCAAACTGGTTTGCCACTATTTCATGGTCACTGTAATATACTTGATCAGTGTAGGGTATATCTTATACATCTGTAAGCACTCCTTTATCCATGAATGCTGTATGTTGTCAAATACTACTTTTGTAATCTTTCCATGCCATAATTAGATTCTTCCACTTTTTATAATTCTCCATTAAGACTTTAACAACAAATTATCTTTTTTTGCATATTACTTTCTTTTGTTACCCTTTTACATACATACATACATACAAATATTTCAAGCATGGGCATTGATGACCTTCTAGCGTACCAGTATAAAAAAATACTTGTTCCATAATAAGTATCCAGGTTGTTCTTAAAAATATCAAAACTAGTACTTGCTTTAATATAATTTGGTAGTCTGTTCCATGCATCAGCTACTCTGTCAGAGAATCAGTTAGTGCACTTCTCATTCCTATACAATATTCTACATAGGTTGTCTGATGATTCTCTAGCACTTTTTATTAACCTCAAACATTCCCAGAAGTAGTTGTCACTAAATACCCTATATACCTGAATAAGATCTCCTCTTAGATATCTGTAAGAGACACTATACAAGTTCAGATATTTTAGTCTTTCATAACTTAAATTTTCACATTCATGGATGCCCTTGGCATATTTCCATTGTACTCTTTCCAGTTTACTCATGCTTGTTTCTTATAGGGTTTCCATATTGTTATCCCATACTCAAGCTTGGGTCTAATGTAGCTAACAAACAGTGACTTCGTTATTTTTGATTTCCTAGACTTTATAAATCTTTTTTATACAACCTATAGTTCTATAACTATCATTAACCAATTGGTTGATATGATTAGAAAAACTCATAGCTGAATCTACCCATATACCCACATCCGTAAATGAGTCTACAGTTTCAATCACTGTGTGCTATATCAAATATTCACCTTTCAATTTTTACCTATCAAATCTCATCTGCTTAATTTTTGATGTATTTATCAGCATATATTTTCCTGTGCCCAAATGGTCAATTTAGTCAAGTTATTTTGCAGACATGCCTTATCTGTAACACATGTAATCAGTTTACCCAATTTCAGGTCATCTGAATATAGACTGCAGAACACCTCAGATGAAAACGTTAGGTCGGAAAGATACAATCTAAACAAGTAAGGGCCTAGGACAGAGCCCTGTGAGACACCCTGACTGTAACCAAGGATTTCTTCTGTCCAGTTGCTGTATGATACTTGCCATGTCTTATTTGTAAGCCATGCAACTATCCGTCTTATCAAGAGTACATTAATACTTAGTTGTACTAATATGACCCTGTCAAACATTGGAGTTCAATCTATATAAATAACATCACAGCACAATTTTTATTCATAGCTATTATATTTGTTATAGAACATCATGTTACAGGCGGTAATAGATCTGTTTTCAACATATGCATGCTTATATATGGTTTCAAGTCCCAAACTATACAGTTCTGATAATAACTTATCCAATATTACCTTCTCCATTATGTTTCCACAATATGAAAGTAGACTTAAGGATCTATCTGACCGAGTTTGTCCTTTTCCCTTAAAAAGAGGTTTAATAAATGCATGTCTCCAATCTTGAGGAATCTCCCCATATTGATATGACCTAGTGAATAATAAATATAATGGTACTGTAAGTTCTTGCTGAAGAGTTCTCAGGTCATTGTTACTAATTCCGTCTCCTCCTTGTGCTTTGTTTGGATCCAGTTTGTGCAGTTCTTTTTCAATATAATCTAAATTGATTCCAGTATCTGGGGTTACCAGGATGTTACTAGGACAACTTGCCACCATTTTTGAGGAGCCACACTGTTTTGTATAAGATTGTGAAAATATATCTATAATCCGTTGTGTCTGAGAATAAATTTTAGAATCTGTACACAGTTTATCAGTTTGTGTGTCTTTACTCCTTCCACATCTTCTGTATTTGTAAAAAAGTTTCCTGTTATGCTCAATATCTTTATATACATTTTCTTCAATTTTTTTCTTGATCTTGTCTCACACTATGCTTAATCTGTTTGCCCAGCTTGTTTATTTCAATTTTCAAAGTTGTAGTTCGATCTCTCTTCCATTTCTTATATTTTTTTTGTCTCTGACCTTAATCAGATATCTTTTTCTTATGGAAATATATCCACCTGATGTTGTATGCCTAGATCCAGATGTTTTTTTATTTTATTTTTTGCACTCAAACAATTTCTCTTTCAAAACTTTCCACAATCCATCTGCAGTTTTTCCACTGAACTCCTCACTCCAGTTCGTTTTACATACTGACTGTTTTGCTTCTGGGCATTGGCTTAGACTTCAGTTTGGTAGAATTATCTAGCAACATATTAACCTTTATACCCCATGATCACCACACATCAAGGGTGGTAAAACTTGACTTGAAGTTATAGTAATTTCTTTGGGAGCGCAAACAATATCTAATATGTTCCGTGGGTCTATATTATATCATTGAACATTTAGGTTCTCAAACACCTAAACGTCGACCCCTAAACGTCGAAAGCTACAAACTGCAAACGGCCAATTACATGATTTTTTTTTAAAGGGTAAAAATTCACTTGGCCGGCAGAAATCAAAACATACTTTCAAGTCCTTCACACCCCCAAACTAAATATACCAACTCCGAGATAGCTCTACATCGGGGAAAAGGGTAAATTCCCAATGACAGCCAAGCAAATTTTTGCCCTTTAAAACAATTTGCATAATTGGAGATTCACACTTTGTAGCTTTCAATGTTTAGGGGTTGACGTTTAGGTGCTCAGCAACCTAAATGTTCATTGATATAATATAGATCCTGTTCCGTCCCCTGCTAGGTTTTTTTAATATCTGAAGCAATTGTTGTTCCTGTATATATGCTGTGAATAATTTCCTTACTAACATTGTAGAATCAATATTATTCCAGTCTGTTTCTGGTAAATTTAAGTCCCCAGCTAATATTATTCTTCCATCCTGTGTTTCATGCAAGAAATGTATGAATTCCTCTAGGTTATCTGCACTTGACTTTGGTGGATATATGTTTCAGGGTTGTCTTTATTGTCACTGCTACATGGTCTATAGTGTTGGAGTTATCATTGAGCATGTAATAATCACAGGTCTTATAGCTATATTTAATCCCTATCATAACACCTCCACCTGATTTTTTATTAGAATGTCTGTTACAGTAAAAACATTTATACCCTGACATAACTGGTTTCCAATCATTGCTATTTAACCATGTTTCACAGACAATAACAACAATCTTGTAGGAATGTAACAAATTTTCCAATAAAAAAAACTTTATTATTAATGCTCCTAGCCTCAGAGAGGCATCAAATGTTGCTCTCTGCAGGCTGTTACATTTTTGACATGGCAAAAATCCTGCTAGTGTTTGTCAAATATTGCAAAATATCTGCTACAAAAATTCTTTTCCCTGATCTAGGCAAATGTTGTTTTATTGCCATTTCTTCTAAATGAAAATAAGGCATGCTATTGGTTTATAATTATGCTAGCTTTCAAGGTTACTCTTAAGGAGGACTATTGTTTTTTTTTTTTGTTAACCAGGATAATGTCTGTTCAGTGTACCCAGTATTTCTTACTCAGAGCTATATTTTTGTGTAAAGATGTTAATACCTTTCGCAAGAAGTTAGGTGCATCTGGGCATGGGGTTTTCCACTTAGGAGCTTTTCTTAATTTTGTTTCAATTTTTTTGGTCATTACTTCATCCCATTTTATATCCTTTACATTTGAACTTCTTACTCTTTCTTTATCTTTTTCCATCCATTCAGCATCTTTATCATATTCCACAGGATCGTCATAGATATTTCTCCAAGTTGTGTTTATTTCTTCTTTATTTGGTGGCATTTCTCTTTCTTTTGCTTTGCTTCCTAACTCTCTATAAAAATGTTTGAGCCATCAATGAATTGCTTGTTTTGTACTTTTTCTTTATATTTATCTGCATATCTTCTAAGTTATTTTGCCTCTGCTGATATCTTTAGTTTATTATTTGCAATAGTGTACGATAGATCCTGGTCTGTTCTAATACTGCATGTTGCTTTTATCATATCTATCTTTCAAAATATTTTTGTTGATCTGTTCCCTCTTCAATACTGTTCTAACAGTGTCACTTCTTGTTTAAATTGCTTTATAGTTTATTCTACTCGATACTTCCATGATGGCATTTGATTTCTTCCCTTTCTTTCCCTTATTGCCCTGACATTTTCTTGGTAAGACTTAATCTGTTAATAATTTGGCTGCACAGTAATCTATTCTATTTACTTCTGTTACATCTCATGAATTTCTCTTAATAGTCTTGATTACTGTGTTTGTTTGTTTTATCAGACTTATTTTGGGTCTTATAGACTTTCTGTAATATATTTCTTTCATAGATCTCAGTATGTCTATTTGTCTCTATTACATCAAGCAACTCTTCCCTTAGAATATTTTCTTCTGAAATCAGGGCACATTCTTTGTTCTCCATTTCATGCAGGCATTCAACTAAAAGTTCCAGAACATCTTACTGTGACATATTTTCTTGAGCTGTATCCAGCGTCGTTCACTACTCTTTCAGATTGGAACTCACTGGCCTATCACTCCACATCATTGACTGTGTCAGAGCTGCCACTGTTCCTTCCCTTACTGTGCAACTCTTAACTGAACTTTTGTACTGGTTTCCTACTGATGGCTCCAGAATATCTTCATGTGGTATCTGATCAGATGCTTCCTTTTCCACTTGTTTTTGTTCAGTTTGGGGACTGTCTGTTTTCTCATGCTGTAACGTTAACAGAGTTTGATTTTCTACACTAAATCCTTCACTTCACAGGTAATCCATAACTTCACTTCCTGTTTATTTAACTTCTCCATTATTAATCTTCTTTTCTACCTCCCTCCTTTGTTTTCTTTTTTTTTTAATTGTAAAACTGTCCCTATCCTGATGCCTTTGCCTGTTATTTTTCTTCATGGAAACAGTTTGTTTCTAGGTGCAGGCAATTAATTATGAATTGACTGAACCATAAACTCTGAGGCGTTTATATCAGAAACACTATAATTAGTTCCTAAAGGGGAAGTGGTAAGGACTGCAATCAAAATAAGTGGTCTAACACAATGAAGGAAATACCTTTGCAAGTGCATGCAATCCTAGTAACATTTAACTCTTCAGTAGAAATCATGACACTGGATGGTAGATTATTCTTCTGAGGGTAGCTGGCACACATTTTGGAAAGACTAAAAATTAGTTAAGTGTGAGACTGCAAGTAGTTTTTCACACCTAGGAGGGAAGCAGTGATGGGATAAAAATAGATGGTGTCAGAGCAAGGGGCAACAAGGGCTCCAGCCTGTGCTTTCAACATGATTAAATCTAATTTTATAATGGGTAGAGCCTGTGGGTGTAGCTGTCTATTTCAGGCAGTTCTCCCTAAATGGAGGGTTAACTTCCCTTTTTGCAAAGTGTGTATAGTTTTGTGTATTTGGTGTGAGTTAAAAGGGCTTAGGGAGTTAAAAGGGAAAATGTATATAGTTATGTGTTTCTTGAGCATTTTTATTGAAGCTAAAAGTCTGAGAAAATGTGACACAGATTCAAACTGAGATGAGAAGCCACTATTGCATATAAAAGCAGCCTGCAAAACATTAATGTGTGCATGTAGTTGTAAGGTGGAAGCATATTTTCAAAAATATGTCATATAACGCCTAGGAAAATAATACCTTCTTATCAGAATGATTGATATCAGTTAGATCATTGAATGTAAATGGTACTATTGACATGGACAAGAAGCAATGAGTATTGAATCAATTTGAGTGTAGGGTGCAGATAGCAAAGTAACAGGAAAATAATTTGATAGAAATAAGTACATGAATTTGGCAAATAAAGATTTTCAGAGTGGATATTCAGCAAAATATCAAATACAATAGAACATGGTAACAATAAAAATTGCAAGAAGGGCTTGAATAGTAATAGAAGAGGAGAGGACAGACAATAATGGTTCATTTGTGGCAATAAGGGGGTTACTGGCAGGGGAGGAGGTTTATGCTGGGATGTATTTATATTCCACCTAAAATTACTATTAAGGAGCTTAAGGGAGTTATGGGAAAGGTAATAAAAAAGGGCTAGCTCGAACAGAAATTATACTTCACAGCAGCATGAACATTTAATTGAAAGCTTTAAAACACATCAAATAACTATTTCGGATTATGCACCAATTAAGATAAAGATGCAAGGTACTCAAGTCAAATGAGATACTATTGGTTTCCTACTTATTTGTTAAAAATAAGAGAATTCAATCAACGTGTAGTGGAAATGGTTTAAGAGTTATTAGCAAATATATAAATTTCTTCAGAAGATAAGGTTGTAGGATAAAATAAAAATAGGCATGTAAACATATGACAGAAATGAGTGAAAGAGAGATGTGAAGAGTATCTTGGGTGAAGGGAATCATAGAAGAAGAAGAACAACAATTGCTGAGTGCTAAAGAGAAAATGGAGGAGCATTTGGATAGTATGCACATGATTAGAAAGGTTGTTGAGCAGCTCTTCTGACAACAATTCCAGAGCCCAATAAAACTATTAGGAAACTACTTAAGAAGCAGAAAATAGAAAGGACTCTTACAAAACTTTGGGAGCCTATGACAAGAAAAAATAACCAGAGACACTAAACAGATATTACAGAAATTCTTTGAAGATCTTATAAAGCAGAGGAATGTGGAAAGAAAGAAATGGTACAGATGGAATTATTTATGCAAAACTTAACTATGCCAAGATTAATGGAAAATGAGTCTCAAGAATTAATAGGAAATATAAGAAGCGTGAGATAAAAATGGAGATGTATAAGCAATCAATAGGAAAGTCTCCAGGAACACATGGCATTTCTGTTGAAGACTGAAAGTTAGGAGGGAAGAAAATCATGAATGGATATAGATCTGGAAGTTGTTTTTTAAACAATATTTAAAAGGAGTGACAATAAAAGCATCTTAGAAGAAAGCTGTGGTGGCTGCACAACCCAAAGAGGGTACATACTCTTGAGACTCAGCTTGTTATAGAGCCACAAATATAATGTATTTATAAATATAAGATAATTGGTGCCAAAATTGATAGAAGGTCAATGTGGTTTTGAGTAGGACAGGCAAACATTGTTTATTATTTATTTATTATTATTTATTTATTATTAGACAGCATTATTAAAACAATGATGATCCAGAGGGAATAATAATATAAAGATATGCCACTATTGTTTGTGGGTTTGATGCAGAAATGAAACATTTGATAGAGTTATATAGGATTTTATGATTAGAGCAATGGTAGCATTTGCACTCCATGATAGAATAATATAGTTAATTAGGAGGAGGATAATATATGAAGGGTTTTTCTATTTCTATTACAAACTGTTTTTGATCAGAACAGTCAAGTCAGGTGTCCTATTTCCCCTTTATTTATTATATACTTAGAATGATTGGCAAAGAAAATAAGAAACTCACAGTTTCAAGGATATGCCTGTTACAGTAATTAAGAAAAAAAATATTTTTAGATATTATTCTGTATTTGATAAATTTAGGAAAAGTTTTTTTCTGGATATAAAATAAATAAAGATAAAACTAAAGCAGTCAGCTATGTTCCCACATATGAACTGGTTCTGTAATACCCATATTTATGGGGATATGATAAGATGAAGTATATAGGTGGTTGTATTAAAAATAGATATGTGAGAACAGACTACACAAAAGATAATATAAACATTGAGAAGTCAGCAGCTCTTTACTATGGATAACAATCATAAGGTACAAGCAGTGCAAATATTTCTAGTGCCTTTTGTATTATATACAGGTCAGGCATATTTTTATCAACCAGAGAAGAAATTGTGGGCCATAGTAAAGAATTAAAGGAATGTATTGGGGAGGGGATAGAGCAAGCATTAAGTGAGATAAGTTGTTTCTCCCCATAAAATAAGGTGGTTTGGAATTACCAGATTTGATGGCATACTTTAGAGCTGCATAGTTAAGGCTTATATATATATATATATATATATATATATATATATATATATATATATATATATAAAACACAAGCAAAAGACTACAAATCAACATGGAAAGAAATTATGTTGACACGGTAATTGTTCACAAAATAAGGAGTGTGCAGGATTTTGAATGCAGACCTTTAAGGAGAACGCCAACAGCCATAGAGAATATAATGTTTATAAAGCATCACACAGTATTTTAAGAACTAAGCCAGCATCAGAATGGAGAAAGAGGTTTTTTCCAGTGGTGATAACTGTAAGAGCAAGGTAAAGAAAACAAGCAAGATGGGGTTAGTATTACTGCAGAAAATTAGGAAAGGAGCCACAATATTGGAAACAAATAACTAGGGAAGGGAAGGAAAGGTAAGTGAGATGGATAATGTCAAGCAGAAGGCAGGATTCTGATTTGGAGACTGTCTTCATTACCAGAGACTGATAGCAGATTGTACACAAATAGAAATGGATAGGGGGTTCTTAAGTGAAAATCCAGTTCTGGTAGCATTTTAAGATGAGACTAAGACAGAGTCTGCTACTATAAAAGGGATAATTAGTGGGGTATATAAAATAATACATGATAACTATAAGAATCAGTCTGAAGAGTTTAAAAAACAATGGGGAATGAGAATGGAAAGGCAATATACAAAATGACAGTGTGGCAACATTTATATGGCTCACAGGTATGCAACAAAATCTAGGCAGTTCAGGATTTTTGTATGGAAGTGTTTATACTAAAAGTAAACTTCAGAAAGTTAGTCCTCTGATAAATAACAAATGTTGGAGGTTTGAAAGAGATGGTGCATTAAGAACATGTTTTAAGGAATGTAAGAAGATGGCAGATTTTGAACATTTCCAGCAGGATGCTTTTTCAGAAATTCAGTGGAGCAAGTTATTTTAACAAAGGAAATCATTCTTTTGAGCTGGGATAAAGAAACCAAATTGCTTAGATGGAGTAAGGCCTTACTAAGGTAAATACATTTTGCTAAATAATAAAAAAAAAAAAATCAGTTACTAAAAAATGCAAATCAGTATATCTAAACCAACTGTGACAAAAATATTGAATGTTACAAATAAGATCCAGAGCTGGAGATGAGATATTTAAAAAGAGAGAAAGAACAAATTACGTAGAAATAAATGAAATTTGTGGTAGTAATACATACAGAAAAATGTTAAGAAGGAGGAGTCAAATTTCAGGGAAGATGGGACTTGAGCAACTTATGTAAGCCTGGAGTGAAGGATAATAGTTAAAAGATAAAGCATTTATAATGCATGAAAATGAAAACTATTTAATTGTTTCTTTACCTTTTATTAATGTATGTGCATCCATGACACTACTCTGTCTGAAATTAATAAGGTAATTAATAAAATAAGAGAGACAGCACCTGCATAAATGCTGAAGATGTTTAAGACATAGCATGGGTGCAAGGAGGGGACAGTAAACATTAAAAATATGTGGTGATGGGCAGACACATTCATCAGAAATCTTACAGAGCATCAGTGGCTTGAAGTTCCATAGAGTGCAATACTGGAATATAAATTAGCAGCAAGTATAGGTCTCCATGGTAGAGCTTTTGTCACAAAATGTTACAGTAATAGAAGTGATTCTGTTCAACATCAGTTTAATTTATGTGAATCTCCTGGAGTGGTGGGTGTTAAAGAAGAGGAAGGAGGTGGAACAATGCATGTGCAATTAGTTCATAAATGGTTTAAGCACTGGCACTTACATTTTTCAAGCAGAAATTGACTTGCTCATGAGTGAGATTGTTTATAGTACTTCACGGATGCAGGAAAACAGTTCAAAGTTCTGTATCACTTTAACGGAGAAGAAATGGCTCATTAGGACAAGTCTGTTATGCAGCCATCTAAGTATCACAGTGCCAATGGATGAATTTGTATGGGTGCATATTTGTGTGTGGGTATGTGTGTGTGTGTGTGTGTGTGTGTGTGTGTGTGTGTGTGTGTGTGTGTGTGTGTGTGTGTGTGTGTGTGTATAAAATCATCAACCCCCCCCCCCCTTTTCACATTTTCTACATAGGACTGCAGTATCATGTCAACTGTTGCCATCTCTCTCAATTCAATGCCACCCTCCTACCTTATTCAATAGATATATCTGACTGTCCCCATGTCTTTTCTCACATGATCCATGCATCTCATTACATGATACCCTGTTTCCTCTTAGCTTCTTCCTGTCTGTCCCAAATCATCTTCATTGATAGATTTCTGCTTTCCTGCACATCTTCACAGATCACTGTAAACTCTTCACTTTGACCTTATCTACAATTGCAGCTTCTCTGATGTACTCATTTCTTCATATGTCCCACAGTGTGTATCCTACAACCCATTTCAGGCATTTCATTTCCATCACTTCTAGCTTCCTCAACTGCTGTGCCTTCCCTGCCAGAGGTTTCTTTATAATGCTGTATTATTAGTCACACCACTGTTTTGTACACCATATTTTTCCATTTCTTTTGGATTCTTTTGTCACTCACTTCCCCTTGTCAATCTGAGCCAGTTGGCTGCAGCACCTCTGATACAGCTTTGAACTCTTCATTCAGACTTCTCTTCTCAACCACCACTCCCAGATCCCTGAAGCTGTTGCACTATTTTCCCTTCTATCTCAGTTTTCCGCTTATTCTGATTTCCCTCATTTGCTGCCCTTAAAACTGTCTTAGCTATATTCAGTTTCATACCATACGTCTTCAGTTTTCCATTCCGTTGCCTTATCATTTGCTGAAGTTTTGTTCAGTGGCTGCTTGTAACACTACTTCTTCTGCATATAGTCCCCCATGAGTCCAAACACTGTGTCATTGGTCTTTGTACATAGCCTGTAGTGTTTTCAGAAAATTAAAGCATCATAGGACTGCTCAAATACAGTTTCTTGGGATATTTTTATAAACCTTTTCCATTTTTTTGAATGCCAGGTTACAACTCTTTCCTTATCTCTAGCTTCTTCTCAACTATGTCCTTGTACTCTGGCAATAGAATGCTTATTCTCCAGTCACCTGGGGTATGCCTTTTTCTCCATGCTCTATGATAACCTTCTGGAGTCATTTCTCCCCTAACTCACAAAACATCTTGATCATATGTGCCACAACCTCATCTAAGCCTGCTGTTTCTGTGACTTCATTTTCCTCAGTGCTATTTTTACTTCTTCTAGGATGGGCTTCTCCTCTTCTTTCATCGTAGGCTGTGCCTGGGGCAGTACAACATCTATGGAGTTTTTCTTCATTTAGAAGCTTCTGGAACTACTGCTTCTGTCTAGATTGCATACTTGGTTTGTAGATTGGTGCTGGGCTGACTGCCTTTTGAGCCATTTTGGGGCTGGCTGGATGCCTCCTGTGAGAGTCAAACTCTGGACTTGTTTTTTGTGGGGTGAACACAGTCTTTCTCCTTACATTTTTTAAGTGCATGTAACATTTCGGAATGTTTTACAAGGCTTTTAACAATGTTTTTACATATTTAAAAGTTTTTTTATATTCACTAACAAGCATTTTAGTGGTTTTAGGTAATATGTTTATATGATTTCAGTTTGTTTTAATTTAGTAATCAATGGCAATTAATAGGAAAAGTATTTAAACAGTGTTAATAGGTTTAAGCACTCATCTGATGAAGTCTTGCTGGGATGAAAACACAATGAATCAGTTAAGCATTTATTTGTTTTTAAGTTTATGAATAAAACTGAGAATTCTGCCTGATTCTGCTTTGCCTGGTCCTTCACAAGTGCCTTTAGCCAGTTCCTGGTTACCACACCTTGTGTGGGTTGGCACTGGACTGTCCTCAGTTTACTTTTTGGACTGCTGCTGTCTGCCTTTGATGTCTGGTGAGTTGGCTTTTCTGGCATCCAGTATAAATTGTGTCTGATGATTATGTTCTTTATCTTTCTGCCTTTGCCTTACAACTTGATAAACTTATTGTGTGCCATCTTAAAGTTGATAGAATTCCTGTGATGCCTTGTTCTTTGCTATTGCAACTGCTCTCTTAGCCTCTTTGTTAGCCAACCAGAATTCCTTCTCAGGTAGGTTCAGCTTTTCTGTCTCCCACTTTTTCCTCCACTACTACTTTCTTTTGTTAACTTTCTAGAGTTCTGCATTACACCACCCTCTTTCCTTAAGTACCTTATTCCCATACATGGCTCAACCGCATATATGCTTTATAATTCTCAGACGTGCTGTTTTGAGGTGCTGCCTCTTCAAATACTACTTTCTCTTCCCTCTTGAGATCCCTGAGCCCTGAGTATTTCCTTGAACACTTGTGCTTTCTCTCCAGTCAACTTGCAGGTCTTCAGCCTAGCCTCTATTGACCTTAGAGCTTTGTCTAACCACTGAATATATGCACACATGTACAAGAAGAGACAGAGGGAGAGGGACAGACATGCATACAAATATGCACTCACACACATCTATATACAGAGAGGAAAAAAAGTTGCCAATAGTTCTTTTGTAAAAAATACTGCTAATGCTCTATTTCAGAATAATTTTACATTACATAGTATTAATAAAAAAAGAGTTATTGGCCAAATCTCAATTATTACTACTACTGCTTTGTAAGAAAATAGTGAGTAACTGCATCATTACACTAGTTTACCCAAGGTCATTTTAGTTTAGGAAACAGGCATTACAGATATACTGAACTATTGTAAAAGCACTGGTTATTTCACTATACCATATGGCATTACACAGAGTGGAAAGACTATTAACTTTAAAGTAAATTGTCAATAACTGAAATTGTAGTGTCATAGCTGTAGCCTGAAATATAATATCTATACATGGAGGGCAGCTTTCACCAGTGTATTCATGTCTACGTAGCTACAAAACATACTTCAGTATTAAGAATTTAAATAATTATATTAAATAATTGCAGGGAAACTGTAGCAATTGTAGCTGATTGAAATATTTCATAATCATGTTTATGCTCTAGCATTTCTGAAAGCAATGTTTTAATAAATAAAAAAATGTATAATTTAATTATCAAATTGAGAAGTGAATTGCCATTAATCTTTTTAAACTGCGTTTCTTGTAAAAGATGTACCACTGCTAAACTGTAGTACATTTACCCTTATTAATTCTACGTATCTTTGAAAGAATATGCAAATAAACATGTGCTTACTCATTCAGTAGTACATTAAGTTACTGTTCAGTAGATTAGCACCTCAAGTAGTCAGGAGCAAGATCAGAATACATCCTTATTAAGCTTTTTGAATCTTCATTAGTAATTTTTTATAAAGCCTATCTGATATTTTAGTTAATGGCAGGTCGATTAATGCTATGGCAAAGCAGTACATTTTTAATATAAAGGCTGATGAAAATGATTTCATTTTAAAATAGCTTAGACGATTTTTTTTCTGTCTAAAGCCTTTTTTGGCAGTCCTTGCTTTTTACTGATATTGACAAAAATACAGTAGCCGGACAGCATTGTATGATACACATTATGTCATCACAACATAAAATATAATACATCACAATTAAAAGTAGAAGCCACTGTGCTGTATAGAATGGACAAAATTAATCTTCATTGTGTGCCACTACACCACCCCTTCCTTCTACTTATACATAATATTACCTGTGAGGGTGCTGCACCTCAACTAAATGAGAGATCCCCGAGATACAGCAACCTTAACCTTTCAGCACAAAACCTGATAGTTACACACCGGTACATTGTGTTAACCATTTGAAATATTGGAACCTGCTAGGCACTGAATGGTAAAAAAGCAAGTCTGAGATTGCACTTCCTAGAATATTCCCTTTTCTCTGAGGTATGATGAACCTGGAGTTGGTATATACAACTCCTGGGTTGTGCTTGGCTTGCCCCCGACATTGGGGGAGATTGTCACCATTAATGATACATAAGTGTCGATCAATTCTGACAAAAAAAAAAAAAATTGACACCCACAATATAGGTTATTAAGCAGGACTGCCATTTATAGACTAGTAATCTAAGGGTGCATAGAATAAGAAAGGGAAGGAAGAAAGCAGGTTGGACAGGAGTAGTTGAATAAGATTTAAATAGCTCTTCTCAGCACACAAGGTCTTTAACCATGACAATTATTGTTTGAGAGCTAGCTAACATACATTCATATATTGTTACTAGGCTAATGACCCTGGGGGCCTTTCTAAACTTGTAATAAAGAATAATGATGTCCTGCAACCAAATAGAACATTGAGGGCCACTCAGTTATAAGCTACCTCTGACCATAAGGGACATGGGTGCCAGGCTTGTTGTAAATTTTCTATTCCCCATCAACTGGTCTAGGTTGTGCTTAAACTAGGTAATAAATGCAGTCAGCTTCATATAGATGAGAAGCCTGTTCCATAGGAGGAGCAGTCTCTGAGACATATATTGTCTATCTAGCATGTTCTGTTTAAGTCACAGACACAATTCAGATCCCTAGACCTTGTGTTTCTGGTACTCTTTGACTTATGGATATGTAGGAGATTCATAAATACAGGGTTTGCAGATGCCTTTTAGCCAGACATAGATCACCCCTCAACAATGTACAGGAGACTGAGAACAGGGAAAGGACTTTAAGGCACTCTGTATAAGGCAGGTTTATTGTGCCTTGCATTCTTTTTGTAATGAACCTCTGAAGTTGCTCTATTTGCCTGGTCAGGTACATACCAAAGGGAGCATTGTACTATATGAATGGTCTGATAAGAGTGGTGTAAATGGCCTCTTTGAACCTAGATGCCATACCCTTACCTATAAATTGCACAATATAAAAGGATTTCCTCACCACTGTGGAGATGTAGTGGTCGAAGGATAGGTTACTATCTATTTGTGTACCCATATCCCTGACCACTCTGCTGACACTTAGGGGTGTATAATCAACATGGTAATTGGCTAGGATGGTTAATTTTCAAAAGTGTACAATTAAGTATTTCTTAGCTTTGAGTTTAAGACCATGGCTTTGGCACTATTTGTTAGCCAGAGATAGACCTTCTTGAAGAATGCTAGTCTCTGCAGGGGAGTCAATGATAAACCCCAGCTTGCAATCATCTGCAGACTTAATCAGTCATAATCTTTCAGCATTTGCTTACATTTCAGAGAAATAGGTGACAAAAAGGAGTGATCCCAGTACTCAGCCCTGATGAACTTCACTAGTGACTGGCCTCCTCCTGGAGGTGGCCTCAAATATTTTTACCTACTGGGTCCTATCAGTTAGCCATCTGACTATCCAGAGGGTAATAAAACTGTTTATACCTAAATCAGTGAGCTTGTTTATAATGCCTGACTGGGGTATAGTAGCAAACGATTTGACCAGGTTGAGGTAAGCTGTGTGCACAGTCTTACTTTCATCCAATACTTTGGTGACCCTCTCAAAAAATCCACCCAATTTAATAGACATGACCTTCCTTTAAAAAAAAAAACAAACTGTGGTGGATCCAACATTTTCAGATTATCTGTGTCCATGATGATTCTTACCATGGCCTTATGTATGCAGCTGGTTAGACTTATGGGCTGTAGTTGCTTGGATTAGTGTTTGGACTTTCTTGTGCTCAAAACTCAACTGATGGCTCTAGTTGAAAAGTGATTCAAGTGAACCATAGAGGTCATGTTTCATGCTATTTATTAAACATTTTGGGATGTTATCAGGGCCCTTTGATGCAGTATTTTTGGCTTTGGAAAGTGCATTGATGACCTGTTCCCTAGTAATGGTTGGGGGGTTTGTGGTATGCGGTATTTCCTTTGAACTGTTGGAGGGGACTGGGGAGAAAAATTCAAGTTAAACCTGTCAGCCATAAGGTTGATAATGGCATCTGGTTCAGGGTGGGTAATGCCATTTACAATAAGTTCTGAACATTGTTGTGTATTTCCCCTGAAGTTACAGATGCAGCTGTAGAAAGCATTGTGGCTGCCCTTTTCCTGAGAAGCAATTTTTTCTTCAAATCTAGTGTTTGAAGTATTAGCTAACCCTTTTAGCTTCCTGTTTAGATTGTTCAGGGGGTTAGTGTGTATGTATGGCTTTATTCCTTCTACTCTTTGCCAAGATTTTGTTTTCTTTTGTTGTATACCCAATTGATATTGTGATTCCAGCAGGGTAGCTTGTCTTTTGACTTTGTGTTATTTTTATCACAAATGGGCACAGCTCACTCTATACAGCTATCAATATGGCTATGAAGAGATTTTGCAAATAGCTCATTATATGTTGTGGTGTTTAATGGGTTTGGGAATGCTTGGAATTTAGCTAAGGTGTTGCTTAGTAGAGAGATATTAGGCTTGGAATAGTTCCAAAAGGTTTTTTGTTTAAATGGATCTCCATATTTATTTTTTCTTTCACATAATACTGCCTTATGGTCAGATATAACAAGTAAAAACATACATTGAGTGAAGAACATTGGCCTGTCCATGTTTGCAATTACAAGGTCAAGGATGCTTGTACTACTGGTAGGAGAATGGACCTACTGTTCCAGGATGTTGGTCTTAACAAAGCTTAGGAATCACTGGGCTTGTACATTGGAAGTGATGTTGGATTCCTAAGTTATAACGGAGGTAGTTAAGATTTCCCATGAATATTGTATTGGGTTGAACAGTGGGGAACTTTAGTACATTGAGATAGGTAGTATGGGTTTCCTGTGACATGGAGGGGGACCTATAGGTTGCAAGGATAAGGTATGAGACCTTGTTTAGGGTGAGTTGCACATGAATGAGTTCCAGTGGGTCATACACTTTAACTAGCCTGGATGTGAGGTTGGTTTTAATATAAATTGAGACTCCACCGCCTTTAGTTCCCTCCTTTGCAGTAGCTGGTTTAAAGGTGTGAAAGGCTTTATAACCTTGCATTGCTGGGGTACTTTCTGTGGCTTTAAACCATGTCTCCATTACTAAACAGATGTACATACTCTCCAGGGAGAAGAAGGGTTGCAGGGAGTGGAGGTTTTTGTTTTCTTATATTTCAGCCTGTTTAGTTATCTTCATACCAGTTCATGACTGTGGTCTGTTTGTGGATGCTGTAGAAGATGCTGGTCATGAGATGTTGACAGTTTCAGGTAATGTTCTACCTCATGAGATAATGGCTTACTGATACACAACTATTTAAAAGAGACCAGCTTGGAAAATGGTTTAATACTGGTGAAAAAGAAAGCATATCAAGGCTATGACCTGTAATTCCTACCGTACAGGATTCGAGTCCCAAAACCCTCATTTTCCTATTGTGTGACCTTGAGCAAGTCACTTAAACAAACAGTGCTACGGGGCAACTGGGAATTTGGAGTAGGGTCCATAAAGGACCCCCTGGACCTGAAGCCTGGTAGCTACATGTGAACTAGTGCTTGATCACAGTTTTACATCATTATTTTTAAGCCTTGAAATCATGGGAATCGCTGCACTGGGTTAGGGAGTTTTAATATCCAGTTAGCTGTATTGTTGTCATGTCTTTACAAATGCAAATTTGCTTCTTTACTAATAGTCTGCAGAAATGTATGCCTTTGTTCTATAAGACTGCTTGCAGAGCTCTAGAAATAGCTGTTTGAAGGGAGGGATATAAGTGTCCTGACCCTGTTAATATCATGCAGAACCCCATATGTGGTAGTAACAGGCTTAACTGAATGTGCTTTTTGTCAGTGGAAGTGGCATTGGCACCAGAGAAGCATTCCTTTTTGGAATTTATATTATTAACAAGTATGATGTGCCTTTAGACGTGAACAGGTTGTGTAATATATTGATTTAATTTACTTATTTGGATTAGTACTACTCTATAGACATTAGAATCAGTGAATTAGTGCCATTTATCTGGACCAGAATTCATGGATTTATAGGTATGTGTGACAATGTTTAGCAATTATGTATGATTTCAAAAAAAAGAAGGAATGAAGGACATGGTCTAGTTACTTATGGTCCAGAATTTGGGGCAGTAGGCTGATTTGTTATAAGCAAAGGCAGATTCAGTACATTTCCAAAAGTAAGAAAGCAGTCCTGCAAGCAAGGAAAATGCAAAACTGCTCTGATTGGAAACTGAAACACAGAAGCTATGCTGGGGGGGTTGTGGAATACCTGGAAATCGGTTGCTGTGATAAGAAATGTCAAAAATTGTTGGTTTTATGCAGTGCTTTTTCATGGTTATAGCCAACGATGATTGCTGTGAATTTTAATGTTATAAGGTAAAGCTGTTCATCAGTTTTTCACCCTCCCACTCCAGATTCAAGGACAGAAAATCCATCTGTCTTTATGTTGATCAGTATACAAGAATCAGATTAGGGATATTCTGGCCAGGGAAATAGGAAAATCCCCCTCCTCTTTTCAACATGTGCTTTAAGAATTTTTTTTACATCCAACTTACTTACAAACAACTCAGGCAGATGGGACATCCGTTTAATGCTTCATCTGTAAGAGTGCAGTACCTCATTTATACTTCACTACAGTGTCATTCCTGAAACTGAATCCATGCACTTGGTATAGGAATAGAACACACAGTTTTCTAATCTTTTAGCATCAAAGCCAAGTGTGCTATCACGTGTACCATCGCCACTTGACAAGTGAACAGACAGCAGGTTCATCAGCTCTACTAGCACTTGGATCTTAGTATTATTTATTTTGTGTATTTATTTTAATTTGTTTACCAGGATAGAGCACTGATCAAATTTAAACATCTGTAGACTCAGCCTGGGTTACATACAAAGTAACAACAAAAAAGTAACATTGATGGCCTAACTAAATGATACAGTATAGTGACATAACATAGATTCAAGAAAATACAGACATTTACAAGAACGTTTAAAAAGAAGTAGAATCAGGAGTACATGTGTTATACATAAGATAACTGTTGTCCAGCCAAAACAATGGACATAGTATATACACATATGGAGAGAAATTTTAGCAGTGAAGAGAATCCTAGGATATGCAATGGCAGAGCTGAAAAGAGGATTAGTGGATATTAGATATATGGTAGGAAATGTATAGGACAGATGAAAAAGCAGTGGGTATGAGTTTATTAGTTGAAAGAGTTATGAGATTAAGCACTTATAAGACTTGGGGATGGTTATTCATGCCCGTGATTATTAATAAGTTAGTGTGGGAAAGTACAAATGGTTGAAAAAAATAATAGAGACATACCTGAGGTATATTAATGCCTGAATGTGTAGGGCAGTGCAAGTAGAAGCATTCGTCATGTTATCTAGATTTAGAAAGTAAAGTTTGTGACAACCTTTTGGCTGGATTGTGTTTTAAGTCCAGTGATGACTGGCTAGCACCAATGGGGTTTGACTCTTTCTACTGTCAATTAAAATATCACATATGATGAATGTCACTGTCACCAGTATGTGAGGTTAACTCAAACCTGCTTATGTGAGGGGCAATGGCTAATGCCCTTGGATTCATTCCAAGGGCCAAACAGGTCTGAAGCCTATACGAGGAAAGGTCACTTGGTTCAAATCAATGGTACCTGAAAGGTTATTGTAAAATAAAATACATACAGGTCTAATGCAAAAACCAATTCACCCAAATGCAACCAGGTCACAACAACATAAAGGAAATTTGCACTGATATCCTGGAAATGAGCTTCTAACATCTAAACTCACACAAACATTGCACACTGATCATTTGTAGAACTGATTTTATGGCCCAGTACCCTCTCTCAGTCTCTCTGCTAACCACAATGTTATCCATTGCTCTAACCCATAGTAACTGCTTTGCAAAAGTTATTTTCATACACACAATTCCCAGGGAAGGCTGGTAGAATTCTCCAATTTCTCACAACTTTCCTTTTGACATGATATTACTGCCATCACTCTGGAAATGGCCAGATACTATAATTTACCAAACATAGGCTCAAGTGAGCTAAATAATTGATGGTAGAAGCCACTTTTTGTCAACTTACAGTGCCAAATAATGATAATTTTCATTTTGGATAATAAACAGTACAAGTAAATAAAAAATAATAAAACAGTCACAAGAGCTTAAAAGTTAATAACTAAGGTTTTGCTTAAACAATAAGGAACATGGTGTTCATACTTAATAAATCCATAGAGGTAAAATAGTACACATAAAATATAACATAACAGTCTACTGTATATGGGAATATTCAAAGAAAAACTCTATCTAATCTAGACAAATAAATCTAAATGCTTCTAGCTTGAAAACTAATGAACCCTTTCTGTTATAGGTTCCTGGAAGATAAAAGACAAATATGGCAGATAAACTTACAGTGAAGAGTAAACAGCTATTATCTGTGTATTAATGATGGCTTCCGCTCTCAATTCTGAAAATCTGCTTCTTTCAAGTAATCTGCCTTGAACTACACTAGGGTCACATTTCACCCTTCATAAGAATCTCAAGCACGTTGTTTGGAAGCTTCCTTCAAAAATTAAATCTTGAGACTAGGGTGCATTCTTTTGATACTTTAACCCTTACCCTTTCTAGAGAGACTGCATGCTTTAACATTGGCAATAACATTTCTGTATTGGATAGTCCTATAATAAGACTGTAAAGCTATTATTTCTGCCTTCTTCCCAACACTTTAAAAAGCTGCAGTCAATAACCACAGTGATATTTTCCATAGAAGTAAGTCTATGTCCACTCATTTTTATGTCTGCATAAGATTTCCAACTGGGTTGAAGTCTGTGTTACAAATACACAAGTGTGTTTCTCTCCCTCTCTCTCTCTCTCTCTCTCTCTCTCTGTCTCTCATTAAAAAAACCTAGCTAAGTGCAGTCCCACCACTTTTATCATAGATACATTGTGGATGTATATGGTTTTCATATTACACTGTTTTTTATTTAGAACTTTAAGTTTAATGCATTACATAGGCCGGGGCTATTATTCATTTATTGTTCTTCATTCTTTTGAACCTCTACCTTATCATCTTGATTCTGATTTGTTGCTTTGAAGAGGTGTTGCCCTCACCACCTAATCTGCTTATTTATTTTCTTTATTCATTTGTCTTTGCTTACCAGGAAAGTCTGACTGGGTAATACCCCTTTTCAGCAGAGGCATGGGGAGAAAAGCTCCATTTCCTTACATTGCATTACACTAAGTTCCAGTGAAATACAGAGTAGTTACATTTCTATTTACATTTATATGCAGACAGTAGTTGCATTTATACATATACATATACATTCTAAGATTTTACAGAGGTGGAAGTTACTAAATAGAAAACACACGTGCAACTTAGTGGATTGTACAGATAGCAGTTATGTATAAAAATTGTTTTGTCATTTTGTCATTACAGTAAGAGGTTGAGATTATTATGTTTAAGGAGAGGATTTGGGTAGTATTGTACAGTGAAAAAGTTTTAACCCTGTGATGAGGGCCAGGATTAGTTAAGATATTGTTTAAGCAATGGTTAAAACTATTAATTTTGTTGAAGTGTTTTATTTGCCTGGGGATATTATTCCAGAGTTTATCAACACATTAAATAGTTAATTAAAAAAAACAAATATATGAGGTATTTGTTCTAAAAGAAATTATTAAAAATGTTAAAAAAACTACTAATAAGCAAATACAAAAGTTTAGAAACTTATCATATTCTGTTTTTTAACAGGCATTGGTTTCATTCAGTCCTGGTTCTTTTTCTGCCTTCAAAAAAGTTGCTAGTTGAGCTCCTTACATTCTAACACATTATTAAAACTACCAACACTATCAGTCTTTTCAGGTACAGATATACAGACTTTCTTATAACTAGGACAACAAGAACTCTGCTTAGCCAGTGCATTAGTATGTTCTTTATTTTTAACTGCAGTATTGTGTTCTGAAATCCTCTGTGATTACCTCCTAGTAGTTTTACCTATATAAAAATGGTCACAGTTAGAACAACTGGCCAAATAAACGATGTTTTCAGTCCTGCAATAATATCTCCCCTTTAGGGGTAATATTTTTTTTCAAATGTTTAAAATAAACACTATGAGTGACATTAATAAATCTATTCTGTTTGCAAATCATATATGGAAATGTAGCAAATGAATTACCAATAAATCTGTAAGTCTGTAAACTTTGCCTTTCTAACAAATCTTTAATGTTAAAATGTGTTTTAAATACTAGTTTAGGGTGATCTCCTTTTGTTTTGACTAAATCAGCGTTACCTAGAATTACCTTCCAGTTGTCACCTATGACCTTTTTGATTTGTGTGTTATCCAAAATCATTGGTATAGGAAATGCACACATTTTATCAAAGTCACTTTTACAATTACCTATTTCTTTGGGAATAAATCCACTTATTAAAATAAGGGGAAATTTAGTGTATCTAGCTTATATTACTTCTTCAGAAATAGACTTCAATTTAATGAAGAGGTAACACTTAACTTTAAAAAAATCTGTAAGGATTTCTACCTCATTTAAAAACAATTAAAATTATCACTAATTAATCTACTAAGTCTAATGGCTTTTTCTATAAAGATGTTAAATTTCACAAAATTTGGATGATATTTGTAAAAATGTAAATAATTGTAAGCAAATGTTTTCTTCCTGTGTAATCTACTTTCAAAACATTTGCTTTCAACATCAATTTTAATATTAACATCTAAAAAAGTTGACATATTTCAAAAATTCTTGAGAAATGCATCCACCTCTAGCTCATGCCATTCATTACACATAACCAACTCCTCACCCCAACACAACATAGGTTCCATCCTGGTCATAGCACAATAACAGCTCTTTTCTCTTTTCTAGACATTGTAAACCATGCCCATGACTCTGGAGAACTTGTATCCACAGTCCTCCTTGACCTCTCCAAGGCTTTTGACAGTCTCCAATACCCACCTTCTTCACCACCTTTCTAAGCTTAACCTCTCACAAAACACCATTACCTGGTTCAACAGCTACCTCTCTGAAAGATCTCAGGCAGTAAAAAGGAAGACTGGCACCTTGGCCTTCCTTCCCACCCCAACCGGAGTACCCCAGGGATCCATTCTTGGCCCTATGCTCTTCAATATCTTCATTAATGAATTCCATGCAGCCATTCCTAACACTAAGATAGTACAATATGCAGATGACTCAACTTTAGTTTGCTCTGCATCAAACCTCCCTGAGCTCTAAACAAAAACTCAAATTGCCTTCTCAATTACTGAGAGCTGGATGCTCCAAAATCACCTCTCTTTGAATGCCAACAAATCAAAGATCCTTCTATTCTGTCCCTCAGAATCTATCTACCTAGACAAAACCTCTTTCAAGATTACAAGCCTTTCCAACTCCACTATAGAAGTTGTTCCTTTTGCTAAACTTCTTGGAGTTACTATTGACGAACACCTAAAATCCGATACCCATATTCAGCTAAATATAAATAAAACCGATCAGAAACTTGGCATGCTGTACACAAACTCCCACTTCCTCCCCCCCTCAACAAGACAGACCCTCACCACTACCTTTTTATTATATTCACTAATGTATGGTGCTCCCCTACTAACCAACCTATCTTCCTCCATCTCTTCTAAACTAGAATCCTGTAACAATAAAATCTCAAAGCTCACCACCACTACCACTCACCACTGTAAACCTCTCCACCAGCTGCAATGGCTAGAACTCCCAAACTACCTTGACTACCTCCAACTCATCACCACTCACAAGCTTATTTTCAAACCAACTTTATGCCCAGCACTAAGAAACATCTTAACATTATACACCTCAAACAGAACTCTAAGATCTACCCACCAAAATCTAATCTCTGTTTATAAACCAAACCACCCCACTGTTCAGCTTCTCCTATCCTTTTCCATCACCAAAAAATGGAATTCTCCTCCTCCATCTCTAAGAATTTCTGAGAACTATGAACACTTCAAAACCCAGCTGCATTCTTACCTCTCCCAAAAATGGAAATGCAATTTCACTCCACCTACCTAACCTGCTTAATACATAAATTCTTTATAACAAAGTTTGTTCTTCCTTACACACTATTGATTAACCCTATGTACTGCCTTCATGCTAATGCTACCTCTATACCACTCTCCGAGGATTTAAACCTCTGTATTAATTTAACTCATGCTAATATTCATGCATAAAGAACTTGTCCATGCTAATGTTACTTCTATATCATTCTCAGATGATTTAAACCTCTGTATTAATTTAATCTTGTACTACTGTTCTCAACCACTAAATATGTAAATATGCTTTACATCCTTCTCCAAGCTGCTGTTTAACTTTTGCTTAGTTTTTGCTATTTTGTTTGTAAAATTTGCTTAGTTTGTTTCTTTTACCACTATGTATTGTACTTCATATTATGGACTTGTACTATATTCTATTGGAGCTTTTCTCTCTGGGCCTCAACTGAAAACGGGCTCTTTGAGCCCAGTGGACCTCCTCAGTCATCAAACTGGAAATAAATAAAGAAATAAAGAAATAAACATTTTTACCTATACCACTAATTTCAAAGGATAACCAGCTGATATTTTGATTAATTTAAAATACAAAGGAGCTAAACAGTTCCTTACTACCTCTCCAAATAAAAATAAATCATCAACGCATCTTTTATACAATGAGACATGTTTAAACAGAGTTAAGATGACCAACACATTGCTTTCCCACCAACACATCACTATGTTCACAAAAGCTGAGGTTACATTGGCTCACATAGCTACCACAGATTTTTGTTGATAAATACTGTTTTCAAATAGAAAAAAAATGATTAGCCAATACTGTTTTCAATAACAAACAAACTGTGTTTATTTTTATGTTATCAAAATTAGTGTATCAATGTAAAAAAAACCCTCACAAAATCAACACCTGTGTACTGATCTATTGAGGTATATAAAGAAACAATGTCCGCTGTGCCTAATAATTTCTCATTCCCTTTAAATTGATAATTCTTTTAAAAATCTAAAAATAACCAAGAATCCTTTAAATAAAAAGACATTTTTGAACATTAGAATTTAAAACACAGTCTAGTGAGCTCAGTCTAAGTAATGAGCTATAGCAACTGTCCTAAAAGCTGACTTTTCTTAGTCTTCATAAATTTTGGGAATGATACAAACTTTTCCTAACTGAGTTTGTTCAACAGTAAGAAATTCATACAGTTCATGCCCTATATAGCCCTGATTTAATAAGTCGAACAATATAGCATCAACCTGTTTATAACATTTCCTAACATGTTCTTTGCTGACTTTCTGATAATGGTTTTCTACAGCTAATAATTGAAACATTGGGTTTTTATAATCAACATAATTCATAATTAGTAATCCACTCCCTTTGTCTGCTTTCATGTACCAGAAACCACTATACTAATATGAGTTTCTAAACTTTTATATTCACTTATTGGCATTTTTTTAGAGTTTGTAATAACATCGTTTAGAACAAATACCTTGTATATTTGTTTTTACTTAATTAACTATTTAATTAATTATACATGAAACAAAGGTTTCTATTGGATAAAAAGGACTGAGGTCAATAAGCTAAAGTTATTT
This sequence comes from Protopterus annectens, assembly GCF_019279795.1. Taxonomy (NCBI): domain Eukaryota; kingdom Metazoa; phylum Chordata; order Ceratodontiformes; family Protopteridae; genus Protopterus; species Protopterus annectens. The sequence goes on along the minus strand of NC_056739.1, from coordinate 666,330,342 downwards.
AAGATTGAATTTGTATTTTACTGGCATTTCTGATGAAGTTCTGGTGTTATTAAAACAAAAGTACTTAAGCATTTGTTATTGTGTGGCTGAGCAACTGAATTCTTCAAAAGGTTTACAGTGGTGTCACATATCCTTAGAATCTGTCATTTGATATCATGTCTGTCATTTTATTTTTATGATATTGACCTACATGATCTAAAATCTCTCTCTCTGTCTCTTCAGAGCTCCTGCTTTGGATACCTGGTTCAATTAAACAATGGGCAAATGATCTTCTGTTGGTCTTATTTTATTATTTTTTATATTGCATTCAATAGATCATTATGCAAGTCAGCTCTCACAAATAAAGCCATTCATTTTTTTATTCTTAAAAAGACAAATACAACTTATAAAAGCATTACTTATTTAAAAAAGTTCTGCTGTGGTGACCCCTAACTGGGAAAAGCCGAAAGAAAAAACAACAACTTTATTTACAGTTAACTCTTTGAAACATTGCTATAGCTATTATATTTATAATTTTGAATCCTTTTTCTATCATGTACTCTTGCAAATTATGAAAACCACTGCTCAGTCTTTATATATTCAAGCACACGCATACATGCATACATACTGAGAAGAGAGATGTATAAAAAGGAAATAAATAGTCTGTTTTGTATAATACTTTTCTTTAGAAGCAGAATCTGAATTGTTTCAAGATGAATTCTGATAGCTTAGGACTGTCTTGAGTTTTTCGACTGTCTTGGCATTTCCTAAGTACCAATGTGGAAGATCAAAATGTGTGCCTAATAAGGACAGGCATGGATAAAGGGTCAACAGATGCTTAGTAAGCAGCATAATGCAAAGGTGTTTAGTTTTAATTGCTCAGTGGCTATAGTTTAATATATAACAAAATGTTTTTTCATAAGCTATTACTGTTTAAAATGACTGCACTTTCTCTTTTCTGGGAGACAAGACCTTAATTATTTAGTTTATCTTGAAAGTATGTTCTTTTACAATAAAAGAGATCATTCTACTGTGCTAAACTTTGTTGTATGAAGTTATTTTTGTACCTTAACAGTTGGTGCCATGACTCTGATTTTGAGCTGGCTGCTAGTTGCTGCAGCAGAAATCACATTTTGGACCAATTATTGACAGGTTTTCTGTCTGGTGCATTTTTGGTATATCACCTTACTGGTATATTTTTCCACCTTCAGCAGAATTTGAAAGCAATGCAGATAAGCTATTGTTACATGATTTTTCATCTTGGGATTATTGTGTGATAGCGGGTTTTCCCATATGAGAGTGGAAAATGTTTTCATTGTGTCAGAGGGGTGCAAATGTGCAGTTAGCATGAAAGTCCAGCTATGCATGTATTTGCACTGGAAACAATTTGTGAGGTGCTTTGGGGTTTATCCTTTAAAACTGTTTGAAAAATTAAGGATAACTCAACCTGACTCCTCTGATAATAGTCCCCAATTTCTTCTGCTTCCCTTCCCTCTTATGCAGACCATTTTGTCTCTTATGAAGTAGCTAGCCGTCCCTCTCCAGGAAAGCAGAGCAGACTGCAATCGAACAAGTCGAAGATAGTCCCTCTTGTTACTTTTATGGATATTTCTAGCTCTCAAGTTATTTCTGATACATCAGACTGCCCTAAAGGCTCTGCTTATAACACTAAATTTTGGCAATGACTACAAAAGCATGCTGTTTCAAGTTCTGATCAAATGTTAATGAGAATAGCAAACAAAAGTAAACAGTTCTGTCCGAAACAGAAACATGTCTATGGGGAAAAAATACATAGGCATACTAAAATTATTTGGTGTTAATACACTTCCTTTAAGAAAATAATTACCTTAAAGAGATTTAAAAGGTCAATTACCCAATTTCCAATAATTATTGATAGAGAACAGTATAGGTGGAAGCAACCTCCCCAAGTTCCAAGGATGCATCAACTTCTGACTCATCCTCTGATGATGATGATGATGACACCTCCACCACCACACCACCTGATACTCAAATTAATTCTTTGAAAGAGGTATCTAACTCCACAGCTGCCCAGGAAAGTGATGCCAAGACTATTGTAACAGTGGGTCACCAGTGAACTAAAGTGGATTTTTAAACTATTGTAGACATTCTCCCTCTCATTTAAACACATTCAGCCAAATGCACTAAGAATTTAGAAGGACATGCACAGTTGCAAAACCTGCAACTGAAGATTTGCTGTCAGTTATAAAATATTCTATCCTTACATATAATTTTAGGAAACTATGGAGAAAGTCAGACATAGGTGACAATATTCAGAAACATACAGATGAAGGATTTTTAAATATGAGAGACAACTTACTGAAACAAATAAATATGGCATTCTCACATACATGTAATTGGGCATGTATCCAAACTATTGTACAAAAAGAAAATAAATCTATTGATGCATACTTGTAGTGCATGAGAGATGCATTTGTGGCTTTCTCATGACATCCAAAACCTACTGGCAGCAGCCAGTGGGATGTCAGCAGCATTTGTAGAAGTTTTAAGACAGTGCAGTCGTGCAGCGGTAACATTGTCACCTCACAGCAAGAGGTTCTCCGGTTTGATTCTCAGCTGAAGTGCCTTCTGTGTGGAGTTTGCATGTCCTCCCTGTGTTCGGTTGTTTTTTTCTGGGTACTCCATTTTCCGCTCACATTACAAAGATGTTCATCTGGAGAATTTCTCCCCAGGCTTCCGCTGAAAATTAGCTTTGTTCCAAATTGGACTTTCCTGGTAAACAAATGATAAATAAAAAAATAGAAATTACCAGCTATGCAACATCAGATAAAAAGTCACAAACAAATGGGTACAACGAAAGAAACTTGCAAAAAAGAAAAAAAGCTACAGGCAACAGCAAGGAAAACTTCCATGAACAGACCTTTAATCTTCAAAACAAACAAGTAACATAAGATCTTTTGTTTTGGATCAGTGACCAAAACCTCCTCAGACAATTAAAAGTTACACGGCTACTACATTAAATAGTACAAAATAGGTCACATGATCAATTGCACAAATTCAAACGTCCCTTTCAATTCATATTTAAAATAAAATAAAAGTACCATGCTTGCATGTAAAAAAAAAAATTCAAAAATATCAGGTGTCAAAAATGACATCTGTTATATACATAAACAACTTAGTAATAAAAATGTATATATACTTTAGGATATTAGCACCAGCAAACATAAAAACAGTGTTACAACCTGACTACCTTTGTAGGCTTCTTAGCTTTAAGATGCATGCTAAAGAGCATGCATCATTCAAACCTGGCTGACAATAGGCATTCAATCTTATTTGCCACACCAACTCCTGAATTTCTAGTTTTAAGGAAATAGGTCCCCCTCGAGGGTCCTGTTCTACTTGGTCAATGATCCGAAAACTAAAAGTGCGGTCAGGGTATTCTTAAACATGTTTTGCAAATGCATTATCTGGTTTAAGTTTCCTAATGCTGTAAATATGCTCGTATACCCTTTCCTTAAACTTTCGGTTGGTTTTCCCGACATAAAAACATGGACACAATTTACATGTAGCCAAATAAACCAACCTTTCAGAACAAAAATTAAATCTTTTTCTGTATCTAAAATGCTTCCCATGAATCTTGAGTGTTGCCCCCACCTCCATAAATCTACAATATGGACAGTTTTCGCATTTATACATTCCTGCTGTTCTCACTGTTATAGCCTTAGGCTTCTCAAGTAAATTTTTCAAATTAAGTCCCCTCCTAAAGATAATCTTTGGTTTAAGCTCAGCTATATGTTTTAGTTCATAATCAAAAATTATTAGATTCCAGTTCTTATTAAGAATTTGCCTAATAATTCCGGCATCCGCACTAGATGCTGTAATAAATGTAAGACTGTACTTATTTCGATTTGCAATTATGCAGTTACTCTTAACAATTTCATTTGATCCATCCAAACTAGTTCCCTGCACTAAAATAGGGCAAAATGTCCTATTTGCTCACTTCCACTTGACTTCACTTACCAATTCCTCCACTAATTTAGGGTGGTATCCTCGTTTTAAAAACATATCACTCAAAGTTTAGCATTCTTTTTAGAATTCAATATTCTCAGACACTATGTGGGCCGCCCTCACCAACTGACCCTTCACCGCCGATCTCTTCTGTTGTAGTGGATGGTTACTAGAGTAGTGGAGGAAGGAATTTGAATAAGTTTCTTTCTTATGAATCCTAGCTTTAAACATTTGTTCATCACTATCTTTGTATAGTTCTACGTCTAAATATGCTACAATTTGTCCCTAGAGGATTGGTTCCAGCCCAGCAACTTGTAGTTTATTGGCCATTTTGGGTCAATTTCTGGCTCTTTTCAACCCCCTGCTATAAAGCCCGCTTTTGCACGCTTTAGAGCATTTTAGCGCAAAGTTGCTCATAGAGCAGCATAGGGCAGTGCCGGTTAATCAAGTTTAAACTATTTCTGGCTCCGTAAAGTCTACTCTTCAATTTTTCCCTTAGAACTGCTCTACTTGCAATCTAAACAGCCTATTCTCTAACTGAAAAGCTCAGCACTTGCTCCTAAAGCATTTTTATACAGGTAAAGCACTCTTAAACAAAAGAAAGTACTTCTTTCACCTAAATTCCCTTGAGTACCCATTTCCCTATAGATCCTTTCTGACTCAGTTACACAGCAATCTTTTTCACTATTCTAGCATGTCGAAGGGTCAGTTGCTGGCATCCTCTCCTGTTCAGCTGGTGAATCTGGGAATCTTGAGGCAATGTTACAATTGCCTCATGTACACAGACAACCCTCTCCTCCTCCCAACAAATACAAATATATGCGAGAGATGCAACTATATAGCCAAACTGGTGGCTGAGCTCTCTCAATTCAGTACTGGCAAGACCAGGCAGGAGGAGAAGGTAACCACGCACACCACAAACCCAGTCTCACATAGAACTATCACAACTGCAAACCAAACACATAAACACACAAAACATACTCGGAGGCGCTGATTAAAAATCTACCAAAACAACAGAGGCCTCCAAAGCAGACACCCAAGCAACCGCCACCTCAAGACATAGCACATGCAACATATAGTTCACAAAGTCAGTGTGCTAAACAGTCACAGCCCTTAAGGCCAAACAACATGCCAGACACACTTGTAATAGGTGACTCCATAGTCAGACACACTGACGTCCCACTCACCAGACTGAACAAGGATAAGGTCACAGTAAGCTGCCTGTCGGGAGCTAGAATCCGCCACATAACACAAGCACTCAGGTCACTCCACAGCAAGTACAAATATGACTCAGTCATTGTACATGCCGGTGTGAATGACCTGAGATGTACCTCCCTGGACTACATGAAAAGAGACATAGAGGAGCTCTCTGATTATGTAGCCCAGGCTGGTATGACCCTGACCCTGAGCAGCATCTTACCCTCACCAAGAATGATGCCACAGTACAAAGACAAAATGATCAGTTTTAACAATTGGCTTAATTACTGGTGTCATTCAAAGGGGATCCAATGTCTGTCTGCTTGGGATGACATGCTCGACAAGCCACGCTGCTTCGCAAGGGATGGCTTGCACCTGTCACCCCTGGGCTTCCGGATATTGGCCAAGGCTCTTGCCACCCCATAGTGCCTTTTTAGGCAAGGCTCAAATGACAAACCTACCATCCTAGAAAACACAAGTGGAAAAAAAATAAGGGTAATGCTGCGCAATGCCAGAAGTCTAAACCTCAAGATGCATGCCCTCAAGCCCTCCTCAGTATGGAGAACATCGATGTCTGTGCAGTGACTGAAACCTGGTTCAAGGCTCCTGAGAGCACCCCAGCACTATCAGGTTTTACCTCATATCATGCTTTCGGCCCCAAAACCTGGACCGAACCACAAAAGGAGGGGGAGTATCCATATTCATCAAAGATACCCACACCTCCAGGTTAGTGGCAATGCACAAAGCATCGGAGACCATCCAGGTGCAACTAACCATAGGCAAAACTGCCTTACAATTTGTAGCATGCTACAGACCACCCTCTCAAACTCAGGAAACTCACACAGCCTTCCTGAAGACACTGGAGAGTATGAATGTCTCTCCAAATACCATCATATTGGGAGACTTCAACTACCCAAACATAGACTGGGAACATTACTCAAGCCCAAACACCCTAGCCCAAAGGTTCCTAGAATTCATAAACTCAAATGCGATGGAACATCTAGTCACCATTCCCACAAGAGGAGACAATATACTAGACCTGATCATCACAAACATGGGGACAAAATGCTCCACACCAGAAGTATATCCCTCATTGGTAAGATCAGACCATAAATTAATCTCACTGGAAATCCACATCCCGCCCCCACCCCCTGCACAAAAGACCACAGTGAAGAACTTCTCAAAAGCCAACTTCACACTTCTTAAGACTGAAGTGGTATCCTTCAAGGTCCCCGGGCCAGTGGAAACCACAACCCACATTGCTGAATCCTTTGCAAATGCCTTCTACGGGCACCTTCAAGAATGCATGGATCATGCAATCCCAAATAAAACCAAGACCCATTCCCTCAAAGGCAGGCACCCGGTCTGGTGGACCCCAGCCATAAACAAACTTTACAACAGAAGGAGGAAGCCACTACATGACAGAGCAAAATCCCTAAATGGGAAGGCATCTCTGATCAGTACTAGCAAAAAACTACGATCACTCATAAAATCATCCAAGGCCAACTTTGAAAGAAAAATCGCAAAAGACACAAAAGACAATCACAAGGCCTTCTTTAGCTATGTTAGAAACCTGGGTGGAAACTCCCTGATATGCTCAGAGTTAGTCCAAAATGACAATAAATACACTGAACCCACTGACATTGCCAACATTCTGGCAGATAGGTTCAGTGCAAATTTCTCCCCCCTCCCCAAAAGGAGAAATAACTATCCCAGCAGAGTGTAGCCTCCCTAACATCTCAGATGCCCAGGTGAGAGCCCCCCTCTCTAAAGCTAAATACACAGCATCAATGGGACTGGACGGTGTCCCGGGCTGTGTGCTACATGAACTCCAAGAGGAACTAAACCCAAACATAAGGCTGCTGTTTAATCTTAGCCTTACTACAGGATATGTACCCAAAGAGTGGTGTACGGCAACAGTGGTCCCACTTCACAAAGCCGGTGCTTCTATGGACCCTGGAAATTACCGCCCCATAAGCTTGACGAGCCTGGTCTGCAAAGCTATGGAGAGGATCATTATGGAACTCATAAACAAAGACATTGGGGACCTACAAACATTGGATCCTACCCAATTTGGCTTTGTCAAGGGCAGATCATGCCTTTTGAACTTGGTCGACTTTTTTGAAACCATCACTAAGGCCATTGATGAAGGTAAGGCAGTTCACACAGCCTACCTTGATCTTGCAAAAGCCTTTGACACAATACCACACTCGGGCATCATAGACAAACTCACCAGCTTAAATGTAAACCCATATGTCACGAGATGGGTTGCAAACTGGCTCAAGGACAGAACCCACAGGGTCAGAGTTGCTGGAGCTATGTCAGACTCTAAGCCAGTCACAAGCGGTGTCCCACAGGGCTCAGTCCTGGGACTCCTCTTGTTTGGCATTTATTTTTCCGAGGTACAGGCAAACATAGGAGGATTGGGGCTGACAAAGTTCGCAGATGACTGCAAACTGGGTGCCATAATTGATACTCCAGCGGACACAAACATCCTTCAGAGAGGACTCATAGAAATGGATAATTGGTGCCAGAGCCATGGCCTTAAGCTTAATGCCAAAAAATGTATAGTCATACCCTTTGGGAAAAACAAGGTACCCACAAATTACCACATAGGTGGTAATCCATTAAGTACGGAAGAGGTAATCAGGGACCTAGAGACCCAGGTTGACAGTAACCCCTCATTTGACACTCACATTGCCAAAGTGGTTAGGAAGACCTTCTATATTGCCCATCTTATCATGAAGGGTTTCACATCTAGATCAAGAGAGGTCATTGTGCCCCTGTACTCATCTCTTATTAGGCCAATGATTGAGTACAATGCCCCATTTGGGATGTATCTTACCCGACACCTGCAGCAGTTGGAAAGACCCCAAAAGTTCCTCACTAAGAGGATAAAGGGTCTTAAACATATGTCATATGCTGCCCGACTGAAAAAACTCCAGCTCTATTCAGTCACATACTGCCTACTCAGAGGTGACCTGTGCCTAACGTACAAGGCCATGTCCAATCCTGAATTAATGGACATGCTCCACCTCAAAAAATCCAAATCCATCAGAGCCACGAGAGCAAGAGACTTAAACCTCAACACAGAAATAAATAGGACGTGCTGGAGGGACAGATTCATAACCCAGAGGCTCCCTACACTCTGGAACAGAATCCCAATCCATGTTAGGCAGAGCGCTCACTAACTCTATTCAAGAGAAGTCTTGACGAGTGGATGGGAGATCATAGGTTTACCCCGGGGGTCATCTCTGTGTCACTACTAGACAGAGGCACAGTAAACTAAACCCTAAATGGGCATAGTATTCTCATCCTAAGGGGTGGTGAAAGCCACACACACTCTGGCTAGGCTTATAAATGCCCTAGGGCAGATAGCCTAGTACGACCCTATGAACCTATACACCTATGAACACTCTAAGTCAGTGTTATATGTAAAAACTAAAAACTGGGTGGAGCTATTCAAATAATCTACAAATGTAGACACGTGGTCGACATCATTCTCAAAGATGATAAAGATGTCGTCCAGGTAATGGGCGTAGTAATAAATGTTTTTCTTAAATTGTTATTAAACACATATTGTTGTTCCCAATGAGCCATAACCAAATTTGCAAAGCTCGCACAACAGGGCAAACCCATTGCAACACCCATTTTTTGTAAATAATGTTCCCCTTTGAACATAAAATAATTATTGTTCAACACAGTATCTAACAGTTTTTGTATTAATTCAGTCTCTCTTATTGCACTTCCTTTCTCTCTCATTATATTACCCACTCATTCAATACCAATATCTGAAGGGATGACCGTATATAGGTCTTTTACATGGATCGTCAAGAATGTTATATTATCTTTAAATCCCAAATTAAATCTTCATGGTTTATGAGTTATTAAAACTGCAAAGGTGGTGGTCTGGTGTTTTTTGAAGATGATGATTATAAAAAGCGTATGTATTATTTGCTTGACAGAAATAATTGTGCACCTGCATCCCTTAATGAATTCAACAGAGCTTATCAGAAAATTAAAGTGTTTTTGAATGATTTATTTATTGAAGCTAGAATCACTCGAGTTATACAGCTTTTTTTCTATGTTAGTTCCTAAAACACCAGTTATTTTTTGGATTACCAAAGGTACACAAAGATCTGGAGAACCCACCTTTACGCCCAATTGTGGATGGGAGAAATTCTATCACATACCCTATAGCCAAGTACATAGATATGGTGTTAAAAATATATGTTGAACAGGTAGACCATATCTGTAAGGATTCTTGGTCTTGTCTGAGGAATATTAATAATTTGGAATTTAAATTGACCATGTTTCTAAATTTGTAGATTATTTGAACAGCTCCACCCAGTTCATAGTTTTTACATATAACACTGACTTAGTATAGCATATTTGGACGTAGAACTATACAAAGTTAGTATAAAAATAAAAAGAAAGCTACCAGGGAATAAATGCTTCTTGTCAAAAGCAGCAAATAAAACAAACCAACACACAGCACAGGAGCAATCCAAGGCTAAAGATTACAGTCCACATAAATAAAAATGCACAAAGTTCTAACTCCACAGGCTCCACAAGAATCCACAAGAATGGTAGTTATAAAAAGTAACCAAATCGATTTATTGGGATATAAAACTGGCAAGCGCTTTCACCCAACAGGGCTTCTTCAGACCAAAAACATCTTTGGAAAAGTAAGAACTGCAAGGAACCACCATGAAAAAAGTAAAATACACAGTTTAATGGAAAAACGAACGCTTTCACGCACACTCAGGTGCGCTTCATCAGGTTAATGTTTGAACAATAAAAGCCATTCCTTATATACAAAAAGGATCTTCAATTAATCAATCAAATAAAACAATTATTAAGCAGTTAAAACCAGAGCAATTTCAAGTTACAAAAACAGAGGTTACTTGAATAATGCAGCATCAAATTTTGATCACACTACAGATAGAAATATGTAATCTTGTCACCAATATAAAAATATATATAACAATATATATCGTAAATCAAGCAAGAATCCCATTATTTAAACTTGCCTGCAAGTTATCCACTAAACTATATGTCATTTTTGATCAGGCGATAAGTTCAGCACCAAAAACATCTTTGCTAATGCAGCACATAAATATATATACACCTGTTAACTAATCAAGACTATGACATCACATCCTGTCCTTTAAAAACACATATATATAAAACATAAAAATATGTACTAATTTCAACATTTTATAAAAGACAAGATAGTTCATGCAAAAGTAATTCATTTACAATAATTAACATAAAAGTAAAACATCATATAAAAAATGTTTCATATAAAATCCTAATATTATATAAAAATCAGATTATTATCTAACCTTCAATTTCCTAATCTTTAACATAGGTCTTACAGGTACTTTACCATTCAGGCCTGGTTTCTTGTCAGCCCTCAGCCTGATGATCCACTTCAACTCACACTTTTCGGTATACTTCCTAACATCTCCACCCCTGTTACTGAGTGTATTAACTTGTAAGGCTAGGAACCTAAAACTGTGTTGTTCATTGGTTTCCAGCACGTGCTTGGACAGAGCATTGCTATTAGATTTAATATGAATGTTATACATATGTTCTCTAACTCTGTCTCTCAACCTCCTGTCTGTCTTACCAACATAAAAGGCGGAGCATGATGTACAACTGGCCAAATAAACAACATGTTCAGACTAGCAGTCTGCTGTGACCCTAAATTTAAAACATTGTGAAGTAGTCGGATGTACAAAGGTGTGCATCAACAGGAAGATCATACAGAGGGGCCTGAGAATCTTAAAAATGCCTACGACAGGCACCATGTACCCTGAACTGCTGTACAAATGGCAGCAGCTGAACATACATAATTTTATGTGAATTATTGTAAATGAATTACTTTTACATGAACTATCTTGTCTTTGATAAAATGTTGAAATTAGTACATATTTTTATGTTTTATATATATATATATATATATATATATATATATATGTGTGTTTTTAAAGGATGTGATGGATGTGATGTCATAGTCTTGATTAGTTAACAGGTGTTTATATTTATGTGCTGCATTAGCAAAGATGTTTTTGGTCTGAAGAAGCCCTGTTGGGTGAAAGCGCTTGCCAGTTTTATATCCCAATAAATCGACTTGCTTACTTTTACATTGCCAACATTCTGGCAGATAGGTTCAGTGCAAATTTCTCCTCCCTCCCCCAAAGGAGAAATACCTATCCCAGCAGAGTGCAGCCTCCCTAACATCTCACGTGCCCAGGTGAGAGCCGCCTCTCTAAAAGCTAAAACACAGCATCAATGGGACCGAACGGTGTCCCGGGCTGTGTGCTACATGAACTCCAAGAGGAACTAAACCCAAACATAAGGCTGCTGTTTAATCTTAGCCTTACTACAGGATACGTACCCAAAGAGTGGCGTATGGCAACAGTGGTCCCACTTCACAAAGCCGGTGCTTCTATGGACCCTGGAAATTACTGCCCCATAAGCTTGACGAGCCTGGTCTGCAAAGCTATGGAGAGGATCATTATGGAATTCATAAACAAAGACATTGGGGACCTACAAACATTGGATCCTACCCAATTTGGCTTTGTCAAGGGCAGATCCTGCCTTTTGAACTTGGTCGACTTTTTTGAAACCGTCACTAAGGCCATTGATGAAGGTAAGGCAGTTCACGCAGCCTACCTTGATCTTGCAAAAGCCTTTGACACAATACCACACTCGGGCATCATAGACAAACTCACCAGCTTAAATGTAAACCCATATGTCACGAGATGGGTTGCAAACTGGCTCAAGGACAGAACCCACAGGGTCAGAGTTGCTGGAGCTATGTCAGACTCTAAGCCAGTCACAAGTGGTGTCCCACAGGGCTCAGTCCTGGGACCCCTCTTGTTTGGCATTTATTTTTCCGAGGTACAGGCAAACATAGGAGGATTGTGGCTGACAAAGTTCGCAGATGACTGCAAACTGGGTGCCATAATTGATACTCCAGCGGACACAAACATCCTTCAGAGAGGACTCATAGAAACGGATAATTGGTGCCAGAGCCATGGCCTTAAGCTTAATGCCAAAAAATGTATAGTCATACCCTTTGGGATAAACAAGGTACCCACATATTACCACTTAGGTGCTAATCCATTAAAACTGGAAGAGGTAATCAGGGACCTAAGGACCCAGGTTGACAGTAACCCCTCATTTGACACTCACATTGCCAAAGTGGTTAGGAAGACCTTCTATATTGCCCACCTTATCATGAAGGGTTTCACATGTAGATCAAGAGAGGTCATTGTGCCCCTGTACTCATCTCTTATTAGGCCAATGATTGAGTACAATGCCCCATTTGGGATGTATCTTACCCGACACCTGCAGCAGTTGGAAAGACCCCAAAAGTTCCTCACTAAGAGGATAAAGGGTCTTAAACATATGTCATATGCTGCCCGACTGAAAAAACTCCAGCTCTATTCAGTCACATACTGCCTACTCAGAGGTGACCTGTGCCTAACGTACAAGGCCATGTCCAATCCTGAATTAATGGACATGCTCCACCTCAAAAAATCCAAATCCATCAGAGCCACGAGAGCAAAATACTTAAACCTCAACACAGAAATAAATAGGACATGCTGGAGGGACAGATTCATAACCCAGAGGCTCCCTACACTCTGGAACAGAATCCCAATCCATGTTAGGCAGAGCCCCTCACTAACTCTATTCAAGAGAAGTCTTGACGAGTGGATGGGAGATCATAGGTTTACCCCGGGGGTCATCTCTGTGTCACTACTAGACAGAGGCACAGTAAACTAAACCCTAAATGGGCATAGTATTCTCATCCTAAGGGGTGGTGAAAGACACACACACTCTGGCTAGGCTTATAAATGCCCTAGGGCAGATAGCCTAGTATGACCCTATGAACCTATGAACCTATGAACACTCTAAGTCAGTGTTATATGTAAAAACTAAAAACTGGGTGGAGCTATTCAAATAATCTACAAATGTAGACACGTGGTCGACATCATTCTCAAAGATGATAAAGATGTCGTCCAGGTAATGGGCGTAGTAATAAATGTTTTTCTTAAATTGTTATTAAACACATATTGTTGTTCCCAATGAGCCATAACCAAATTTGCAAAGCTCGCACAACAGGGCAAACCCATTGCAACACCCGTTTTTTGTAAATAATGTTCCCCTTTGAACATAAAATAATTATTGTTCAACACAGTATCTAACAGTTTTTGTATTAATTCAGTCTCCCTTATTGCACTTCCTTTCTCTCTCATTATATTACCCACTCATTCAATACCAATATCTGAAGGGATGACCGTATATAGGTCTTTTACATGGATCGTCAAGAATGTTATATTATCTTTAAATCCCAAATTAAATCTTCATGGTTTATGAGTTATTAAAACTGCAAAGGTGGTGGTGTGGTGTTTTTTGAAGATGATGATTATAAAAAGCGTATGTATTATTTGCTTGACAGAAATAATTGTGCACCTGCATCCCTTAATGAATTCAACAGAGCTTATCAGAAAATTAAAGTGTTTTTGAATGATTTATTTATTGAAGCTAGAATCACTCGAGTTATACAGCTTCTTTTCTATGTTAGTTCCTAAAACACCAGTTATTTTTTGGATTACCAAAGGTGCACAAAGATCTGGAGAACCCACCTTTACGCCCAATTGTGGATGGGAGAAATTCTATCACATACCCTATAGCCAAGTACATAGATATGGTGTTAAAAATATATGTTGAACAGGTAGACCATATCTGTAAGGATTCTTGGTATTGTTTGAGGAATATTAATAATTTGGAATTTAAATTGACCATGTTTCTAAATTTGTAGATTATTTGAACAGCTCCACCCAGTTCATAGTTTTTACATATAACACTGACTTAGTATAGCATATTTGGACGTAGAACTATACAAAGTTAGTATAAAAATAAAAAGAAAGCTACCAGGGAATAAATGCTTCTTGTCAAAAGCTGCAAATAAAACAAACCAACACACAGCACAGGAGCAATCCAAGGCTAAAGATTACAGTCCACATAAATAAAAATGCACAAAGTTCTAACTCCACAGGCTCCACAAGAATCCACAAGAATGGTAGTTATAAAAAGTAACCAAATCGATTTATTGGGATATAAAACTGGCAAGCGCTTTCACCCAACAGGGCTTCTTCAGACCAAAAACATCTTCCCCATTGTCCCTTTCTATACCCAATAAACCCATCCTTTTAGCCAACAGTCAGGTCTACTTTCAAGTCCAACAGCAGGTGGGGAGACAGCCCACAACATGAGTGCCATCTGGCAGCCACCAGTGTGCCAGTAGGATCAGTAGTTCAGCCATGAACAAGTGACAGCTATTTTCTTTAGTACCAGTAGACCAAGAAAGGCCTTTTGTTAACCTTACAGTGTACAATTCCACTCTTCCTTTCCTTATCAACACAGGAGCAATTGCATCTATGAGAACTTCATCAAATGTGAAAAACCTCCCACTCTCTACAAAGTCTGCACAATGTGTAGGGGAATCTGGGATTCCACTGGATTATCCAGAGACAAAGTCTGTCCATATTCAAATTGGTCCACTGCAAAATCAGCATGTTTATATTGTAGGAAATTCTGCACCCTTTAAATTTGTTAGGCAGAAATTTTTTATTTAAATTATGATGTACAGTGTTTGTATAGAAAGAGTCTTTTTAGATATCCCAAATGAATCTTCCATTCTGGGTCTATAGTCAGTGGATATTATTTCAAAGATATTCTCTTCACGGCACTTCGATCACAACAAGCCAACAGCATGACTGATATGGAGACACTTAAAGCTGTTTATCTGCAGCTCTGAACTACCAATAACCATGCAGTAGGGCTCATAAAAGATATAAAGCCAGTTAAGGTTAATTTAAAACTTAATGAATCTCTACCAATTGTAGTCCAGTATCCCTTATCAGCAGAAGCAGAGAAAGAAATTGAACCTGTCATTTATGAGATACTTTAGCAATGATTATATCATCTATGACACATCCCTAACTAGAAGCCCATGTAATATGCCCATTTTACTGGTTTAGAAGTTGTGTAAGGATGCCTATAGATGCATTCAAGACTGAAGAGCAGTCAATGTGATAGCAGTGCCAACATTTCCTGTAGTACCTAATCCTGCTACTATACTAATTTCTATATCTCCAACAGCTACCGCATCTGCAGTGATTGACATTCCTGATGCTTTCTTCTGTATTCTCATTCACCCAGACAGTTAGTATTTGTTTGCCTTCACCATCAGGGGGCAACAGTATACACAGAAAATGTTACCGCAAGGATATGTAGAATCATCTTCCCTTTTCTCTAGAGCAATGAAGGAACAACTAGATAGAGTTATTAAAGTAGGTTATCAAAACTGCATTTATGGAAACCACTAATCCAGTATGTAGGCCATCTAATTTCACAAGGTTCTCAGCAAATTTTACCTTCCCACATTATGGCTATTCAACCTGCACCACACCCTAAAACATTAAAGCAGATGCAGGCTTTCTTTGGACTGTCATGTTTTGCTCACAATGGATTTCAAACTATGCAGAAGTAGTAAAACCTCTGTAAGAATTATTGAAAAATGGCAACCCTGGTAAGGGCACCATGAGCAAGCTTTCATCCAGTTGAAAACTTTACTTTCAAGTCCTCGCATTCTTCAGTAACCTTGAACCACAGTTAAAACTAACTTAGTCAAAAGAAAAAGTGTCTTGTCGGCAGCTAGAATATGAATTGGAATCTAAAAGCAAATCATCTATATATTGCATTAGGGTGCACCCACTTGGAAATTTAATTTTATCTAGCTGTTTCTTCATTTGTGTAGCACAAGTGGTAGGTGTTTCTGCATATCCTTGTGATAACCTGTGTATGCTGCTGCCCTCTGTAGGTGAAGAAGTGGCCAAACAGTTGCAGAACAAAGCTCAAGTCATAAAAGCAAGACTGGATGCAGTATGAAACAAACCAAGCAACGCTGATACTGAACAAGTGTCTAATAAAACAAAGCTTTCAGGTCAAACAAACCCTACATCAGTGTATATAATACTAACACATACTAACCATTTTTATATGTGAGAATTTTGTTTGATGGTACTGAAATTCAAACTACTGTTTATAAAAAACCTACACATAGAAATAAAATTCTCCATTGAAACAGTATGCATGCACCATGTGTTTAAAAGTGTCGCAAAAGCTCAGTTTATTAGAATTAGTAGACTTAATACTTCTATAGAAGAATTTAAGAAACAAATGCAGGAACTGAAAGATGAATTTATGGAGAGGGGCTATAATAGGGAGTCCCTAGATATGGAAATTGAATATGTCTTGAGCTGTAGGGATGATAGTACTTAACCTTATTTCTCTATGAACACAATGGAAGTACCCTTTATAACTGAGACCAACGTAGATGTAGGCAAGCTACGTTTTGTTACAGCTTTTAACAGAGCTACTTCTGAGGTAAGAAGAATTATTAATAATAACTGGTGTATATTAACATCTCTACCTGAATTATGTCCCATAGTTGGCATGAAACCCAGTTTCTCATACAGAAACTGTCAGAGTTTAAAGCAGACGTTATGTTATAAAGACATGTGTGTCAAGAATGGGGGGGTAACAGCAGCTAAATCAGGTACCTTTCCTTGCTACAATTGTAGCTGTTGTGAAGTCATTAACAAAAATAATACTTTTCAACACCCAATAACTAGGAAGAATTATATATTTTCTGGCTTAGCAACATGTGTTACAATGAATATAATATACCTGGCTACCTGTAATAGATGTCAGGCATTTTATGTTGGGAAATCTACCAGAAAACTGAAGGAAAGAATAACTGAGCACCATTCAGAAATAAGAAGAAATATTGACACTAGTTCCTTGGCTAAGCATATCAGTACATATGGAAATGCACATAAATTCTCTTATAGGGTGATAGAGTATGTAAGGCTATACGAGAGGAGATCTTAACAATAAGTATGAGATGAAGGAATATCAATGGATAATACACCTTTGTGCTGATGTATTACCAGGTTTAAACCAGACTGTTTCTTTAAAACCTGTACTAAGGTATAAATAAATGTGTTTGAAATAAAAGTTCTGTGTTTCTGCAACTATTGTTTTTAACTTGGATTGATTGTTTAATTGAATAATTAATGGCTGTGTGATTTTTGATAATATATAAAAATGGTTAGTATGTGTTAGTATTTTATACACTGATGAAGGGTTTGTTTGACCTGAAAGCTTTGTTTTATTAAACATTTGTTCAGTATCAGCATTGCTTGGTTTCTTTCATACTGCACTTTGAAGAAGTGGACCAGAGTGGTTAACACATCTTAGACTGTAAATGGGAGGTGCGTCATCTGAAGATGTTGTAGGCAAGAGAAGTACAGGATTGTTCTTTGAGGAGCTTGAAGAGTTGGAATCTAGGAAGCAGGTTGGCATGTTGTTGCAGAGGTAGCCAATTGGTTTTATTAACCATGATACAATGATGCTCATTTCTAGGTAAGTGTCTAATGAAATGTCAGATTTAGCCATGTACTTCCTACTAGATCAGACCTAAAAGTTATTCTGCCACCAGTTCCTTAGTTGATTCTATTTGTCAATGCGTTTGAGGAAAAGATTCATTATTAGCAGCATTTTTATTATAGACTGGACAACTAAACAGAAATGTGTATACTCAAATAGCTGAACTTGTAGCCATTACTGAAGTATGCAATTAGCAAAAGACAGAACAGGAAAGAATTTTACAAACTTTAATTATGCCTATGTAATTCATGATTTTGTGACACTTTGGAGAGAAACAGGGTATATTACATCAGCCAGAAATCTTATTAAAATGATGTCTTTGTTAATGAACTGTTAAATCCACTTCTGCTACCTAGGGAAATATCTGTGGTCAAGTGTTCTGCTCATAAGACTGAATATTTTTATATTTCAAAAGGAAATGCATTTGTGACATGGCGACCAGACAAACTACATTGTCTTATCCTTTTCAAGCTTCATTTTTGAGCAATTGCCAGGCACTAATACATCTGTTTCTCTACAGGAAGCACTGTCTTTTCAGAATCAAGCTGATGGCTCTGAAAGTGTAAGGTGGACACGTAACAGCTGTAGCCACCCCCTGAACCCACTGAAGCACTATCCAGATTGGAGATTAGTAGATCCATGTTCTTTTCTAGTCCATTTGGTACCAGCTTATCATTTGTCCTCTCATTTGGAAAAGATGCATTAATAAGACAGATTTTAACTGAATGGTATGCTGCTTAAATTTCCAAAGTCATTCAGCATTTTGTAAACATTTGTACAAGTTGTGTTAAAACATAATGTATCATAGAGTGTTCCTGTTCCCAGACAAGCCTTGAAAAAGCCATGGGGATATTTGTGCTGTGTACAGCAGCTGGATTTTATTGAGCTGCCACAACAACAGAAGTTCAAATATGTTTTGGTATTTGTAGATGTTTTTTTTCTGGTTGGGTTGAAGCTCATCCTTTTGCCAAGGATGATGTTACCATAGTCACTGAGGAACAATTGCAAGAAATAATACCTGGATTTGGTGTATCTTGTTGTATTCAGTCAGATAGAGGAAATCATTTTACAAGCCAGATCATACAAGTTTGTAAAATCCTGAAAGTGAACATGCAGCACCATTGCCTATATGGACCCCAAGCTTCAGGAATTGTTGAGAGGATGGATCAAACTTTAAAAATTAGAATTGTAAAATTGTGTGAGAAAACTGGCCTTAAATGTCCAGAGGAATTGCCTTTTGTTTTATTTAGAATTCACAGTGCAATTAACACTTCTAGGAAACACTCTCCCCATGAAATTCTTCTGGGAAGAACCACGAGAATGCCAGCTACACCATTGCCCAGTAATTTGGAATTACAAGATGTAGATGAGTTTATTTTCCTTTATTGCAAGTCTGTGATCTGTATAGCATATACATTCACAGGACGTCACAGCCCAGGAGCAACCTGAACCCTCCTTCCATCACAATGTAATCCATGGAGACTGGATGTTTGTTAGATTCCTCTCCATATATGCCCTCCATCCAAGTTGGAAAGAACTCCTCCTGGTTCTCCTTATAACAGCTACTGACATTTTATGTGAAGGCTTAACTTCCTGGATTCATATTTCGCATGGTTAGAAGACCTTCTCTAGCAACAAATACCGACAAGATGCCAACAATGTCATTCCACCAATTATCAATGCTGAAACAATCTTATTCTGTACCAGAAAAAAAAAACAGGGATACCATCATGGCCATCCAGCAACATCATCTACAATGGATGATGAATTGGAATCGGCCCAGAATTCGGGAAATAAGTCAGGTGACCAAATGCTGCTTACAGCTCAGGACCTAGAGTGCAGTTTGTTTAGAAATCAATACTATAGTAACTATAAAAAATAAAGTGCATCATCCTTGTTTCCAATTTTTTAAAAACATTCTCCAGCCTGAATCTAGTCTATATTTGCATGTACATATCATTAGAATGACTGTAATGATATTCAGTTTTCTGCTGCTACATTTCCTTCTTTCATCAGTAGCCTCTGAAACTCTAACTACTGAACAATTTTTTATCAAGACATAAATGCTTGATTAAAACTGAACATTCATCACCAGATTGACATCCTAAGTGGAGCACTTTTTCTGCCACCCTGTATACCAATATCAAGGCAATGAATGTCAGTAACTGCTGTGTGTTTCTGCACATATACCAATGGCACATGATGGGGGCTTTCTGTTGTTTCCAATACCTGTAACAGAGACAAAAGTAGGAACAGCAGTTGGGACCATTTGAAAACAAAAAACAAAATGGCAGGCATAATTCTTGGCATGATGTTAACTCCTTTAGACTGGTTCTGCTTCATTTATCAATGACTTTAAAGGGACATACTTGTTACATTAAAACAGAATGGTTTCTGTTGGTTTGTCAGACTGTAATATTACCCAATGAATATGTAATAGGGCTGGAGGAGAGTGCATGACCATGTTGAGCAAGTTTTATTATATATGTGGAAGCCCAGTTTACCCCTGGTTACCAGCAGACTGGCTGGGATGCTGTTACACTGGCCAAGTTATTCCAGTTGTTCAACATACAGAGACTTTACCTAGTGGGAACATTTGCAATGGTCACCAGAAGAGTGAGACAAAAGGCATTATGAATCCAGTCAGGGAGATAGCAGTCCCTTGGATTACTAATCACACTTTTGGACAGACTGCATGCAAAGGACTTTTACAGATGGATTTGGGTAATGATGTTATCTCTGAGGTGTGTAATTTTCCTACCTATAGGGCAGTGAAGTCAATTTGGGAACTGAGAAAATTATTACAGGTATTGATTAATGCAACTTTTGAGTCAGTAAACCAAATTGCTATTAAAAGGACTCCCATGCATAGTGTAGAGCTGCAGAATAGAATGGCTTTGGACTTCACCCTCGCATCTAAGGGCAGAGGTTGTGGTATGTGTACACTCATCCAAATGATGATAATGAACATGCCATTTGTAGTCATCCAAAAATTATACAAAAGATTGCAGAGTTGCTTCATGCTAAACAAGCTGACAGCTTTCAGTAAGTATGGTTGACGAGTTTGTTTTCTGAATGGAAGGTGAAGTCTTTTAAAATTCAACTAGCTGATTGCAATAATAATAAGTTTTTGCATCTAGAAAAAATATTACATTACAAAGTATGTAAATTAAAAGCAGAAAAGAAAAAGTGCCACTGACAACTGTTAAAGAAAACCATAAAGAGAAAAAGGATAGTGAGGAAATCATATTAAAACGTTTTGGAAAAATGTATGATAATATATTCAAAAAGGTGATTGAAATTGTAAGGTATTCAAGCTGTATCTTTATTCCATCCAAACATACGTTTATTGTTTATAAAACAATTTTTGATAAGCATTTGTATAAGAATTTGGGCATGCCAAAGTCAGAAGGAAACTGCATGTGAATAATATCTGATTGCATGTGAAAAGTGTCTACTCATTTCAAAACCTGCTGTTACTGTCCAGTTAATACAAATACTCAACTTAGTGATGCTTCACAGCATCAAATGGGGGATTCAGAATGGAGAAGTGTAAGGAAGAAATATTTAATGTTTTATATGAATTAGGTGTGGGAACAAACCAATTTGTCCAGGGAGATCTTTAGGAAGGTTAGAGTGAGTTAAATGGGGGTGGGTGTGAGACAGTTGATGGGTAGAAGGGTTAAGAATAGGGATAAGAGGTTAGTTAGGCTTTGGGAAGAGATGGCTTAATTTGTGAAGGGACCTTAGAAGAAGTGAGGTAGATGTAGACATATGCTTGAGATGACCTGTAGATATTGCTGTGGTCAGGTAGACCTGGAGTAATGGGTGAGTGCATGCAGAATGTGGGTAAGGTTTTGTTATAATTGTGTGTGTGTGTGTGTGTGTGTGTGTGTGTGTGTGTGTGTGTGTGTGTGTGTGTGTGTGTGTGTGTGTGTGTGTGTGTGTTTTTCCTATCATTCATTTTGCATGTTTCAGCCTGTAATGGTTAAGGAAATTTGCCCGGGATAAGGAGTGTGGCTCCAAGGGGCTTACATGGTTAGCATGTGAGTCAATGTTCTTAGCTTGCTTTGCAATGTTTAGTGGTTGTGACTTAATACATGTCATTATTGTCACTGTTGCTATGGGGATGTTTAGCTGGCAGCTTAAGGAGGAGGTTTAAGCAGACCTCATGCTGGGCGGGCTCATGGCGTTCAGTTTCATGTAGTTTATGCTTAATTTATGATAAGAAGTTATTCTTAATGGGTTATATTTGGCCATGTTGATGGTGTTTTTGTTGTCCCATTTGCATGGAAGCCATTTGTAGTTTCCCTGGTGCTCTAGATCTACTGATTTGTTCATCGGTGGGGGTTGATGCAGGTTTGCTGAAGTTGTGCAGTCGACAGGAGCTACAAATAACTGGATTGGCTCTGAGTTGTGATGTTTAATTGTCACCTGGGTGCACATTCATGGTGCTGGGCTCAGCTTTGCATACCTGGCGTGGCAACATTTTGTAAAATGGCCAGCTTTGCATCACAGAGGTATGTGGGGACTGTTTCTTCTTTGTCTTTAACTTGTTTCAAACATAAATTGCAACCTTTAAGTGATGGTAAACTGCAAAATGTTAAATATTTGTAGTATGTGGGCAGTCTTACTGGTTTAACAGTCTAGTGTGTCGTGTTAATGAGCTGGGACTAAGGAGACTGGTTGTTAAGAACCTGGGTAACATTTAACAGTATATTTAAAGGAGAATGATAACTATGACAGTGTTGGTGTCGATGGATGTTTTTTGTTCCTGAGATGGATCAAGAGCTCAACTTATTCACTTAGACTATAGAGGGAAACATTATGTGTTGAAGAATTTTTTATTTTTTTGAAATGTAACTTCAGTGGTCGACGGTAGTGCAATTCATACCTATCAATGTTGCTAAAGAACTGGGGTTAATGCCAAGCAGCAATGAGTACAAATGCTCAAAATCAGGCACTGTTTTTTTTTTATTTTACTCCAATTTACTTAGAAAGTTAATAAAGCAACAGGTTTTGTATTGAAAAAAAAAAAGAAAGAAAAAAACAGGGATTTGTGCATTCTGTGAAAATCTGGGCAGTTGAGAGTTGTGGTTTCAACCTTGGTTTTGGGCAGTGAGGAGCAGTTGTAGAAAAAAAAAAGAAACACAGAGATGGTGTGGACATAGTTAATGGGATGGGGGTGGGGAGCCAGCACAAAGGGTTAGAGCTCCTGCCTGTGTAGGAGTTGTTATTGTCTTATGGGCTGGAGCAACTGGAAGAAGTGACTAGGTAGGCATTTGAGTTTATTGGTGGAGTGGTTGCTGCACTGGACTTAGCAAGTCAATGTTAGTGGTCCAGATCTTGCAGTCTACTTTAATGTAATAGTTGTGGTGTGTGTGTGTGTGTGTGTGTGTGTGTGTGTGTGTGTGTGTGTGTGTGTGTGTGTGTGTGTGTGTGTGTGTGTGTGTGTGTGTGTGTGTGTGTGTGTGTGTGTGTGTGTGTGTGTGTTTTTCTATAATACTGTTTCTCTTTCTTGTTACAGATGGTGAACATGCAGAGTTTATGGCAATGGTGGGAGTGGGAGGCCATTGTGGAACAGGCGGAAGAGCTGTTCAAGGAGGTGCCTAACACTTACCCTGGAATGGGAGTTGATGCAGGGGAATCCAGCCAAAAGAGGTGACATTTGGCAAAGAAGACCAGCTCTGTGACTTGCTGGAAGAGACAATGGATGTCAAGAATAGTGGTTGCAGTTGATTATCCAGTGGCTGGAGTAACTCAGGATGGAGCAGCAGGTAATGATATTATGTTACGTGTTCTTCTAGCGCCTATATCATAACATTGACAGCTTAGTTTGTTGAATGCTAAATCATTGACACCTAAGCATCAAATGCTTAAAATAGTGAATGGCCACATCATCAAATTCTTTCCTCGGGAAATAATTCTGGTAGCCATCTGTAAACAAAATAAACAAACACACCCAAACATAGTGGGGGGGGGGGCTTCGCCCCCAACATCCCTGATGTGGGGGTCTGTGCCCCCCAAACTAAGTATACCAACTCTGAGATAACTCTACATTGGGGAAAGGGCAAATCCCCAATAACGGCCACGTGAATTCTTTCCTGAGGAAAGAATTTGATAATGTGGCCGTTCGCTATTGTAAGTGTTCAACGCTTAGTTGTCGATGATTAAGCATTCGACAACCTAAGCTGTCAACAATTCAATAGGAACCCTTCTTTTAGGGAGGGCAGGTCTGGAGTGTGTAAGGAATGATTGTGGGATAATGGGAGAAAAGGTTTGTCAGGGGTTGGGTGATGCTAGGAGGTCTATAGGGAATGTGCAGGGGGTCATGAGCTAGGTCAAAGAGAAGCAATTAATGGGGAGGATAGCATAGAGTTGTTGGTGGGCAGTTTGGGGTTATCATTTTCAAAAGTGGGATCTGATTTTGGCATATGGCCGGGCAATTGATTAGCTATGCAGGCTTTTGGGAAAAGAGCAGGGGCATTTTTTCTGAGTTCAAGAGAAGATTTGTAAGGGAGAGGATGTTGATATCTTTGACTTAATTGATTCAGAAGGGGTACAGTGACTGGTGGAATCAGAGTCGGTAAACAGTAAGGATCTGTTGGCAGGTTTAGCAGCATTAGGGAGGTGGAGAGTAGGTAGGCTGTGACCTAGGACATGGGATAATTGGGTAGTAGGTTTTGTTTACTATATGGCAGTTTTGTTAGAAAAGGATGCTTCTTTGTCATTGCCTCTTGTGGGTTACTTTATTCTGATGTGGAAAGCTCAGCATTTGTGGCCAGGGATTGCCTGTTTATGGTATGACCAGAGATTTTGGAACTGAGAAGCAGTTGATCCCTGTCTCCACTGGTAAGTTCAACATCCAGAAATATGGCTTGCTACTATGATGGATAGCTATGGGGGCATTGCTAGAGGAGGAAAGCTAGGGGGAGAAAGGGGGGAGTATGTTGGGTTTTTAATGCAGAGCGTTGCTCATGGGTAGGGTGTAAGTTCTTGCATGCTTGTTTGAAGTGTGCTGGGTACCATCCAGCAGTGCAGTGTGGGCAGCGGGAGATTAATTTAATGACTTTGAGTTTGTTTTCAATGGAGGGTGGCATTTTGCCTTCTTCTTTCCAGAGGTTTCATAACCTTAGAGGTAGAGATAATTTGAGAAGGTTACAGGGTGGGGTGTCATTTCAGCTGGCTATGGGATGGACTGGGACCACATTCTCCTGTTAACGTGGAAGTATTGCGGCATATGCTCCACAATTTCCTGATTCTTCTCTTAAAGAAGAAATAGGTGAAGATTTTTCTCCGGGATATTCTATTAAATCAAAGATGGTTGGGGATGGGGTAGTCTGTAAGAATTTGTGATCTGTATGGGTGAGGAGGGTATCTTGGAGAATTTGGTGGAGAAGGTCCAACAAGTGGATAGGTTGTTGGGTCCTTTTGATAGCCCCCCCCCCCATTTGAGAGTTTCAAGTTTTCTCCATTGGATTTGGTTCTAAAGAAGGTGGCCGGTGAGTTCAGGTTGATTCACCATTTGTCATACCAAGAAGGGAGCTCTGTTAACAATTTAATTTCAGTTAAGTATGCCTAGGTCAGCTATGCTTCTTTGGATGATGCTGTGAAGGTTATTTGGGGAATTAAGGATTCATGGTTAGTGCAGGTGGGCAATGAATCTGCTTTTCACCTTTTGCTGGTAAGAGAGGAGGGGTGGCCTTATTAGGCATGGTAGTTGGGTGCGGCAGCAGCGTGTGGGTATGCAGCGGGCTGTGCATTACTTAGATGTTTTTTTTGTTGGTGGGGGAGGGATTTAAGGAAGTGTTTGAAGGTTTGAAAGAATTTTTGGGAGTGTGTGATGAGTTGGTGGTCCCATTGGCTAGACATAAGTTCAAAGGCCCAGCAAAGGATTTGGATTTCTTTGGTTTATTAGTGGATTCAGAACGTGGGATGTTTTCCTTGCCTACTGATAAGATAGCCAGACTGAAGGAGGAGATTGGAAGTGTTGTATCTAAGGATAAAGTACAAATTCAGACAGTTATGGAGCTCTTAGGGCTTTTGAATTTTGCATGTCGGGCAGTTCATCCAAGGTGTAATGTTTGTAGGTCAGTGACCTTTTTGTTAAAAGGAGGGAAGAGTAAACATCATTGTGTTAGGATTATCAAGTTGGTGTGGGCTGGCTTGGCTCTTTGGTTATCATTTTTGGAACAGTTTAATGGGGTCTCTTTTTGGGAGACAGATTGGGTTGGACAGGCGTAACTGCAATTGTTTATGTCTGCAGCTGCAGGTATTGGAATGGGTGCATCTTTTGTAGAGTAATGGTTTACGGCTCTTTTGCAGGTGAATTGGAAGGAGGAGTGGAAAAGGGATGTTGCATTTTGCTAGTTAATGCCAGTCTGGGTGGTGTCAGTAGTTTGGAAGGAGAGATTGAGGGGAAAGAGGGTAATTTTCCTTTCAGATATTATGGCAGTGGTATGGGTTTTGGAGACAAAGACTGCTAGATCTGAATTGTTGTTAGTTTTACGTATGTTAGTTTTGCTGAGTCTATTAATTAATTTTTCATTCATAGGTATGCATGTTGGAGGGGTTAGCAATGCAATTGCTGGCAGTTTGTCTCGATTTCAGTTGTTGAGATTCTGGCAGTTGGTTCCGGGGGTGGAAGAGATGCCAGTGGTTTTGCCAGATGAGATGTGGCATCTTGGGTTGATGTAGCCAGGAGGTTGGTGCAGCAAACATGAGCAGCTTCTACCAGGAAAGTGTATGGTAGGGCACTTTATGATTTTGATAAATTTATTTTGCAATTACCTGAGGAAGAAGGAGTTTGGTTAGAGGAATTATTGCTCCTCTACTTGGCTAGGGCTTGGGGGCAAGATAAGACAGTGCAAACAGTTAAGGTGGATTTGGTGGCATTAGATATTTGCATAGGTGGCTGGGTTTCATGAGTTCTCAAAGTCTTGGACAATAAGGCATATGTTATGAGGATGGGGAAGAGTGGCTTGTGTGAATATGGATATGCACTGGCAGTTGATGAGGCAGATTTTGAAAGTTTTATTGAAGGGTTTAGCTTTAGTGGTGCGTTAGTCAGTGGACTGTGTTATGTGGGTTACTTTGTCTTTATGGATGTATTTTTGGTGAATTTCGGGTGTCAGAGCTGTTACAGTCATTAGTTTGGAGGGATGTATTGATTTTTCCAGGGTCATTGCACATTGGTTTATGCAGGTCTAAAACAGATCAATGGGGCAAGGGTACATAGATAATTCTGAGGAAAGGTAGGAATGAAGGGATTTGTCCAGTGGTTTGAGCTGCGGAATTGATGCGGACTCATGTGGGGAGTTCTTATGATTTGTTTTCTTGGTTGAGATAGAGGGTAGGATGGTAACAGGTAATCAGTTTGTGCAAGTAATAAGAGTGTACAGACTTATCCATGTGCAATGATTTTTTTCCTATTTTCACATACTCACCTTTTGCGCACTTTCTTTTGTTCTAATACAGCATTTAACACCTTAGCTTTTGTTTGGATAATCTATACCATTTTTCTGGTTATCGACAAATGAAAATAAAATGAGGACTTCTTATCCTTGATACACTTTTCTATCTATTTCTGTATTAACATGTGTGTATCTATGAATTATGTTATGCATTTAAAATGCATGTGCATGTATGCATTCTCTTTACTTATCTTTTCACTGTCACACAATATACATGAAGATGTTAACTGGACTACAATCTACAACAATATCAAGACTGATTATATTTCTCAGTAAAGGACAAGCCATGCACCAAGCGTGTCATACAGAGAAAAAAAAGTTCATTTTTTTCCAATATTTCTTTCTAGCAGGGCAAAGATATTTGCTTCAAAATTTTCCAACCTGGGAAAGGAACATGCACCACATAAAATGTTTTATTTTGATAATGCAACACAAGCACTTTGAAAGTGTCAGAGGTTCTGCAGTTAGTTATATTTGCTTTCTAGAAGGCAGAGATCAAACCCTTATCACCATCTTACCTGCTTATTCACATGTATGGAAACAAGGTCAAAATGCACAGGTCAGCACAGCAGGCTTCAACAGCTATGACAAAATTACATGTGATGATTCTTTTTGTAAACTAGACTTGAGATTACTGCCTCTCAGAATGTTGAAGGCAGAAGTTTTATGCTATGGAAAAGAAAAGTCACGGTCAATTTCAGTGACCCATGAAAAGAAAATTGAATTTAGTTCGCACTGCACATCGGAATTTTTCTTTTTCTTTTTCACTGATCACTAGATTTCTGAAAACAGATCAGAGGAAAGATACATTTTATAATCCAGGCACACACACGTGCATACACACACACACACACACTATATATATATATATATATATATATATATATATATATATATATATATATATATATATATATATATATATATAGATATATATATATATATATATATATATAGAGAGATATAATGAAATAAACATGTTACTTTTATTACACATTATTTAGATGAAAAGTGAATATCACATTACTTTCTGCATCTCTTTTTTTCATTCTATCTCTTTACTTCACAATTTTGTGAGTCTCACAGACTGCATATGAGCAAAACACTAATATGGTGAGGTAGAAGTTATTAATGATACATTATTTACATATTTGTATTTGCTACCCAGTTGAGTATGCAGGTCCAAGGATCATTTTTAGCCAGAAGCAATGTAAGTGGCCTATATATGCATCAAATAGCAGAGTTTACATACAGATATTACAAATA
This sequence comes from Protopterus annectens, assembly GCF_019279795.1. Taxonomy (NCBI): domain Eukaryota; kingdom Metazoa; phylum Chordata; order Ceratodontiformes; family Protopteridae; genus Protopterus; species Protopterus annectens. The sequence goes on along the minus strand of NC_056739.1, from coordinate 666,301,906 downwards.
GATTTAACTGATATTACAAAATCATGTTTCATTTTTGGACTAGGTAGTCTGTAGCAGTCCATCTGTTTGTTATACTGTTATACTGTTTATTGTAAAGTTATATACTTTTGTCATACTGGTAATACTTTGAGTTTGATAATTTGTAGTGTCTCTATCACATATGCTATTTTTTCTGAGAATTAAATGAATTAGTATAAGAGAGTAAGGCTTTTAGGTTGTGTTGCAGCCTGGAAGAATATGACACACATATTTTGTCCTTGCAAATTAATATTATATGATATAGGAAAAAAGCAAACCTATATATAAAATCTTAGCTCTTCTCAGGCTTTGAAAGAGTTGTGATGTATAACTTGAAACTGGGACTAGTAGGGAAAGTAGTTCAAATAGAAAAGAACATAATCAGACAGTGATGGTATCTCCATAATCTAGTCAAAACTTACATGTTTTGGCTGCTCTGCTTAATGTGAGCTCAATGTCTTTCTCAGTATGTCTTGTGAGAATGAATATATATATATATATATATATATATATATATATATATATATATATATATATATATATATATAGATATAGATATATATAGATATAGATTAACTTCATAACACTGAAAGCTCAAAACACTGAAACCAAAACACTGAAACTTCAAAATCTTCAAAACTCAAAACACTGAAGCTCAAAACACTGAAAACACATATCATACATATACTGAGTTTAAACAACATAAATCATAGCACTTTCCACCAAGTGTAAGAAGGCGATCAAGACCACCTGCACCACCTGTGTGGTGGGCTGCACCCCCCGCACTACCTGCTATTTATATATATATATCAACTCCAAGATTGCACTTCACTACACTAAGTGCAATCTTGGAGTTGATATATTTAAGTACCGGGGGTGTGGGGGGTGCAGGGGAGGCTTGTCACCCTTCTTACACTTGGAAAGTGCTATGATTTATGCTGTTTAAACTCAGTATATGTATGATATGTGTTTTCAGTGTTATGAGTTTCAGTATTTTGAGTTTTCAGTGTTTTGAAGTTTCAGTGTTTTGGTCTTCTATATTATGACGTTTTCTCATTTTCAGTGTTTTGAGTTTTCACTGTTATGAAGTGAATCCATATATATATATATATATATATATATATATATATATATATATATATATATATATATAATGTATGAAAATACTTTATCAATTTTTTTTACAAGTTAACAGTATAATCTTTTTTTCTCAAACTTTCTTTTATTTTTCAAATACATTTAAATGAAAGTTAACAGTATAATCATTTTTTTTTACTCAGATGATTTTTATTTTAAATTTATCATAAACAATAAATGAAAACTTATCACGGTTTACAATCAAGTTAGATAATTATTAACTATATACAAATTTACATTTAGCGTGACATTTTAAAGCTTGCGTGATAACAAATTACACAGATATAGTTTCATTAAAATTAAATAATACTTGTTTCATGAGAAGGTTAGATCCATTTGCAAAGTATCAATCAAAGTTAGAACTTTTTTCCAAGGGTTTTTAGTTAATGGTCTAGGAAACAGTCTTAATTCTTTGTTTTTTATTTCCATTAAGGCTGACCTCTTCAATAGACATAAGAAATCTTCTTTGCTAAGAGCTGTGATAGAATTCCATCTCTTTGTTATGCATTTCCTAGCTATAGCTAGTATAGTCCAAAGTAAATGAAGGTCAATCTTATTTGAAGAATAAGCATTATCAATTATATTCAGTAATAACAAAGCCTTGGTCATGACAAAATTATCTGTATAAATCACCTGCAAGAAATTAATACTTTCCCAAAAGGGTTTAATTTTTATACAATCATAGAAAATGTGAGACCAATCAGCTTTATTATACTGTTGACATCTCCAGCATAACCCATCATTAGAAGGATTGATTTTTGAAACTTTATCAGGGGTTAAAAAGGATCTATGAAGGAATTTCCAGGTAAATATACTCCAATAATGAGAACAAGAAGTTAATTTTACTGAGAGAAGTAAATTAGATTTATTTTCTGAGGTTAGCTGAATCATATATCCTTTAGTAATATATTGCCAATATGCTGGTTTAGTTTGTGTTTTGTAATTTTTTATTAGATTATATAAATATGAAGTACCATTTTCCTATTTCTTATTGTGTCTTTCGGCTTTTCCTGGTTAGGGGTCACCACAGCAGAACTCCGGTCCACTAATAATTGACAGTAGATTTTTTACATGCCGAGTTTGCCAGCCCTGATGCACAACCTTCAACGAAGGTACGTCCATTCACGCATGTCTCCACACAGAAGATGCTCTAGCTTTGAATTGAATGGCACAACGCCTTGCTGTGAGGTGACAGCACTACTGCCTCACATCAAGATGTTGTGCCGTTTGATTCTATTATATAAAATTTCAAACAATCTGTATATAAAATTTGGTGTATTTGAAAAAGAAGAATTATTTATTATCCTACATAGATCCTTGGAGTACATCAATATATTCTGAAGCATTAACCATTCATGAGATTTCACTTTGTAAGTTGACATCATATATTGTAAATCCCATACTTGCTGATTTTTTTTAGACAGTGTAACCAACAGATTAGATTTTGCTGTTCCCAAGAGAGGAATATATCTCTATGAATTCTATCTGGAAAGTTTTTAGTAATGCTGAAGGGAATTAATGTTGCAAACCAAAGCTTTAAATCCATATTCATGTTTATAAATTTCCTAAAATAGTCAAATAAATGATTTATTAATTTTGTCCTAGTTAGTTTAGTTATATTGTATTGATAATTTAAGGCCAGTGAGTACCATAATATATTGTCCTTGTCTAGAAAAGTAGCATTTTTAAGTAAATTATTTTCATTTATTATTATAGTTGTATGTAACAATTTCCAATTAGACATACAATTTGGATTGATCCATTCAACCCCAGTTTTAATATCTGGGAAATGTATTCCTCCCTGGTCCCATTGTCTGATATGATGAGTATATGCAATTTTGTTTCTTTTAGGAAACCACAGAAATCTTAGCAATATTGATGTTATTTTCTTAAGGTGAGTTTTCTCAAGAATTAACAAAGTGGCTTGTACAACATACAAAATTTTAGGGAGAAGAATCATTTTACTTAACTGTAATATATCTTCAAAAACTATAAATAACTTATTATATTTACCCACTAGAAAGTCTGTTGTAGCTATGATCCTTCTATAATTAATATTCAATATATCTTGAATATTTTCACACAAGTCTGTTCCTAAGTATTTTATTGATGAGACATGTTCTCCTATGATATGATTCTTATCTATTTGAAAATCCTTTTTTTATTTAATAATAAGTATTTAGACATTTGTTTATTAAACCGGAGTCCTGAGATCTTATGAAATTTCTTTATCAGATTATCTAATTTAACTAATGTTTCTTTTGAATTCAATAGCGTAAGAAGTATGTCATCAGCAAAGAGCATGATCTTGGAGGTTATATTGACCAGATATATTTATTCCTTTTATCTTTGGATTGTTTCATATTAATATTGCCAATAGGTGTATAGCTAATGCAAATAAAGTCGGTGACATAGGGCAACCTTGTTTAGTACCTCTCGTAACTTGTATAGCTTCTGAGGTAAAGGGTCCTAATTTAACATAGGTTAACTTGTTTTCATAAACCTTTTTAATAAATGTAATGAAGGAAATGGGAAATTTATAAGCTTCTAAGATTTTAATTAAATAATCCCAGTTCAAGAAATCAAAAGCTTTCTCAATATCTAGTCAAATTATTAAGGTTTCTACATTTTCTTTGTTTAAATAATCAATTAATGTCAATATTCTTTTAATGTTATCATGTGGATGTCTATTTTCAATAAATCCAGTTTGGTCATAGTTGATAATTTCATTCATATGATTTTTTTTTTATTTTTTTAACCAATATAGACATAAATATTTTATAATCATTACTTAATAATGAAATTGGCCTATGTGAGCTGCATTGACTATCATCCTTGTTTTCTTTTAAAATGGGTATGATTAAGGAGTATCTCCATGAAGGAGGAATTAATGCATGCATTTGAATTTCAATAAATGTTTTATGTAGTAATGAGGTTATATTTTTGGGAAATAGTTTGTAAATTTCTGTGATTAAGCCATCCATTCCAGAAGATTTACTAGTTTTACTTTCTTTGATTGTTTGTGCATAAAGGATTATTGTAATTCATTTTGTAAACTTTCAGGGATTGGTTTAATATTTGAAAACACATTTTCTAAAAAGGGATGTTCTGGCAAATTATTGTTATTTTTTAAATGATTTTTGAAATGACACTTGAAAGCATCTAGAATATCTCCTATTTCCGAAACTTTCTTACCTTTTTCTTCATGTAGTATATTACCAATAGTATTAGCTTTAGATTGCATTTTAACTTTAACAAATAAATTATGTAAGTGTTTTGGAGAGGTGGCATACGAATTTATTTTTAACCTCTCCATGGCTAAATTAGTTTTGTGATTTAAGACTTCAATATATCTTTTATTTAAGTCTTCTATTGTCTTCTTATTCTCTAATAAATTAGGAGATTTTTTAGATTTAAATAATGTGAGATTCCTTTGTATTTCCTGAAGCTCTGATTCCCATTCTTGATTTTAATTTTATACCAAGCAATCATTTTTCCATAGATATAAGCTTTTAATGAGTCCCATACCATTACTATATTCGCTTCCAAGTTACATCTACAAAGAAATTGAGTTCATTCACTAACCATTGCTTAAATTCTTTAATTTTTGTAATATATATGAAGGAATTCTAGTAAGAAAAGCAAGTGATTTAAAATTTATTTGCACTTTTAGAAGTAGACAATTATGATCTGAGAGGGGGCAAGGAATCATTGTAAAGGAAGTAATTTTTGTATGAAGATCCTGGGAAATATATATCTTATCAATTCTGTTTTTGGGTACCATATCTATAATCTTGATGGGAGAATACCAAGGAATTACTATCTATAACATTAAAGGTATATTTTAATTTTAAGGATTCGGTCCATTTTTTTAGTAATTTTGCAGTAGCTGTTAGACATGGAGATTTTTTATTAGTAGTTTCAGACATATCTGTAATACAATTAAAGCCCCCCTATTATTAAATTACCTTTAAATATGCTTGTAATTTGATCTAAATGCTTTTTGACTGTCTCCATCCCAATACCCGGAAACCAATCTAGGTTTACTAGTGTCCACAACCTGTTACTAAACTTCAGAATGACTATAACTATAAGGTCCTCATTGTCTACATATTTATGTATTTTTTCAGGATTTAATAAATTGTTTCTCCATAGAATTATTACCCCCTCTTCTTTGTTTTAAAATTGGAACATGCTAAGGTCTTGAACTCACTTAGGTCCCATGTGAAATTATCATTGCTCTTGAAATGTATTTCCTGTAAAAAATGTATTTGTGATCTATTTAAGTTTAGATATCTTAGTAAGTTAGATCTTTTATTTGGATATTTAGACCATTAATGTTTAACGATAATATAGAAAGGTCTATATCAAATTATTTTGAGGAAATATTTAAAGGTGTCATTGACTTTACCTGAAATCATCCCCTCCTTAAAAATAAAGTATTATTGATTAGTACATAATCAATTATCTCAGTGAAGCATGTTATCATTAAGGTACTCAATAAGTATACGTCAGGCTCGGTAAAAATAATGAACAATTTAAAAACTAAAATAAATACTAAAGTTAAAGTAATTAGCTCATTAATCCCTTCCCACCATAGAATGAAATACATTCCTAGTCCAACAGATTGAAACATCTGGTGAACTATCACTCTAACTTCCTTTTCCCATTCCTTTGAGCTCCATATATACTGTAAATAATCAAGAAGTCTAATAAACAACTATTATTGTGATTTAAAAACATTTGGTTGTAGAAGGCATTGCTTAATATGAATTAACTATTATATCATTACCATCTAAATATAGAAAACAAATGCAGTTGAATTATACTAATTATTAACTTATTCAGCTCATTGTATCAACATAACTTTCCATATTGGATATGAATTCACTTGTTTAAACACACAGATACTTTAATCCTTAATCACAAGGCTTGCAAGCAATAACATAAATTAAAAAAAGAATATCACATCTTATAATATATAAACATATGCTTTCAAGAACTGTTCATCAGATTTAAAAGAGACTGTATAATTACATTATAATCTGAATATAGGCTTAATCTTGTTATATTTCAGCTAATAGTTATAGTAATGCTTTAGAAGGGCAGTCAAAAAATGCATATGTTTAAATTATCTAAGTGGTGTAAAAGCATAGTAGTTTCTATGAATGTGTTGATCAGGTACTTATATCATTTTAGTTGATTGGTTTACTTTAATAATGGGTTTGTTAAAATATGTTTCAAACAACAATCAGATTTAATTTTATATTCTCTTGTATGGGGTATAACTAGATAAGGGAAATCTACCTTGTTTCCTAAAGTGTGTTGTGAACGTGCTTCTGTAGGGTATGAGTATACCAACAGCCAATCAAAACCTTATCTACTCATTGTTATGACATCATTAAACTACTCTGCAATTGTAAAGATAGGAGAAAACTTTTTCCCTAGCTCATTCAAACTGCAGTCTAAATAGACTTTTATAAAACTTCATGAGCACTTATTTCCCACTCAAACAACTGCTGTGAAAACGGAAGAAAGAGAGAAAAAAAAGGCTCAAAACACTGACACTCTCCCTCGCAAGGAGCACACCACCCCTGACCCAAAGACACCAGGGTCAGCTCACATCGTGTCCATTGCACCTTTAACCACACTCTCTGCATACTATCTAACCTCATACAACACCAATTCACTCAACCGACAGTGCTTCTCCAATCTGACCGGACACAACTGTACATCAGTTCCACATAATCTGCAACTACAACCAACAAAAAACGCACCATTCATTATCAATTCAGAAGGCAAAGCAGTACATCACCAGAATTACAACAGCTCCCGGCCTCTATTTCACAGAGAAATCCCACCAATTATCCCCGACAAGTAGAGATTGCCAGATACTTCAACAAACCCTGCCCAGAAAATCACTCCACTGTCAGCCAACTTCCCGAAATAGAAACAATCGTCAAGCCATTCCAAGTAACAACTATCTCAGTAATGCAGCCATCTAAGAAACCCAAACCCTACTTTCAGTGACAATGTTTTCCTCTAGCTGTAACAATAATCCCAGTCCTTGCAGCAAGCACACAATGACAGACCGGACAAGATTTCAAATAGGGCATAACCCTGGTGTACAACCTTTCTTCATCAGTGCATCGGAGGCAAGAAGCAAAAAAAATGTTTTTCACCATAATACCAACAACAATGATTACGGCAATGCTCTCTAGAAGCATACACATTGTTTAAGGCCATTGCGAAGACCCCAGCTAATTATCAATGACTGCAATGTATATATTATGCAATAGGCTGTGGGCAGTATAACAAAGGTCAAAATAAATAGGTATGCAATAATTGTCATTTATGCCAGGGAAGGAAGTTGATGTTTTAATATTGTAATGAATATAAATTAATGTGTAGTCTGTGTGTATTTGCAGTTCGTTAGATCACTTCTTCCATACATTACTCTAATGCATCGTCCAAAGGCAGGACATTCATTTTCGCTTAATTCAAATAATTCTATACTGTTCCCGATCACAGCATGTTAATTACTAATCAATCTAACATTTTAACATGGAATGAAATTTAGGTAGCATATTTAAAATGTAAAAACAAAAATAGAGAAAAAAACAATAACAGTTTTATATGCACCTAGACTGACAACCACACACCAGTTTGGAACAATCAAAGCCAATCAGATAAAGCATATATATATATTTATTCTACCATTACTAAATGATAAACAAGGTAAACTCCAGTTTCATATCATAGACAATTTACTACATGTAATAACTGCAACTCAAAATGAGTCTCTTTCTTAACATCCTCATTCACATCAGCAATGAGGAAATACCTTCTTGTTACTTTAATTTTAACTGACAGATCTCAATAGTGTTTCTCCATTTAAAAATGGGAACGTTTCGTAGCTACGGCGAACATTTCATTAATATAGTCTAAAAAGGCTATAAGTGCTACTGTATGAGACTCAGACTGAAAATAACTAAGCATTTTAATAAAAGGAAAAGTAATTAATTAATTAAATAATAGACAACACTAGTAGGCTGAGAAACATAGTTATAAAACATAATAAGTTAATTTTGATATTACTAGATTAAATAAATAGCTATATTAAGTAGTAGAAATTTTTAACATTTATTTTTTAAAACAAAGAGAAGATGAGAAACTTAATAGGATGATAAGACATGTATAAATAGCTATAGGAAACATACCTTTTCTTATACACACATATATATATATATATATATATATATATATATATATATATATATATATATATATGTTGTGAATAAATGCATGAGATTAAAGGTATTAATACACAGTGAGACCATTTAGATGCTTTTAATAGTTAGGTTGCAGTTGACATTTTGAGAGATTTCATAGAAGTTGATACTTTGGATTCAGTTTTCTGTTTCTTTTTTTTTTTTTACATCAGTCCAGCCATTTTTGTCAGTGGTTCTCATCAGGGATGTAGATGCCCATTCCATATTTTCAGAAATGGTTATAATGTTATTGTTTTGAATAAAATGCACGGCTTCTTCCAGAGTGTTGAAGGTTCTCATCTCACTTAGGTGCATTATTTTAATTTTTGCAGGAAAGGCTATTTGAGCTTTATTATTCTGTTTTAGAGTTTTTATTAGAGGCCATACCTTTTTTCTCTGTTCCAGCACTTTAGTGGAGTAGTCATTGTCAAATCTTATTGTGTTCTGGTTATATTTTAAAGGACTTTTCCTCCAAGCTGTTTTTAACACCAGTTCTTCGTCCATAAAATATAAGATTTTTACTATAATTGATCTTGGTGATATGATGGATGTTGATTAAGTTGTTGCTGAAGTTATATTCCCCAGAGCATGATGGGCCCTTTCTATTCCAAAGGAAAAACCTTCTTTAAGATTTAGAACCTCTGATATCCAAGAATTTAGGAAAGATATAGTGTCCCCTCCTTTTGTTTTCTCAGGTAAACCAACAATCCTGATGTTTGACCTTCTCTCTCTATTTTCAAGATGATCTAGTTTGTTAGATAACCAAGTATTTTGCTTCAAGAGAAACTCTATTTGTATTTCCTCCTCTTTGAGCCTTTGATCTATGACAGTCAAAGAAGTTTCAATGTTTGTTAACTTTGACTGGTGCTGCTGAAATATTTCTTTGAAGACTTCTATTTACTTCTCTGAGTTCTCTTCTAGGTTCTGAAGATTAATCTTAAAATCATCCATTTTTGTTGATAATTCTTGTAATGTGGTAGTCACCAGTTGTAGTTCCTTTTTTAGTGTCAAGTCAGCATGAGAATTCTTTAGGTTGCTCATCTAGTCAGATGCTGTGTATAGACTTCTAAGTAATTTGACAGGAAATTTATTTTAGAAATCCACCAAAATTTGTTTTTAGTTGCTTTAGACTATTACCTAAATATCTGTAGTAGTTTTGTTAGTAATAGTTAATTTAATTTCCTGAATTTAGTACTAATGTATGAAGCTCCAAAAAATGCTGCTTTTCAGTTAGCCATTGAGGCTCCGCCCCCTAACAGTATAATCATGATGGTATTATTAGTAGTAGAAGTATTGTCACAACCATCATTATCATTCATTTATTTATGCTTTTACTGTAAAATGTTCTATTGCAGAAAACAAAATAGCTTACTTTTCCAAAATGTTTAAAGTAGCATGCAACTGCATCAAGCTCAGATTATAACAGATAATGCAAGAGTTAGATCAAATCTAGGAAAACAAGCATGCAATAAATCTGAATCATAACAGCATTAGTCTGTTTGTCTTTGTTTTGAATAAGGTCTAAAAAGTGTGCCCACAGAACATACTTCTGAAAGCTAAATAAGCTATATGCATATTCTGATTTCAAGCAATTTGATTGATGGCAGAATGGTGACAGGTGGTCTGGGGGTCTAATCACAGCTGGATGGATTCTCTACAAGATGTAGAGAAAAATTTCACCAATAATGCTTAGTGTGAAGCTTTGCAGTCACAAACTGTACCTGGCAGCGGCTTGTTGTTATGTACTGTTTGAATCAGAAGGCCATAACAAACTGGACAGGCGTTCTGAGCCAACTGACATATTCTTTGAATAAACAGGAAGAAATTTTGTAGTGTGGCTGTCATCAGAATAAACTGCAAAAGCTCATTTTGTATAGTGAGTGGTCAAACTAAAAGAAGATTGACAAGGCTATTGTCATTAAGTTCTAACACATCCTTAATATAATGCAGTATATTGCTAATGTCATCAACTTGTGACACTAATATATGTAAGGTGTGCTGTGAAAGGAAACTACAAGCCATCCAAGCTCCCTATTATGCTTCACTAGCAGTTGTATTTGCTAATAACATATTACTAGTGATTCCCCTCTCAAACATGGTACCTGTCTGTGATGCCCTCAGTCCCATCACTGTTTATTATTGCTCCTGAACCTCCCCAAACTTTTCTCAGGATGAGAAATTTTAGATGTGGAAACAAACATTTCATTCTTTGCTGATGACCGTGTAGTAATCACTCAAAATCCTGTATCAGATAGCAGTGCCCTGATGGATATCTTGCATGCTTTCCCAAGTCTGTCAGGGTTACATGTCAATGATGGCAAAATTGAAGCCATTGCCATCATTACTGCTGCTGTTAGACTATACCACTCAGGTAGAGACCTGCACTTTAGTCAGGCTGATACATAACACAAATACCTAGACATTAGTTTACATCCAGAGCCAGGTAACATCACTGCCTGTAATTTAGAACCTCTTTGAAAAAGGTGTTTCTTTAGGTGCACATTTGGTATATGCTACACCTTCCTTTATTAGGGAGAATAGCCTTAGTGAAAATGTTTGTAGCTTCTTTGTTATACTACATTAATTGCCATATCCCAGGCATTCACAAGAATAACTGGCACCAAAGGATCAGCAGTTTACTCCAGCACTTCATTTGGAAAAATCATAGGAGATTAAAATCTTGGCTGAACTGTATTCCCTTAAAACATATGGGGATGGGTATCCTGCTATTGAGATATTTTAATAATGAGTTTACAACCCTACAACTTCTAAATTATGACAGGTCCCTACCCCCTTGTTGGGTCTGCATGAAAGCTACTTTATTAGGCGTTGAATCGCTGTGGGCTTTCACATGGTATAATAAGGGCCTTTCAAAGCACTTATGGCTATGGCATCATCTAGCAGCGATATGGGCAACTCATAAGTCACTATCCTGGCTGCTCCTTAAGTCAAGCATGTAGGGATCTATGATCACCCTCTGAGGATGCCCTAGGTTATGTGTAGGAGATTTTCCTGTTAATGCAGATGATTGGGATAAGAAAGGTAGTAGATGTGACACAAGTAGTCGAGTATAGCAAGACATTTGCTTCATTTCACTATCTTCAAAATGAATGGGGTATTTTTTCTAAAGATCACTGGACGAATTTAACTTTGATATATGCAACGTTTGCTGCATCTAGGTCTGTTTGTAGTGGCTTTTTGTATTCTCAGCACAACTTTCCAAACCATCTTTGATTGAAAGGGACTCTTCTGCACCTTTGTAAGAGAAATGTACTAATTGGAACCTGTCTAGTGCAGGGTGATTGGTTTAGGGCTTATAGTAAGCACCCCATTGGTTCTTTTGATTTTTAAGTTTTTTTTTTTAAGTTTTTAGCTTCTGACATTGAAGCCCCATATTTGAGAGAGGTTCTTCTTGTTTGTGCATCATGCAGCACTGCGCACTGCCTCACATTTGTGTGCCATAGCCTGACAGTTAATTTTGAGAATTTTTCCCTTAGATACATCTGTAGTACATTAGTGTAGATCTCATCTTTAGTACATTTCTGGTCTAAGAAGTATTGCTAGTGAGCTGTGACCTATTAAATCACCAGCCAAAAACCCAGTCAGAAATAGCCATCTGCAGTGCATGTCCTAGATTAATCCTGAAAGCACCCCTTTTTGATAACAGTTCTTCAAACCTAACATTATGAATATTTGTACTACCCTTGTTTCTCCTGCCAGCCTTGTTGACTTGGGTCTCCTGAGGCAGTGTAACAGCTACCTCATGTACACTGACAACCCTCTACTAATAACACACTCTAGTACAGAGTGCGAGAGATGTATCTACACCAAAAATCTTGAATCCCTGCTCTCTCATACTCCAAACAGTACCACTGAAGAGGTTGTCAACTCACCCAACACTACTCATGTATATAGTACCACTGCTCATATACACAGCATGCACACAACAAATAAACCAACATACGCGGAGGTACTCTCAAAAAATTACCAAAACACCAGAGACCTCCAAAACAAAAGACTGCTACAACTAACACAGTTCCCACAGCACCCAAAACAAATAGCAACACCGGTGTCTCACCTACCAAGCCCTTAAGGCATAACACTAAAAAAAATGTGCTTGTCATTGGAGACTCCATAGCGAGACACACGGATATCCCATTCACCACTTTAGATAAAGAGAAAGTCATGGTCAGCTGCATGTCCAGTGTCAGGATTCATCAGATCATGCATGCACTTAGGTTTCTTGACAACAAGTCCCATTATGACTCTGTCACAGCTCATTGCAGTGAACAACCTGAGATATACTTCCCTGGACTATATGAAGAGAAACTTGATTGAGCTCTCTGAGTATGTGCCCCAGGCAGGTATGTCCCTAGCATTGAGCAGCATATTACCCTCACCTAGACTAATACCACAGTATAAACAAAAAATGATCAGTTTCAGTAATTGGCTTAGTTTTTGGCATCATTCAAAGGGGATCCAGTTTCTGATGAAACTGATTACATGGTCGACAAACCTTGCTGCTTCGACAGAGATGGTTTGCACCTGGCACTGCTAGGTTTTCGACTGCTAGCAAAGGCTCTTGCCTCCCCCATAGTGCCTTTTTTAGGCAATGTCTCAAAGGAAAATTGTCGAAGTGAAAATTGCCAACCATAACAGAATAAGGGTTATGCTGTTAAAAGCTAGAAGCTTAAACCAAAAACTGCACACTGTGGAAGCACTTTTATCACTGGAGGATGTAGATGTCTGTGCAGTTACAGAAACCTGGTTTAAGGCCTCAGAGAGTACCTCCGCCATGCAAGGCTACAATGTCTTCCACACCATCAGACCACAAAATGAACATGTGAGAATCAAAGGAGGTGGTGTTTATATCTATATTAGGGATAAATTCACCTCCTGACTAGTTAGATGGACAACTCCATGAAGTTACTCCAAGCTCAGATTACTGTGGGTTAGATCCCCATTCAAGTCATAGCTAATTATAGAGCCCCCATCCATGGATCATGATGCGCACGCCTACTTGACCAATCTGGAGTCAATCCAATTACTGCCAAACAATCTGGTCATGAGGGATTTCAATTACCCCATCATCAACTGGGAAACCTACTCTAGCCCCAACTCACTAATGCAAAAGTTCTTTGACTTTGTTAACTCAAATGGCCTGGAGCAAATTGCTCAAAACCCAAGAAGTGAAACAAACATACTAGATCTGGTCCTCACTAACATGACAAACAGATGCACCACCACAACTGTTGGACCATCATTAATCAGATCTGACCATAAACCAGTTGCCTTCAAACTGGCACTAACACCAGAACTCACCAAGGATGAAGTCAGACTAAAAAACTTCACCAAAGGAAACTACACCCTCCTAGGGGAAGGTATAAATGCCTTCCAAGCCCCACCCCCAGCTGGAAGTGGTAACTACACCAGAGCTTATACTAAAGTTCTGTACAATCATTTGTGTAAGTGTATAGACTCAGCTGTTCCAGAGATAATCAAAGTTAGAGCACAAAGTAAAAAGAAACCACCCTGGTGGACATCCAACATCAAAAAATTTTACAACAAATGCAACAAGTTGCTGTCTAAGAAAACTAAGGTGAGGCCCCAACAATGAGAAGGCACCCTCCTCAACCTCAACAGACAAATAAGACAGCATATCAAATCCATCCTTTAAGGGTGACTTTGAGAAAATTTAGCTTTCACAGTCAAGAATAATCACAAGGCCGTTTACAGCTACATATGTAGCCTACAAAGTAGGACCCAAGCATGTACTGAACTAGTGATTAATGATATCACACACAACAATCCCGCAATGATATCAAGCCTTCTAGCAGACAAAATTGGTAAACATTTCACTCCTTTATCTCCTCCAGACATATCACAAACCTTGTCACTCCAACCCCACCCTATATATCAGGAAAGCAGGTCATTAAAGCCTTGTCTAAGGCAAAAAACACAGCCACTATGTGACCAGATGTCATCCTAGGCTGTCTTCTAAACAAACTAAAACATGAACTAGCATCACCATTAAGTACCTTATTCAATCACTGCCTAACCACAGGCTTTGTTCCTGCAGAATGGAGAACAGCAAAAGTTATTCCCCTCCACAAAGGTGGCTTAGCAGCAGACCCAGTGAATTATAGACCCATAAGTCCGACCAGTTTCATCTGTAAAGCCATGAAACATATCATCATGGCCCTCATAAATAAAGACATTGGTGACCTCCAAAACCTTGATCCAACCCAATTCTCTTTCATCAAGGGCAGATCCTGCTTATTAAACCTGGTGTATTTCTTTGAAAATGTGACCAGGGCCATTGACGAAGGCAAATCTGTGCACACAGCATACCTTAACTTGGGAAAGGCCTTTGACACAATCCCACAATCAGGCATTACTGATAAACTTAGCAAACTGAATGTATACCCCTTTGTTGTAAGATGGATTGCCAACTGGCTCACAAACTAGTCACACACTATCAAAGTGGATGACTCCACATAGGCCAGCAGACCTGTCACCAGACGGATGCCGCAAGTGTCAGTGCTGGGCCTCCTTCTGTTTGGTATATACTTCTCAGAAGTTCAGGCCAAAACTAAGGGACTGTGGCTGACCAAGTTTGAGGATAACTGCAAATTGGGTGCAATTACTGAATCCCAAAATACTGTCAGTATATTTCAGGAGGGTCTTACACAGACCAACAACTGTTGTCTTAGTCATGGTCTCAAACTGAATGCAAAGAAATGCATCATCATTCCCTTTGGTGAAAACAATATCCCTTCACGCTAACAAATTAACAATAATCCCTTATGTACCCATAAAGTGGCAAGGGATCTTGGATCTCAATTAGACTGAGAACCGGTAACCTTAACTTTAATCACCATGTGTCTACTGCAATAAGTAAGGCTTTCTACATACACACTTGAGGCATCACCTCCCCAGCAAAGGAGGTTATAACCCCTCTATATTCATCCCTAATCAGGCATATAATTGAGTATAACGCTCCTTTTGGCATGTACCATACAAAGCAACTGCAGCAATTGGATAGAGCTCAAAGGTTTCTAACTAAAGGATCGAGGGACTCCAGCACTTGCCTTACACAGACTGACTAAAGTCCCTGTCACTATACTGAGTATCATATCAACTTCTTAGGGGAGACTTTTGCCTGGCTTATAGAGCAATCTCCGACCCAAACCTAATGAATTTGCTGTATATCCATAAACCAAAGGGGAATACAGCTATCCATTCCAGGGACCTAAATATGGCCTGTGACTTGAATAGGATGAGTTGGAGGGTCAGACTTCTCTCACAACAACTGCCACATCTTTGGAATAAGCTGCCAATTCATGTGAAGCAGAGCATTTCTCTGACACTGTTCAAAAGGAACCTGGACAAGTGGATGGGACACCATCCATTCATACCGGGGATAGCGCACACAATCCTCCTGGACACGAGCAGTCATTTCTAAATACAATCCATGGTATTGACTAGAGTATCTATGGTATTACATTGAGATGAAATGGCTTGGCTTGAAATGACCTCCAGGTCGATAGCAGATTAACTTCCTATGATCCTATGATCCTAATGTAATACCCATTGAGAAAATAGGCTAGCACTTACCCTTTTACCATTACTTAGGGAAAAATGAATGCAGACCACAAGTGAGCCCCTCTGCAAAGGTTTCAGGATGGTGGATATTTGTGTTATTATGATGTGATAAGACATTCAAAGAGACAAAGAATTATTTGTTACAAATATCCATATTTAGACCCTCGGTATGATGACATTTCAATCTAAAACTTACAGAATATGGTAGTTAGATCATGGGGATGACTATGCACATATGACAAAGCCCTTTTGCTTTGCTTGGGGTTCTATTGACTTGTTAAGAGCAAGCAAAGTGATTCACTTTGTGAGAAGCTTCTCTATCCCTTATGCCACAGTATGCAAGACTTTGCCCATCACTTCTAATTATAGCCTCCAGTTCATTGCACATGGCAACATTTATGTCAGTTGCAACAAGAGATAATAGGAGAAGAACTCACTTTCAGCCCACTCTCCCCCTCCTTATTGACTGACACTGACACTTGGCTAAATTAGGAAATGATTTTAAAGGTAGGTGAATTTATGTGACCTCCATAGTAAGAGCTATATTGTCAGTGAATGGAATACTCCTCAGAATGTATCAGTGAAAGGTCTGAAAAGATGCCTTTGTCATCGAAGATTTCTAGAGGGGTATGGTTTGATTTTGTCAGACTCACTTCTGCCTCACAGAGTATCTTATTTGGCTTAAAAATAGTGGCAGGCCATGCTAAAAATATGTTTTGAGTAATTTCTCTCATACCTCTTAGAAGCATATATTTCCACAGGCTACAGTCTGCAGGGTAGTAAAACAATCCTGTCACTAGCTTCAGTTGTATAACATAAACTTCCTTGGCTTGTTCATAAAATGTGTAGTAACTCAAAGCTGACATGGTTAAAATATGTAGTAACTCAAAGTTGGCATGATTAAGCTATAACCAATATATCTGGGTGTATCTTTTATTCATTTTTACTGTGAAAGGTGTTCAGTTGGTAGACCTTGTTTATTAATGTTTATTTGCTACAGCTCAATAAAGTGTTTGAAAAAACAACACACAACAGTACTTGTTGCACCACTGTTTTTACTTGTTAGCTTCTTAGGCATTCTACTGTCACACACTATCCCTAATGATCTGCAGCATTTGGCTGCAGCCCTTCTGATTCTACCTTTGACCTCCTAGATTCTTGAAGCTGCTAACCTGTTCCACTATTTTCCTTCTATCTCACTTCTCAAGTTCTTCTGATTTGCAATAGCAGCAAATGGTGGAACTGTTCTTTATGTACTCAGGTACATCCTATGTGCCTGCAGTTTTGCACTCCATTCCCCTACTATCTGCTGAAGTTCTTGTTCACAGCCTGCTTATAATACTACATCATCGCCACACAGCAGTTGAGTTGATCTGTCCCTGATGAGCTGTTTCCTAATGTAGTCTAGCATCAGTATGAATAAAAGTGGGTTCATAACTGAACCCTGGTGCATATTCACTCCTGCTCTGAACCTCTCTGTGAATGCAAACACTGTTCATACTTGTGTTATTGGATCCTTGTACATAGCCTACACTAATTCTACTAATGTTTTCAAACCACTATAGGACTGCCCAAATCAGCTTTCCTGGCCTTCTCTAAGTCTAAGCATGTCTGAGTGAACTCTTTCCTCAGCTGTCTGTCTCACTGAATGTATTGGGTCAGTTGTGCTGCATCCTGATCTGAATATGAACTGCTCATCTCCCATTTTATAGGTTCATAGGTTCATAGGTAGGTACTAGGCTATCTGCCGGAAGGCATTTATAAGCCTAGCCAGAATGTGTTGGCTTCGCCCCTTAGATTAGTTCCCTGTGCCTCTGTCCAGCAGAGCCACTGAAGTGATCCCTGGGGTAAACTTCCTGTTTCCCATCCACTCATCAAGGTTTCTCTTGAAGAGTGCTAGCAAGGAGCTCTCCCTAATGCAGACTGGAATCTTGTTCCAAAGCATGGGAAGTCTCTGAGACGGGAATCTATCCCTCCAGCATGTCCTATTTATTGTTGTGGTGAGGTTTAGATCCCCAGAGCATGTGGCTCGAGGGGATAAGGTTTTCTTTAGGTGGAGCATGTCCATCAATTCTGAGTTGGACATGGCATTGTACGTCAGGCAGAGATCACCTCTGAGCAGGCTGTATGCAACCGAGTACAGCTGGAGTTTCTTCAGTCGACCTGCATAGGGCTTCTGTTTGAGGCCAGTGATCATCTTGGTGAGGTACTTCTGTGGTCTTTCCAGCTATTGTAGGTGTCTTGTAAGGTACATCCCAAATGGGGCATTGTACATTGTACTCTATGATGGGTCTGATGAGTGATGAGTAGAGGGGCACAATGACCTCTTTTGATGCAAACCCTTTTGTGATTAGGTGGGCCACATAGAAGGATTTTCTAACCACTTTGGCAATGTGATTATCAAAGGAGAGATTACTATCTACTTGGGTCCTTAGATCCCTTATTACATTTTCTCTATTTAGGGGACTAGCACCTATGTGGTAGTTTGTAGGTACTTTGTTATTTCCAAAGGGAATAACTATACACTTTTTGGCATTTAGTTTGAGGCCATAATTTTGACACCAGGTATCCATCTCAGTGAGACCCTTTTGGAGGATGTCTGTGTCAGCTGGTGAGTCAGTTATAGCCCCAAGTTTGCAGTCGTCTGCGAACATGGTTAGCCATAGTCCTCCTGTGCTTGTCTATACCTCTGAGAAGTATATACTGAACAGGAGGGGTCCTAGGACTGAGCCCTGGGGAATGCCACTTGCAACCAGTTTAGAGTCAGACCTAGCTTCCACAACTCTCACCATGTGGGTTCTGTCCGTGAGCCAATTGGCAACTCATCTTGTGACATAGGGGTTTATGTTCAGGCTGGTGAGCTTGTCTATAATACCAGAATGGGGAATGGTGTTGAAGGCCTTTGCAAGGTCTAGGTAGGCTGTGTGTACCACCTTTCCCTCGTCTATTGCCTTGGCAACTCTCTCAAAAATGTCCCCCAGGTTTAGGAGGCATGATCTGCCCTTAACAAAGCCGAACTGGGTAGGGTCCAGTGTTTGGAGGTTCCCAATGTCTCTGTTAATGAGTTCTATGATGATGCGCTCCATAGCCTTGCAGACTAAGATAGTCAGGCTTATAGGGTGATAGTTTCCAGGGTCTGTTGTGGCTCCACCTTTGTGGAGCAGAATAACCATTGCTGTGCACCACTCTATGGGTACGTAGCCGGTGGAGAGGATGAGTTTGAACAGTGTGTTTTGTTGAGGGTTTGGTTCATCTTTGAACTTGTGTAGAATGCGGCATGGGACACCATCTGGTCCCATTGATGCTGTGTTTTTGGCTTTGGAGAGGGCTATTTTAACCTGAGTGTCTGTGATTTCAGGGTCACTACATTCTTCTGGTATGGTTAGGGGCCCTTTTGGGGGTGAGAGGGGGCTGAAGTTTGCACTGAACCTGTCTGCCAGGATTTTGGCAATATCGGTTGGTTCAATGTATCCCATTCTACTTAAACGTTGGCAGCAACTAAATATAAAATTAAGTCTTGACTATATGTCATTAATGAATGACTTTTTCCTTGAAACTGAAACTAACTTGAAACAAGAAATAAACAATCTTGATAACGAAATACACGCTATGGAAGTGTTTCAGAGTAATAAGATGCTATATGAACAGCTGTTTAATAGGGTGTGTAACGTAAAAAACGCTTGAGAAATCTAAAAAGAAGAAACTCCTGTGTGACATTAATGATTTTTCTTTGGGTCAGATCTTTTCTTGGCCCAAACCAACAATAACCACTAATGCTGCTAAAATCCATAATGGCAGAAGAACACGCTTGGATACTTTAGATTTGTTCGAGGAAGCACCAATAAAATCTAAACACCAAGAAGCAACAACATCAGTCAACATCAACCAATCGGTAGGCACGATACCGCTGACACCCTCTAGCGTTAATGACGTCAATATTGAAGCGACAGAACCAGAAAAACGCTCGCAAACCAGCAAGGACCATGGAGCTACACAGAGAGAAAGAACGCAACAAACTACACTAAATCAACTGCGTTTTCAACTGACCCATGCGGAAGCGGTTGAAGAACGAAATAATCCCAAGATTAGAACAACACCGATACATAAGGGACCGAATGTGAACAAGAGAAAAAACGAAAGCCCTTTGGGACTAAACAAACAATTCCGCAAATAGAACAAGGTATATTAAATCTCTCTAGCTTTAATTTAAATGAAGCACACTACTCCCTTTTAAAAAAAGGGTTGAATTTTATTCCAACAGCTAGTGAAGATATCGTACATGTACTGACTGATTTAAAATTATTTGTTAGAACAGTAACTCTGAAAATGCTTTTTGGTAATGCATGTAACACGGGGGTCCTATGCAAAAGACGCAGCACATTCATTCCCAGTAATGTGCCAGTGTTATATTTGTGAACTAGAGATAAGAAAGTTATATATAGATAATAAGAGTACTATGAAATACAATTTGACATACTTGGAACACAAGGCACTTAAGTCACTTATTAATAATCAGTGTATTTTGTGCCATTCTGCACTAATCTGCAGATCTGAGCATTGCCACTTAGATTCTTGATATAGCTAAAGAATGCCTTGTGGTTATCTTTGGAGTCCTTGGCAAGTTTTCTTTCAAAGCTCGCTTTGGATGATTTTATGAGGGATCGTAGTTTCTTCCTGATACTGATCAAGAATGTCTTCCCTTCTTGAGATTTTACTCTTTTCTGTACTAGTTTCCTCCTTCTATTGTATAGATTGTTTATGGCAGGGGTCCACCAGACTGGTTTCCTTTTCTTGGAGGAGTGAGTCTTGGTTTTGCTTGGGATAGCATGATCCATGCATTCTTGTAGGTGCCCATAGAATGCATTAGTAAAGGATTTTGCAGCTTGGACAGCATTATCCTTTAGCATGGGGGCTTTGAAACTTTCCACCTCCATCTTAAGTAACGTGAAGTTTGCTTTTGAAAAGTTTTTCACGGTGGTTTCCTTGTCCGGGGGTGGGGGCAGAATGTGGATATCCAAAGTGATTTGTTTATGGTCAGATTTAACAAGTGAGGGGTTGACCTCCGGTGTGGAACACTGGTCGCCCATGTTGGTGATGACCAGGTCCAGTATGTTGTCACCTCTGGCGAGAGTGTTGACCAGTTGCTCCAGGATGTTTGAGTTTATAAATTCTAGGAAATGTTGGGCAAGGGAGTTAGTACTTGAGTAGTTCTCCCAGTTAATGTTTGGGTAGTTGAAATCACCCAATATTAGGGTGTTTGGTAGGACCTTTATGTTACCCAGTGTTTCCAGAAATGCAGAATGGGGGTCCTGGGACATGGTGGGTGATCTGTAGCAAGCTACAATCTGAACTGCAGTTTTGCCCGTTGTTAGTTGCACGTGGATAATCTCTGAAGCATCATGCTGTGCCACTAACCTGGATGTGTGGGTATACTTGATGAATATGGATATTCCCCCGCCTTTTGTATTTTAGTCTGGGTTCTGTGGCCAAAATGTATGGTATGAGTTGTAGCCTGGTAGTGCTGGGGTGCTCTCTGGAGCCTTAAACTGCACATATATCAATTTTCTCCATACTGAGGAGTGCCTCGAGTGCGTGCATTTTGAGGTTTAGACTTCTAGCATTGAGTAGTATTACCCTCAGATTTTTGTTACTTGTGCTATTTACGGTGGTGGGTTTGTCTTTTGAGCCTTGACTAAAAAAGGCACTATGGGGGTGGCAAGAGCCTTGGCCTGTATTTGAAAGCTTAAGGTTGACAGGTGCAAGTCGTCTCTAGCGAAGTATGGTTTGTCGAGCATGTCATCCCAGGCAGACAGACACTGGAACCCCTTTGAATGACACCAGAAACTTAGCCAATTGTTGAAATTGATATTTTTTTCTTTATACCATGGTATCATATATACTTTATGTATTCTTTTATCCATTACCCTCTCCAGAACTTTCAAACAGTGTGACTGGAGTTTGATACCTTTATACTTTTCACACCTGTGAATGTTCCCTTTGCTCTTGTACACTGTCACTAGTATACTTGTTTTCCAGTCATTTGGTATATGCCTCTCTTCATACAGCTATGAATCCCCGCTGGTAACATCGGTCCCCTAACTCACCCAACAGTTTGATCATATTGTCTATGACCTCATCTGAGCATTCTGCTTTCCCTGATTTCATTTTCCTAAGTACTTATTCTAGAACAGGCTCCTTTTCTTCGCTCATCATAGGCTGTTTCTGCAGCAGTACAGCATCTATATGGTTTCTTCATTAAAGAGCTATCAGAAGTACCCCTTCCATCTGCTTTTGATGTCCTGTGGACTGGTAAGTAGGTTGTTGCTGACATCTCTTATGAAGGGAGTCTGATGACTATTTTCCTTGTCTTTCTGTCTTTGCTTTCCAACCTGACAGAGGTTATGCCATCTCTTGATTCCCTTTCCAGAAGCTGGTAGAGTGCTTCTTTTGCCTTGTTCTTTGCTATTGTAACTGCTCTCTCAACCTTTTTGTTAATCAACCAGTATTCCTTCTTTGCCTGGTCTGGCTTTTCTATCACTAACTTTTTCCTGCGCTCCTTCTTCCTTTATATGACTTCTTTGATTTCTGCATTCCACCATTACCTTTCCTTATGTACCTTATTTCCATACCTGGCCCACTCGCATGTCTGTCCAATAGTTCTCACATAGGCTGTTTTAAGGTGCTGCCATTCTTCTTCAACTTCACTTATTTCCCCTACGTCCTGGGGTGCTAGAGAACTGAGTATTTTCTTGAATTCTTGTGCTTTCTACTCAGTCAACTTCCAGGTCATCAGCCTAGTCTCTGTTAACTTTAGAACTTTCTCTGACTATTGCTTTAGTCTGACTATAGCAACAACTAGTTTATGCTATG
This sequence comes from Protopterus annectens, assembly GCF_019279795.1. Taxonomy (NCBI): domain Eukaryota; kingdom Metazoa; phylum Chordata; order Ceratodontiformes; family Protopteridae; genus Protopterus; species Protopterus annectens. Next base: position 666,279,005 of record NC_056739.1, on the reverse strand, counting down.
GGATGATTGCTTCTCTGATGATGACTTTGCAATCACTGATTCTTCCCTGATCCTCTTTCCTTACGAGGAGGAAGTCAACCTGAGCTTTGCCACTCTGGTATATGATCTTGTAACTGTCTCTCTTAATCAACCATGTGCTGGCCACCATCAAGCCTTTATTCCTGTTGTTCCATCTAAACGGGCCCAGGTAGTCCTTATATTCTGTTCTGTCTGTCTGAATACCTGCATGTAGGTCATCTATATTAACACCAGCTCTTTCTCCTGCCTTATTTAGTCGATCCTACAACTGCTGCCTAAATGCACTCTTTTCTTCACAAGCACAACCCTGCTGTGGGACATAGGTTGAAATTATGAAGAGTGCCCTACCCTTACACTGGAGTCTGATTGCCATGTGTCTTTCACTAATTCTAATGACATCACTCACTGTCTTCAGAAGCTACTCGCTCATCATAATTCCCACAACACTTATAGTCCACCCCCCCCCAGATTAGTATGGATATCAAGTCTAGTGGTTTTGCTGCACACACTTTCATCTTTTCTTTTTGATACAGAGGATGTTCAGCTTCTTCCTTACATCATGTCATCCACTTCCAAACTGTATACTCTCAGTGAACCTATACTGAGTGTAGAAGCCTTAGTTCGTGTTTGGCAGGATGATAGGTTTTACATGCAGCTTTCGCTCGACAGGAATAACCCACGTAAACCAAGCTGAGCAACTGGACACCAGATAGCCAGCTAGTACTATCATAAGGCCCACTTGTCTATTTAAAAAAAAAACACTCATCCTGAGGTTGCCAAAATGGTAAGGATCCCTGAAGAGAAATTCAATGGAGTCTGGATAACAGCCTTTTCTTCTTTAACTTTAAGTATGAAATGCAGGCAACCTGATCAATTAATTAGGGCAAAGGAAATATGGCAGGTCCCTGAGAACTAATTTGTAGTTCTTAGCAAACAGCAGGACACAGCTCATTTTTGTGCTGTAAATAAACTTCTGGTCCATGAGAAGTTCATAGGTTCATAGGGTCATAGGTTGGTACTAGGCTATTGGCCCTAGGGCGTATACAAGCCTAGCCATAACAATTCCCTGGATATTTCTTCCCGTAATATTTACTTCCCTGGAACCCTGTCTAGCAGGGTGACTGACATGATCCCAGGGGTGAATTTCCTATCTCCCATCCAATCATCAATGTTTCTTTTGAAGAGGGCCAAGGAGGCACTCTGCTTGACATGTATGGGCAGTCTATTCCAGAGTATTGGGGAGTCTCTGGGTCAGGAACCGATCCCTCTAGCATGTTTTGTTCTGAGGGATTGGGATTTCTTTAAGTGGAGCATGTCCAACAGCTCAGTGTTTGACATGGCCTTGTATGTTAAGCAGAGATCACCTCAGAGTGGACGATATGCCACAGGGAATAGCTGGATTTGTTTTAGACGGTCAGCATATGGCATCTGCTTTAGGCCTGAGATTCTTTTAGTGAGGTATTTCTGCAGCCTTTCCAGCTGTTGCAGATTGCTTGTGAGGTACATACCAAATGGGGCATTATACTCTATAATGGGTCTAAAGAGGGATGAGTACAGTGGGACAATGACCTCCTTTTATCTGGATGAAAAGCCCTTAGTGATGAGGTGTGCCACACAGAAGGATTTCCTGACTGTCCACCTGTGTTCCTAAGTCTCTCATCACACTTTCAATGTTTAGTGTACTGCCACCTATGTGGTAATTCATGGGTACATGTTTTTTTTCCAAAGTGGATAACTATACATTTCTTGGCATTAAGCTTGAGCCCATGGCACTGGCACCAGGCATCTGTTTCTGTAAGGCCCTTTTGTAGAATATCCACATCATTTGGGGAGTCAATAATGGCTCCCAGTTTGCAGTCATCTGTGAACTTTGGTGGCCAGAGTCCCTTAGTGTTGGCCTGTACTTCAGAGAAGTAGATGCCAAACAAGAGTGGTCCCAGGACTGATCCCTGAGGTACTCCACTTGTCACTTGCCTGGATCTGGATTTGGAGTCGGCTACTTTTACAGTCTGGGTTCTGTCAGTAAGCCAGTTGGCAACCCATCGAGTGACATAGGGATTTATGCCCAGCTTAGTAGGTTTATCTGTGATTCCAGAGTGGGGGATGGTGTATAAGGCCTTGGCGAGGTCCAGATAGGCTGTGTAGACCACCTTACCCTTGTCCACAGCTCTGGACACTGATGTGAAGAAGTCAATCAGGTTCAGAAGACAAGATTGGCCCTTCATGAACCCAAACTGAGTGAGGTCCAGTGTTTGAAGGTTGCCAATGTCTTTGTTTATAAGTTCCATGATAATGTGTTCCATGCCCTTGCAGATCAGGCTTGTCAGACTGATGGGATGGCAGTTCCCTGGAACCAAGGTGGATCCCCCCTTGTGGAGTGGGATAACTGTAGCTGTGCAGCACTCAGTGGGCACAAAGCCTGAGGTGAGGCTATGATTAAACATGACACTTAGGTGAGGTGCCAGTTCATTTTGTAGTTCATGTAGTACACAGCCCAGGATGTCATCTGTTCCCATGGATGCTGTATTCTTAGCTTTGGAGAGTGTGGTTTCTATCTGTGTGGCCGTGATTACTGGAATTTGGCAATCGTTTGGTATTCAGATGGGCCCTTTAGGGGGTGAGAGGGGGGTGATATTGGCACTAAATCTATCTGCCAGGATATTGGCAATATCCTTGGGATCAGTATATTTAATGCCATTCTGTTGTAGCTCAAAGCAGATCTGAGCATTACCACTTAGATTCTTGACATAACTATAGAATGCCTTGTAGTTGTCTTTGGAATCTTTGGCAATTTTATTTTCGGAACTAGCTTTTGAGGATTTTATGAGGGATCTCAGCTTCTTACTGAGGCTGGTGGGGGAGTTTTTTGAATCCAGGGATTTTCCTCTTTTCTGCAATAGTTTCTTCCTTCTGTTGTATAGTTTGTGTATAGCAGAGGACCACCAGATTGGCTTCTTTCTTTTGGAGGAGAGCATCTTGGTTCTATTTGGGATGGCACAATTCATGCACAAGTGGATGTGCTCGTACAGTGCCTTAGTGTAGGATTCAGCAGTCGAACTTTCATATCCCATCTGCATGGGTGTCATGAAGTTTGTCACTTCTGACATCAGTAGCATGAAGTTGGCTTTGGAGAAGTTTTTTATGGAGGTTTCCTTACTGGGGGGATGGGGGTAGGAAGTAGATGTCAATGGTGATTTGCTTATGGTCAGACCTGACCAATGAGGGGTGACCACTGGTGTGGAGCATCTATCTCCCATGTTGGTAATGACCAGGTCTAGGATATTGGAGCCCTTGGTTGGACAATGGATTAGTTGATCCAGGGCGTTGGAATTTATGAATTTCAAGAACCATTGGGAAAAGTGTTGGTACCTGAGTAGTTTTCCCAATAAATGGCAGGTTAGTTGAACTCACCCAGTATTAGGGTGTTTGGTTGTATCTTAATGTTTTCCAGTATGTTTAGAAAGGTGTAGTGAGAATCTTGGGGCATGGTGGGGGATCTGTAGCAAGCTACAATTTGGATTGCAGTCTTACCTAGTGTTAGTTGTACCTGGAGAATTTCAGATGCATTGTGTTGGGCAACTAGCCTGGAGGTGTGAATATCCTTGGTGAATATGGACACTCCTCCACCTTTAGTGTTTTGGTCTTGGTTTTGTGGCCAAAAAGTGTGGTAAGAGTTGTAGCCTGGTATTGCAGGGGTGCTCTCTGGAGCCTTGAACCAGGTCTCAGTTACTGCACAGATATCAATGTTCTCCATTTTTAGGAGTGCCTCGAGAGAGTGCATTTTGAGGTTTAGACTTCTAGTATTGAGTAGCATTACCTTCAGATTTTGCATGCTTGTATCTGTTACGGTGGTGGTTTTGTCCTTTGAACCTTGCCTAAAAAAGGGGTGGCAGGAGCTTTACCTAATAACATGAATCCCAGGGGTGACAGTTGCAGACCATCTCTGGCAAAGCATTGTGGTTTGTCGATCATGTCTTCCCAGGCAGACAGATACTGGATCCCTTTTGTATGACACCAGAAGCTTAGCCAATTGTTGAAGTCAATTATTTTGTCCTTTTACTGTGGTATCATTCTGGGCAAAGGCAGGATGCTACTCAGGGCTAGAGTCATACCTGCCTGGGCCACATGATCCGAGAGCTCTTCCATGTCTCTTTTCATGTAGTCCAGGGAGGTACATCTCAAGTCATTCACTCCAACATGGACAATGACAGAGTTGTATTTGTACTTGTTGTGTAGTGACTTGAGTGCATGCATTATGTGGCAGATCCTGGCACCTGACAGGTAGCTGACTGTAATTTTCTCCTTGTTCAGACTGGTGAGTGGGACATCAGTGTGCTTGACTATAGAGTCACCTATGACTAAAGTGTTGGGTACATTGTCTTGCCTTAGGGGCTGTTGTTGGGTGGCACACTGGTGTTGTGAGCTATGTGTCACTTTGGTTGTGACTGGTGTTTTGTGCATTTCAGCTTCGGAGATCCTTGTTGCTTGGGCAGGTTAATGTTAAGGGTCTCCGCATATGTGGGTTTAGTGTTGCTATGTGTGGGTGTTGATGGTGTGGGTTTTGAAGGGCTATGAGTTGCTTGAGGTGTAGTGCAGGTGTTAACCTTCTCCTCTTGACTGTGTAGCACAATCTTGGATGGAGAGAGCTTTGCTTCCAGTTTGGCTATCTAAGTGCATCTCTCACAGGTTGTAGTGCTGGGTGGAAGGAGGAGAGGGTTGTCTGTGTACATGAGGCAGTTTCTGCATTGCCCCAGTATGCCCAGATTCACAAGGTGGACAGGAGAAATCACTGGAAGCTGACCCTTGGACATGCCTGTTTAGGTGTTTTTTTGTAAAGTACAAGAGCTGCTTTCCCTTACCTTTGCAAGGTACTTTGCAATTATAGGCTGTTTAGTGCCTACGATTAATTTATCCTTATTGACAAGGAGAGTTGAATGCTTGTATCATTTCCAGGCTTCCTAGTGCTTTCCAGCAGGTTTTAGAGCAAGTGCTAGTCACAGGGGTTCAGATTTTAGTGCTACTACTGAGAAACCAGCTAGTTCTAAGGGAAATTTGAAGAGCAGACTTTCTAGCACCTGGAATAGTTTAACTGTAGCCCCGCAGTGTTGCACAATGCGAAGAATGTGCAAACACATGCGTTTTTAAACCAGAAAGTTGAAAGGGATAGACATCAGCCCAAAAAGGTTAATGCAATTACTATTTCAGAGCTGGAAGCCACCATACCTCTCAACCTGGAAACATCAAAAATCTGGACAAGGCCTATGAAAAATAGGTACAAATCTGTACGCTGTTTAACATAAAATTTGCATACATAATTATGTAACCCCACCCACTCTAATGGAATTGTGGGATACCAAATTTCAAATGCAAACTGAAGAACAGACAACCAAAAAATGGCACCAGAGTCCCCATGCAGCCATTCCAATGTCCCATTACCTGGCTATTTTGCCCCATTTACCATAAACACTAGTGTGCATACTGCTTTACTTCTACAATGATTATTTGATGAAAATAGACTTGGCATTAAAACTTCTGCCCTTGAAACTCACATTCATAAAAATAATTGAAACTTACACACCACATCAAAGAAAATGAATCTGGCCAGTGGTGCATAAAGATTTTTTTGGGGCTTTTTTCATCATTGGCCCCCTTACATACAAAACAAGAAACATACATGTGTTCTTTGATACACCTTCCTGACTTTAGTAAATTATATTCCTTGTATAATACAACGCACTTGTTATACACAGCACATTTTAAATTTATTGTTTGAACATTTTGCAGTAGGCAGTGAAATAAAGTGCATGAACCAGTGACATTATCTAAGGCATAGGCTTTTGACCTTCTTACACTTATTTTCAATTTAAGTCCTTTTTTTGGTTGTATAATTTTGGAACGTTGCTAGAATAAAATGTGTTACTAGCAAGTCTTGGAACACAGGACCCTATGCACTGCCATCAGGGCAACATACCACTATGCCAAATCAGCAGCTTGTTTCCAAAAAGATAGGAAGACTGAAACCTAAATGACTATCATTTAGTGAATTCAGTTCTCACTTCTCACCATAGTTCTCAACCTCTTAGCACAAAAAACCTGGACAAAGCCAACAATGGGGGAATACAGCCCCAAAATAGGTACACATTTCAAATAGTGATCTTATAAACTTAGAAAATTGCTAGAATAAAAGTTTTTTTTACCATTTATTTTCTAAAGAATATGAAGTCTGAAATTCAAATGCCTGTCATTATTTAATAAATTCAGCCTTCACCTTCAGCGATTTGTCACAAACATCCTGAAACCACAGATTTTATGAGGAAAAGATCAAAAAATTCACAAGTGGTGGTGACTAGGGACATTAGGCTCTTTTTACCCTATAACCAGGGTACAGGGTTTGAGTCTGAGTAATCCAGCCACCACTACATGCCCTCCCTAACCTCATTTACATGTGACACCAGACCTTACTCTATTCAGTAGACTGTGTTACAGATCAGAGGGATTTGTGGGTATTTTATGAATAGGGACAGCACTGCCCATTACATATGGCACCTTGCACAGCTTTAAGTACTAGTAAAGGTGACTGTAAATCCCAACCTTGAGTTTTACAGTAAGCCAGCCATTTTTTGTCCTTAATCAACCTGTACAATCTCCTACTCACTTTTATGCCTTCATTGTCCACCACATTCTTCAAGAATGTTGCCAGTATTTTTAAGTCAGTTTTTTCTTCTGTAATTGCTATATATTTGCTTTCCCCTTTGGATAATATCTCTCCATACCTTACCAACTCCCATCCACATACAGTTTCTATTCTCTCCCTTTGAAGATTCTAACCCTAAATATCTGTTTTCTAGTTACATTATTTGGTGCATCATTTCATCATAATTATGACAGCACACAGAGGACTACCACTAGGGGTTAATTTGTCAAGTGATGGATACATTACTTTCATCAAATTAAATAGTTTGCTTGTTACAGTTTTCCATTCATAATAAACATCCTGCTCATCTGTGTTATTTCTGGCATGTCATTGTAAGTATCTTTGTATCCAATATCCTCTTTTCTCCTTAAGTCATTCGCGGGTCAGTGATATTACGATATTTCATAAAAGGTAAGAAAGTATATTGGAACCCATGCACAACCAAGGCTCCTGCCTGCCGCTGTGTGGTTTCCATAACAAGTAACTCTGAGGAAAAGCATGAGAGGCTTTTACTGTTATGAAAAGAGCAATGTAGAATACATTCAGATGCAGAGCTCCAGTGAAGTATACTTTCTTTGTTTTACATGCGAGGACACACTGGCAGATATTATCTCATATTTTAGTTTCTGATCATAATGGTGTATTTTTACAGCAAATCTGATCATATATGAAGAACAAAGCAAAATTATTTATTCCAAGTTTTCTGTATAAAAAAGATAATTGTGCAGATCCGCAAAAGAAACTGAAGGGAAAAGCTGATAATAACAAAAGAGAATTCAGTCCAAAACAGTAGAGACAATACAGTATATCTGTGTTACAGAATGTAAAGTCTGATGGACAAAATCAAATCTAAAAACAACAATATCGACAAGTAAAAAGTACTAAAACACCACAAAAGTCCTTTTACCTGAAGAAGTTTTCATTGAACTCAAAAAAGCATTTGATTTTAACCACTGTCTTTATCTCCTCAAGCATGCTTGCTTTGCATTCACTAATAGCATTCTTCTTAAATGTTTGCATTATCTTGCCAGTGTTCCCCAGCTATCACTTTAATTTTTACTCCATCCTCCACTGTTACTACCTTTCAAGCTGGACTTCATCAAGGTTTTATGATAGTCCCCATTCTCTGTTATTTCTTCATTAAATCTATCACCTAATTTTTTTAAGCCTCAACATGACATGCTTGCCTTTAAAGTATTTCCAAATGCTTATTCACTGCAAACCGCAGTATGACTTCAGCAAGGCCTACATTTGCTTCAGTAAGAACAAACTGGTAAACAACTCTATTGAGGCCAGATCAGTGACATTCGATGTTCCTCGAGGACTTCTTGTAACCCTCTTTCCCCAACTTGTAAACATGCATGTGTGAGGACATATCCACTCACACATACAAACACACACACACACACACACACACACACACACACACACACACACACACACACACACACACACACACACCCTCCCGTACCTTACGATTCAACAGCCATAAGATATCCATCCACATAATGAATGAAAACAGCTCGCTTGGTTTCCGATGAACTAAAACAGCTAACTGCTTCCACGCCAGCATCTGAACATAAGACTTGCTTTCCTATCAACGAAGTTACAACAGAACTGCTTCCAAAATAAAGTTTTCTGATGGTAACTCTTCCCGCCACTTGCAGCATTTGAACAGCCCAGCCGTAAATGTGTGCAGAGCTATTCCGATAGGCTGGTAGCACTGACGGCGCTGACATAATTGCGCACGTGATGATGTCAGCCAAAACACCTTGAAAATGTAAAAATAAGTGGAAAAAATTGGAAATGATGGGGTGCCATTCGGGAATCGTGGCACCCCATCATTTGGACCCCAAAACTCTGTAGAAACTGAGGAATTCGGGACAGTTGGGAGGTATGGAAACCACTCCTCTAGTGTTAGATAGGCAGTAAAATGCACACCACTCCCACTGTTAAACAGTAGGACTTCCCTCTACCACAGCAAGGTCTGGATAGCTCTGAAAACATAAAATAAAGTCCTGAGACAAGCAAAACCTGGTATCTGGACTATACTGGCAAGGAAAGGTGGGAAAAAAGCAAACAAGATAGTATATATTTTTTTTTGTTAAAACAGGCTAAACAGTGCAATAATACAGTAAATAAACACAGAAACGGTTAACGCACTTGAGTGTGAAGTCCTAAACAGTAAATGCAATTAAAACTCTACAAAATTAGCAATTTAAAACTTTTTAAATAAAGCAAGGCAAGTGCACAACTGAAAAACGATTTAAGAGGCAGTAATACAGTAGAATAAGTAGCTAGTCTACATATACAGAGAAGCCTATATATACAGAAAAGCAGCTAAAACATACCAACAATTCAGATGCAGTGCAACCTAGAGCACTTGAATTGTAGTAATATTAAGGCAAATACAGTTATAATAAATGCACTAAAATATACTCTATATTTCCAAAATGTTAACTGAACTGGAAGTTTTCACTCTGTTTTTTCAGTTAGTTTCCCAGCCACCCTCCCTGGTGTTAATCTTGGTGGCTTTGAAACTTCCCGCCCCTCTTGTAAATTTGTGTTTGGATAATCCTTCTGGGCCCATCTCATTTGCTCACTCAACTGAGTGCAGTGAGATCATATTCTGATTTCAGACACTCCTACTGTGTACAAAGAGAGCATCTGGGAAAGAAAAAATAATAATTTAAGCTTGTTTCCTGCCTTTCCTGCAAGTAGTCTAGACTGTTTGTAGGCTTCTGAGCCCCCAAGCCTTTCTGTGTTGGAGGGAAGCCTTATGGCTTGTATTTCTTAGAACTAGCCAGTTTTCTAGTTTCAGCACTGAAATCAGTTTCTTTGAACTCAGCACTTGTTCAGAACTCGTTGTAAGCACTAAATAAGCCGCAAATTACTACAGCACTCAACTTTCCTCACATGTCTAGAGGAAAGCAGTTTTTAGTACTTAATAAATAAGCACCTATCCAGGCTTGTCTATGGGTCAGCTCCCAGTGTTTTCTCCTGTCTACCTGATGAATCTGGGCATCTTGGGGAAATGCAGCAATTGCCTCATGTACACAGACAACCCTCTTCTCCTACCACCCAACACTACAACCTGTGAGAGATGCTTATATAGCCAAACTGGAAGCAAAGCTCTCTTCACCCAAGACTGGACTAGACAGTCAAGAGGAGAAGATAAACACTTGCACCACACCACACTCATCACATAGTCACTCAAAACCTACACCACTAAAACACACCCATAGAAACACAAAACACACACCTACATTTGCGGAGACTCTCAATAAAAACCTGCCCAAGCATCAGGGACCTCTAAAGCAGAAACGCAAGCAATCTTCACCCCCCCAACCCAACCCAAATGACACATAGCCCACAAACTCAGTGTGCCACTCAACCACAGCCCATAAGGCATAACAATGTACCCAACAATCTAGTCATAGGTGACTTTATAGTCAGGAACACTGATGTTCCACTCACCAGGCTAAACAAGGAGAAAGTTACTGTCAGCTGCCTGTCAGGTGCCAGGATCTGTCACATAATGCACGCACTCAGATCACTCCACAACAAGTACAAATATGACACTGTCATTGTCCATGTTGGTGTGAATGACCTGAGACATACCTCCCTGGACTACATGAAAAGAGACATGGAGGAGCTCTCCGATCCTGTAGCCCAGGCAGGTATGACCCTTGCCCTGAGAAGCATGCTGCCATAAGCCAGAATGATACCACAGTACAAGGACAAAATGGCTGACTTCAACAATTGGCTAAGCTTCTGTTGTCATTCTAAGGGGATCCAGTATTTGTCTGCCTGGGACGACATGATCGACAGACCACGATGCTTTGCCAAAGATGGCCTGCTGGCCTGCACCTGTCACCCTTGGGATTCCGGATACTGGCTAAGCCTCTTGCCACCCCTATAGTGCCTTTTTTAGGCAAGGTTCAAATGACAAATTCACCACCGTAACAGGTACAAGCAAGCAAAATCTGAGGGTAATGCTACTCAATGCTAGAAGTCTAAACCTCAAAATGCACTCACTCGAGGCACTCCTTAAAATGGAGAACATTGACATCTGTGCAGTGACAGAGACCTGGTTCAAAGCTCTAGAGAGCACCCCTGCATTACCAGGCTATAATTCATACCACACCTTTTGGCCACCTAACCCAGAACAAAGCCTTAAAGGTAGAGGCATGTCCATATCCATTAAGGACATCCACACCTCCAGGCTAGTTGCACAGCATAATGCATCCGAGATTATTCAAGTGCAACTAACTCTGGGCAAGACTGCAATCCAAATTGTAGCTTGCTACAGACCCCCCACCATGCCTCAGGATTCCCACTTCTCATTTCTTGATACACTGGAAAGTATTAGGGTGCAACCCAACACCCTAATAATGGGCAATTTCAACTACCCCACCATTAAATGGGAAAACTACTCATGTACCAACTCTTTTGCTCAACGTTTTCTGGAATTCATAAATTCCAATGCCTTGGATCAACTTATTCACACCCCCACCAGGGGCAGCAATATCCTAGACCTGGTCATTGCCAACATGGGCAACCGGTGTTCCACACCAGAGGTCAATTCCTCATTGGTCAGATCCAACCACAAGCTAATCACCCTAGACATCCACATCCCACCCCCATCCCCAATTAGGGAAACCACCGTAAAATCTTCTCCAAAGCCAACTTCACACTTCTTAAGACAGAAGTGGCAAACTTCATGACACCCATGCAGACGGACAATAGAGGTACGACTGCTGAATCCTACACAAATGCACTTTATAAGCACTTACACATGTGCATGGATCATGCTATCCCTAATAGAACCAAGATGCTATCCTCCAAAAAAAGGAAGCCAATCTGGTGGTCCTCTGCCATAAACAAACTCTACAACAGAAGAAAGAAACTGTTGTAAAAAAGAGTAAAATCCCATGACTGGGGGAACTCCCTGGTCAGCCTCAGTAAGAAGCTGAGATCCCTCATAAAATCCTCCAAAGCTAGTTATGAAAACAAAATTACCATTGACTCTAAAGACAACCACAAAGCATTCTATAGCTATGTCAAGAATCTCAATGGCAACACTCAGATCTGCTCTGAGTTACAGCACAATGGCACTAAATATACAGAACCAACTGATATTGCCAACATCCTGGCAGATAGGTTCAGTGCAAACTTTACCGCCCTCTCACCCCCTAGAGAGCCCATCTCTATACTGGAAGAATGCAAAGTTCCTGTAATCACAGCTGCACAGGTAAAAAACACACTCTCCAAAGCCAAGAACACAGCATCCATGGGACCTGACAATATCCCAGGCTGCATTCTACATGAACTACAGAATGAACTGGCACCCAACCTAAGTACCATGTTCAGTCATAGCCTCACCTCAGGCTTTGTGCCCACTGAATGGCACACCACAATGGTTACCCCACTCCACAAAGGGAAAGCCATGATGGACCCCAGGACCTACCACCCCATTAGCCTGATGAGCCTGGTCTGCAAGGCCATGGAACATATCATCATGGAACTCATAAACAAAGACATTGGTAATCTCCAAACTCTGGACCCTACCCAGTTCTGGTTTGTAAAAGGCAGATCATGTCTCCTAAACCTAATTGACTTCTTTGAAGCAGTCACCAAAGCCGTAGATGAGGGTAAGGTGGTTCACACAGCTTATCTAGATCACGCCAAGGCTTTCGGCATCATCTCCCACTCTGGAATTATAGATAAGCTCACTAAACTAGGTATAAATCCAGATGTCGCAAGATGGGTTGCCAACTGGCTCATGGACAGAACCCACACTATGAAAGTAGCAGACTCCAAATCAGACTTCAGACCAGTGACAAGTGCAGTACCACAGGGTTCAGTCCTGGGTCGTCTCCAGTTTGGTATCTACTTCTCTGAAGTACTGGCTAACACAGAAGGTCTTTGGCTAACAAAGTTTGCAGATGACTGCAAACTAGGAGCCATAATCGAAACTCCTAACAATGAGGACATACTACAAAAGGGCCTCACTGAGACAGATGCCTGGTGTCAAAGCCATAGCCTGAAGCTCAGTGCCAAAAAGTGTATTGTCATCCCCTTTGGTAAAACCTCTGTACCCATGAACTATCACATAAGTGGTAGTTTACTTAACGCTGAAAGTGTGATAAGAGACCTTGGGACACAGGTGGACAGTAGTCTCTCATTTGATAATCACATCGCCACAGTGGTCAGGAAATCCTTCTATGTGGCTTACCTCATCACAAAAGGTTTCTCATTGTTTCCCTCTACTTATCACTCATTAGACCCATTATAGTGCACAACGCCCCTTTTGGTATGTACCTCACAAGACATCTACAACAACTGGAAAGGCCACAGAAATGCCTCAAAAAGAGAATTACTGGCTTCAAACAGATGCTCTTCGCAGACCGTCTCAAAAAACTCCAGCTTTACTCCATCACATATCGCCTACTCAGAGGTGATCTCTGCCTAACATACAAAGCTATGTCAAACCCAGAGCTGTTGGACAATGCTCCACTTAAAGAAATCCAAATCCCTCCGAGCTACATGCTCTAGGAACCTAAACCTTGTCACCACAATAAACAGAACATGCTGGAGGGATAGATTCCTGTCCCAGAGACTTCCCATACTCTGGAACAGACTACCTATCTATGTCAACCATAGCTCCTCATTAGTACTCTTCAAGAAAAATCTTGATGATTGGATGGGAAATAGGAAATTCACCCCAGTGATCACTTCTGTGGCTCTGCTCAACAGGGGCAGAGGAAAATAATTTTCTTTGGTGGCGAAAGCCAGGGTGCCATTTTAGCTAAGCTTATATAGGCCCTAGGGCTAATAGCCTAGTACCTACCTATGAACCTACCTATGAAGCACAGTCAGAACACAAGGAAATCCAAGGCAATTTTTTTTTTTTTTAAGAAAGGGAGAAAGGAGTAACAGAAGGCCTTCTCAGATGTTCTCTCTGTATTAGGTATAATGAACTAATGACACTAGACTGGGAGGAGTGTCCCAGATCAAATTTTCAGTAGGACAGGCAACTGCAAAGCCACAAAGTGTAACAACAAGACACCAACAGGGAGGAAGGGTGAGGACCAATACTAAAGCTATTAACCTACACTCTTTAGACACTAAACACTACAGAAATCTTTATGACAGCAGTGAACCACAAAATGAAAGTTTTTAAACAGATAAAGGAGCAAAGAGACTCTACAGAATGCTTTTAACTGCAAACAAATCAGTTACCCATGCAGATTAGTTAATAGCAATAAAATACAGTAAAACGTATGCAGCAGGCAATAAAAAGTGCTATATATAAATTGCTAGAAGCAATAATCAGTATAAATAAGCCAAAAAAGCAGGATACTTATATATCTCAGATCAGAATTGTAGTCAACGCCCCTCCTCCACTCTGCTCAGTGTGTATAGACATGTTGAAGTTGTTTGGATAGTAGGCATCTGATAATGAGCATGTGAAGGATGGAGACATATGTGGAATTATGGGTGGATAGATTAAGGCATTCATAATGAATAATCTTGCTGAGGGATTATGATGAAGAAAAGCTACCCACTTGAGAAAAAAGGGAAAAATTCCATATTGCTCACTGTTAATTTAAATTATACTCACAGTGTGTTCTCCGCCTTCTGAATTTCAGATCTATGACATTTCCATTCATTTGTACTCTACCTGTAATTACTAAAAACTGTGTCTATTATGAATCGTGAAAGTGACAAGCAGCATACTAAACACAATGTGCAAATTTCATTTATGTAAATGTGCATTATGTTTGTAAACAGAGCATCCTTACTTTTGGATATAGTCGAAACTACACATTTTTGGATAAATAAACAGTATAATTGTCATTCTCCTAAATGAATTATAGGTCTTTAGTGCTGGTACATGGAATACTGCAGGAAAATGTATTAATAACATGACTGTGTATATAAAGAATGTTCCTTTTATATGCTCTAAATGTAAATGTACAGATAAAACGTGAAACCATAAAAATAGGTAAATTTATCAAAAATAAAATTAAAACAAAAAATAAGTACCTAGTTACTATAGTGACACAAATTACATATATCAGAAAAAACACAAACGACTTGTGCAAACCTTATCACAAACTGACCACTCCAGAAGCTGAAATCAGTCCACATTGCTTATTAAAATTCAAACACTTGCAATTAAAACACTGTGTAGCTAATAACACCATAAACTCCATAAACACTTTACTTCATTGAAGTAAAAATACGCACTCTACCTATCTCCTTTAAATAACCTTAGTGCCAGTGTAATGAACAAAGATTCATTAATCAATCTATCACAATAACCAAAAACACCAGCCTATAATCTTACTTTTTAAATATATAAAATCGCATTCAGCCATAAAGTAATAACCTATTGCCTAAACTTACATTATCAAATGTAATTCGTAGTCACGTTTAAGCAAAGTATATCTGACACCTTTATAATAACTCTGTAATTAATTTAAATTCATACATTAATTATAATTATATGTAGCGTAAAATATTAATGTGCAAAGCCAACTTTAATTATGTTAATGTTAGAAAAATTAAATAAATCTGGCACTATATTTAAGCAGCACAACACTAGACATGTCATTTAAGGTTGGACTGATTAGAGCATCCAGTCTTATTTGTCAAATAAGTTTCGTCCTTCACAGCAAGTTATCAGTATAACCACCCCATTCATCATGAGATTCCCAGTCTATAATGAAAAAAGGACATTTGTGAAATTTTCACAACCAGCTGAATGCTTGAATAGGGTATTAGTTGTATTGCATCTCTTAATATCATTAAGACATTCTTTTGTTCTGTCCTTCAATTTTCTTCTAGTTTTACCCACATAAAATGTGGGACATGTAGAAAATACTGCCAAATAGACAACCTTGGAAGTGTTGCAACTAAAATGGGCACATTGTAGGTGATTGTTGTAGAAGTTGTCTATACTTCATACAATATTTGTGGACTTAGCAATTGTATTTCTTTTTCCTCAGGTCCTTTTCTTTATATACATTTTTTGGTACTTTCAGTTGCTATCTTGATACCCATTCCTACTCTGTTCTGAAATGCTGTTACTAAACTAAGCATAAATGTCATCTTAGACTTCTCTTTATGCTTTAGAAGTTTCACTATGTTTGGATCTGACAAGGTTAGCAAATATTGCAGACCTACATATTCACTTTTATGGATGCATAATCTTGGTATGCACTGTTTTTATATATCATTCATATATCAAATCATCGAAGTGCTCCTGTTGTAAACCTGGCTGAAACCACTAATACTATCCTACGCCTATTACATTTCTCAACAGAAACATCTCAGCAGTGTATGCCCAATTCTTCTCTTCCTCTGTCTGAGTACCATATCTATACTTCCTCTCACCTGTCTCCATTGATGACTCTTTCTTCATTTCTCTCACCTAACTCTTGCCCTCTCCTTTTCTTATTCCCTTGCTCTACTCTTGCCCTCTACACAACCTTCTCTTTTACTATCTGCTATCACACTCACTTTCTTCTTCCACTAACCTATTAACGAATGTCTATTTCACCCTGTATTTTGCTCACATTTTCTTATTTATTAAACAATATGTAATGCTGACTGAACCTTTCTTTAAATGTATATCTTATACTATAACTTTTTTAACATATCTTTCTCAATAATGTATACATTCTTACCTAATAATTCTATAATACAAACCTTAATACTATTGAAATTATTGTTTTATGGAAATTTTGTCCTTAGGGAGCTTTTCTGTCCAGGTACCCATTGAAAATGGGTGCTGTGAGCCCAGTTGGACTTTGCCGTTAAGCAACTGTCAATAAATAAATAATATATTTGATAAGCATGAAACATCTCTCTTGTTTTCTTGACAATCTGATTCATTTTTGATTGGTGTCAGTCAATCACACCAAAGCTTTATGTTAGAAAAGGAAAAGCAAATTGATTTAGTTGACTTTATTCTTGATTGTCAAAGCAGTTTTCAAAATTAGCTTTAGTCTTCTGAAATATTCTTTGCTATGTTTTATTTTCATTTGTTCTCTCGTGCTCAAATTCCATTATATTAAATTCATGGCCCAGGTTGATATTTTTTGGTGTTGCAATTTTAATTTTATAAATACTGCTTTTGCACATTTACCAAAGCGAATGTCTTTCTTATATCATCTGAGAAAGTTTTAACCATTTGGAGTTTTGCTTTCAGATCTTCATCTGATGAACTATGCAATCTACAAAAGGTAGATTAGATATATTTGAACACATTTTGTTTCTGGAAAATAAGCTGTAACTGTAGCCCAATGCATTATTTAGACAGTGTAATGATTTAAGGGCAAGACAAAACAACAGGAACAAAAAGGAATCACCCTGGAATATTCCTTTTGGATTTTTATCCATGGGATAATGATTTGTTCTTTGACATAGCTTAGCTGAAAACTGCTTTGCCACTTTTTTATGGTCATGGCAATTTAACTGATGTGCACTCTATTATCCAGGAATATGGGATGGCATTGAATGCTTTTTTGCAATCAAGCCATGTCATATCTGGAATCTTCCAATCTTTTCAAAGATAAACGTGCCATCTTACATAATTAAATGTAAAAGCAGGTTGCATGTATTTCACTGACTCTATCAACTCACACAGTTTTTGCTGTGTTTTAGAATTTACCCATATAAATATTTGTAGTTGCTTAGCCAAATTTTGATTAGTCTTCTCATTATAACTCTTCAAAGCAACATTATCAGATTGTATTGTCTTTACTTTGCAGCACTCTCTGTTATACTGTAATGCGCTCATTTCTGAACTGTTTCCTATTATTATGAAAAGGCATCATACTGAACGTAAAGCTAGTTGTTCTGGTTTCTTTTTCTTTAATAAATTAAGTTTGTGCTGCCTCTGCATGAACACACACAACAGTATTATAATACTTGAAGGCAGACAAGAATTTTGAATAAAGTAAATGCAATTAAGTCCACATGTGTAGCATACCATTAGTGGATGTGGGTAGCCTTTTGTGTATTGTCTGCCTTGCCTGATCATCAGTGCTTTGACTCATCATATGAAACTGTTTTGTTAATACTTACAGCACCTGTAATGAAATGGTAATAATGTAAAGGAGCATGAATGTCAGTGACATAATGCAATAACTGATTTGATCATGAAAAAACAAACAATCCTGCTTAATACAGTGTAGAGAAATGCGCAAATGATTTTTAGAAATTTTCATAGTACACTGTTAGTATTCTGCAGCTTTTTTCTCACTCTCTGCACTTGCATCTTACATCTCTGCATCACCTCTCTCTCCCTTTTCCTTTCTCACAGCAAAGTGCCCTAAAGTCAGAACTTAAATGAGAATTTTTAATTACATCAAAATTTCCCTGCAAATGAACCATTTTTTTCTACAGGAATTATCTACCAGGACATTTCCTTGCTACCTGGACTCATGGACATTAATAGGCATGTTACCCTTGTATTAGATAATGCCATTAAAACATCTTTAGTTGTTAGACTTTCACTCCCCTCTTAATTTTATTTTGCTACTTATTATCATATTACATCTAACTGCAAGGTTACATTACTGCAGCATCTTCTCACCTGTGAAGTTGCCTAAATTTCACAGAAAAAATTCAAGTCAATAATTCTACCATAGCAGCAAAGATATTAATAGCAAACCCTAAGTGTAGAAACACTCATCATGGACTTTACTGCATGGAAACAGATAGTTTTTCTATGCAATACTACCTGTGGGCCAGATGCAGCCTGTTCCCTTCACCCTTGCCATGCTAAGGCTCACTCCAGTCCCCTAACCTACTCCCAATTTCCACCCACCTCCAAATAGTCTAAACTTATACACACTAAAATCCATTCCATAACATGCTCAGTCATTCCAATCCTATATTTTACAGCCTCCTTCCATTTCACTCTAACTCTTATCTCTTCATCATTTATATCTAGTACAGTAGCTAACAGTCTTTTAAATAGATAAATATGCCTATACCCAACTTTGTTGTTCTTCTCAGTCTATCTATATTGACTTTTCTAACCCAGACCTGCTGTACTTTACCATATCTTAACAGCCCAACAAACCCCACTTCCATAAATATATACAATAACCTATTCTGTCATAACATGCCACATGAACTATTCCACATTATACCTTATAGACTCATTCTTTATATATACCTAGAAAAAAACTCAATTCCAACAAGTTCTCTCACACAATTTTCTGAATAAACTCTACCAACACCACACTCTATATAAAGGAAAAAAAAAACTAAATTGCCTCATTAATACATATATGGTGTGGAATGTTAAACTTTTAGCAGCCCACACACATCTTACATTTCAGGGCATTTTATGAAAAATAAATTTAAAAAGAATATGTACATATTTTGTGAACACAGAAGCTAGTAAAACTGTACAAATAGATATGCTGTCAGTAAGAAGTATTTATTACAGTGATATTCCAAAAAGTCTGTAATATTGTATAATGTACACAAACCCCAAATTATATTTTTCTAAACTCTCACAAGCAAATGTTTATATCATGAAAACTATGCCCCCTAGACATATATTGTCAAAAAAAATTTATTAACCAGTCTTAAATATGACATGAAATTCCTCTTTGAGTGCATGTTTTCATTTTTCTGTAAATATCTCAAACATATGTTTAATGATATAATTAGCAATACAAATAATACTTGATATCTCAAGAAGTACAACTTACAGTGCAAATATCAAAGACAGTTTTCTTCAAAATTATCTAAGGTTTTACCTAATGCCATGCAACAGCTTGTAAGTCACTTGGTTTCTGAAGTATTAAACACATATGGAAATATTGTTTATTTTCATAATTACTAAAAACAGCTAGCAATATTTCCAGTACAGTTATGTGCCACTTAACGTATGGAATAGGTTCTATCCCATAGAATGTTAAGTGATAAGGACATTAAGCAAACACCCTATTCCTTACATTGTGCTTCACTTAGCGTCCTCCAGCACAACATCCAACCACATTTACGTCCACTTAGAATGGATGTAAATGCGGCTGAACATTGTGCGGGAGGACATTAAAAATGAAAACAAAAACATAGCATCTACTTATTTACTACTGACATTACTATATGCATCCCCCATCTTTATTAACCTAAATTCAAAATTAAAATCTAAATTAAACACATTATAATAAAACAGCTAAATTTGCCATTAACCATACATCCCATATCCACCGCTGTCTTGCCCTAAAAGAAATGAAATAGTTAGAACTTTTAAACCAGCTTATCTACTATCAACTAATCACTGTACATTCTCTTTCCCACTAACTTTGAAAACTGCCCAGGACCTGCAAAACATGATTTACTACTACCTTTAAGATCAACTTACCTCTCTCTTTTAAAACCACCTGGTGTACAAACTCTGCTGGTGACTCATTTTCAGTCTTGAAAAATGACCTGTACCTGCAAAACATGATCTACTGCTACATTTGAGATCAATTAATCTGTCTCAAAACTACCAGATCAACAAACTCTGCTGATGACTAATTCTATGTCAACAACATTGCAAAAATCTAGAATACTATCTGTTTCCATCTAAGGCTTATCCACAAACGTCATGAATTCAAACTTGCTCTTGAAGAACATCTCTTCAAGTCCTGGCCTTACACCTGTAATACCCCAGACTAGCACTAACTTCCATGTCACTTTTCCCCTTCTCCACTAACTGCCCTCTTTTATCTTTATACTAACTGCCACACTACCCTCAGTCCTCTCACCTGTCAATGTGACAGTCAATTATAAATAATCAATACCACCCCACAAGTTCTTCTTCATACCTCCTCACTCTTTCTGCTTTCCCTGCCTGACTTAAATATGCTTCCTTTCTCCTTCTCGGTTGTTATTTTTGACTCTCTTCAATTACCCATCTTTGGTTATAAATGCTGAGTCTTAGATTTGTTTAACAATGTTAGCCCTATGTCTTACTATATGTATGTATGTATGCTACAATTATGTTCATTACCAGAATTATTCATAAATGTTTGTAAACCTTTATAATATATAATCTAACTGTGGAGCTTTTCTCCCTGGGCTTTCACTGCAAAGGGGTATGTTAGCCACTCCAGTTGGCCTTTCCTGTTAAACAAATGCTAATAAAATAAAATAAAATAAAATATCTCTCTATTATGGCTTTGTTTAATGTTCCCTTGTTCATTATGCCTTTCTTTCATTATCATTTTGTTGTACTGCCATGACTGAATGTTTTCTAGATAGCTTTAAGCTCTGCCTGCATCAATTCTAGAATACAGTTTATATATTGTCCAAAGACACATTATTGGTCTATAGTTCTTAGGATGGCTTTCAGGTTCACTTTTACAGAGGACATTCATTTTTCCCTATTTTAGCAAGGGTGGTGTCTGTTTGAGATGTCCATTTAAGTAATTTGTACTCAAGGTTGCATCTCTTTTAATGATATTAATGCCTTTAGACAGAAGTTTTTTTTACAGTATGTGGACCTGGGGTTTTCCATTTAGGAGCTTTTCTTAATTTTATCTTTGTTTGTCTGGCCATTGCTCCTTCCCATTTCCTACCTCTGTAACTGAGCTCCTTACTGCTTTTTTTCATTTTTCTAACCATTCAGCATCTTTACGTTCAACAGCTTCTTCATAAATGCTTCTCCAAAATGTACCTGTTTCGGCTGTTTTGTTTGGTGGTATTTCTATTCTTTTTTATTTGTTTCCCAGTTGTCCAGAAAATAGTTTTGGGTCATTAATAAATTGCTTATTTTGTTATTTCCACATTTATCTGCATACTTTTCTTTTTTTCTGCTTGTGCTGATATTTTTATTTATTATTAGAACTAGTGTATGATAAATCCTGGTACTTTTTTAATACTGTGTGTTGCTTTACAGTTTTGTCTTTTCACTGTTTCTGTGATGGCATTCTACATGTTAATTTCTTTTTCTTTGCTAATCTATGTTTTTCTGATAACCCTATATGTTACTAGTGTACCTGCACAGTAATATATTCTATTTATTTCTGTTATATCTCATGACTTTCTCTTAATATTCTTCCCTTAAATCAATTTCTTAAAGACTGAGAGCATCTTCTTTGCTCTCAAGTTCCTGCTTTTTCTATAGCTGTGCAATTCTAACTGGATTTTTATTAGAGTATTCCAGAGAAGATTCTATAATCTTGCCCTGTGACATTTCTTCCTCAGATGCTTCCTGCTCCCTCTCTTTGCTCCTCCATCTTGGGCGTCATTGACCCATCAGGATGTAATATTACATGTGTAAGAGTTTCTTGAGCTTTCCTTTGCTGTCCAATTCAAACTATAATTTCATACAAGTCTCCTATAGATGGCACAGAAACATTGGCTTGCAGTGTATATTTTTCAGATGTATACTGCTCCATCTGCTGCCTCTTCATCTGGGGACTTATAGGTCCATCATGTTGTGATATTGCCTGTGCTGATCTTTCCAGTAAATCCTTTACTTCACAGATGTCCTATCAATTTGTTTTCCATCTGTTTAATTTCTACCTTGCTAATCTCATTTTTTACATTACACTTTTGTGATCTTAATTTTTTTTTGTATTGCGAAATTTTCCATATTCAGGTGTCTTTGCCTATATTGCTCTTCAAATAACTTTGGAGCTGCATTATATATAACGATTTGTTTGGCTTTCTTCTCTGCAAAATTATTGCACCATATCAGACCTGTTTTTCTTTCCCATGTCTGAGTCTCTTTTTTTTTTTATACCATTCAAAAATTTCTGTTTTTTTTTTCTTTTTTTTTTTTTTTTTTGGTTTGCTTGTTTTTTTTTTTTTTTTTTATAATTTATCTTTTGTCTCACATCTTCTATTTACAAGTTGCCCTGTATCTGTTCATCTAGATAATGTTTTCACTGCGATCTCCTGCATTGCGGGTCTTAAATTATCTATAGTGTCTTACACTTTTTCTTGTGCATGTACTTTTCTTTCCACAAATTTCTTCTTTACTTTTGCAACATATGCTCTGTCTGGAAATTCTGAGTTTTTTGCATAACAGTAGCAATACATAATCTCTTCCTAATCCTCAACAGTCCACTTTATCTTACTTGGCCTGCTAGTTTTAGTGTTTATACTAGACTACTTTTTCCTTCTACCTTAGGGGGCCACCCTCGTAATGAGCTTGATCTAACCTTATGGTAGAAATATTTCCATGTTTTGTGGATCCTGCATATCCTCTTTTTTTTTAGTCCTGGCATCTGTGTATATACCAGAAGTGGGCACATTTTTATCCTGGGAATTTTTCACCCAGTCTTTTTTTTTTTTTTTTTGACCTACCTTTCTAATTTTGTGTTGCCTTTGAAAGATTATGTAAAAACAGAGTGCAACTCATGAAGGTATTCAACAAGACTTGAGGGTAACTCTGTTCCAGTAATACTCCTCTCCTTTTTCATTAATTCCATCTCCCCATTTGGACTTCATAGATCCCAAGAGGCTGAAAGTTCTAATATAGGAAAAAAACATGGTTAAGATGATATTTTTGTTTTTAGACTTGTCATAGAATTGTGAAAGCAGAGAAGGAGTGAGACCATGCTACAATTAGACAAGGCTAACAAAAGCACATACTAAACAAACAAAATTTGCATTAGAAATTAGAGCAGAGAAAAAGGAACTTAACAAAACTAAACTGTTCATACCTATTTTGAAAAATCAGATAATTAATGAAACTTCTATATGCTAAGTAAGGCCTGATGAATGGTTATAAAAGGTAAACATAAGCCAAAATATTTAATGCCAATAATGGAAGTTCATAAAATACCATCCATCAAAACATTGAATAAAAAATAAAGACAATTATATGCACAGAGATAGGTTGATTCTGTTGTAAACAAGCAGAGAAAGTTGCACATACAATGTCAGGCTACAAAACTCTGTGTCTGAAAGTCTGGACATTGAAAGACTTGGCATAGCTGATGTAGGGGAAACATTACAATGGACAGGTGGGAAGAAAATTCTGGAAACATTAATGAAAATTCAGAAATGGTAATAACACTAGGATCACCCAGTAATCATTATTAGTAATCAAGAGATATTTTTATTTAAGAGAAAAGATAAAGGTAAAGTTAACTGCCAATAAAAACAAATATCTCCTACGATATTTTACCCAACACACTAAATGTTTTTTTATACCTAATCTGGAATATGGGTTACCAGTCAATGCGCTGTATTCCACCTCTGTCAACTGGTAAAATGCTTCAGCAATAATATTTGTTACCACATCTTTTTTCAGGCTCACAAACACATCACTGTGAGATACTGCACAAGTTCCATTGGTTTCCAATACAAACCAGAGCCTGTTTTCTTCTACCTTCTCTACTCTTTAATCCTTTCAAATTGGATCAGTAACATTCCATATCATCATGTCTACGAGGGAGCAAATGTACCTGTGTATGGATGGTCAGAATGAAGCAAATTCTTTAAAATGACCTCACTTTGGTATGGCTATAGGTGAAAAGGCCATTGTAAATGTCAATCTTGCAGATTGGAATCATCTGCCAAATAATACAAGGAATCAGAAAACTTTGAAAGCCTTCAAAAATAAACTAAAACATCACATAAGTTCATTGAATGCGTTTACTTTGGAGATAATGGTTAATAAAGACGAGCTTGGTTTGCTAACAAAGCTACATAAGTCCAATGAATGCATTTACTTCAGAGATAATGGTTAATAAAGACAAGCTTGCCTTGCTAACAAAGGTAGATGTAACAGCTTCAGGCTATGTTAATCATCTTTTAAGACTAGTCTCTCACTTGATGAGAAGTTAAAAAAAAATTGCAGGGCAAGGTAAACTTGAAGAATTTTAGTCATTTTTTCATTGTAACAAGAGCACTACAAGCTTTCTGCTTCTAATATAACCTTGTGAACTTATTTTTTTGGATGTATAAGTGTTCAAAAACATAAAACGTAAGAAACTAAACACTGGAATATGCAAGACCAACATAACAAGTATCTTCTGGAAGACACTGGACATTGGAGGAAAACATGAAATTCAATCTTTCCAAACATGCTAGAAATAATGAAGGTTTTGGGCATGGGATGTGTCAATTATATATAATGCCTGAACAAAAAGCGGGTTAGGAGAGGAGTTTAGTTTGAAAACAGTCTGATAAAAAAGGAGTGCAAATAAAGATCTGTAACATCATTGGCTGATTATATCTGATAATTAAAAAAGTAAAGAGAAAGATCAAAAAGTATATCAGAGTGGGGGTAACATTTAATGTGAATATGGGTTAATTAAATCACTTATTAAAAGAAAATGGAAGATTTTA
Organism: Protopterus annectens; assembly: GCF_019279795.1. Classification (NCBI taxonomy): domain Eukaryota; kingdom Metazoa; phylum Chordata; order Ceratodontiformes; family Protopteridae; genus Protopterus; species Protopterus annectens. Next base: position 666,253,966 of record NC_056739.1, on the reverse strand, counting down.
GGCAGTAACTAGTAGTTCATACAGCACTAGGTAATACTTCCTTATTTATCACAAGAGAAGTGGCAAAAGGCCTTTTAGAAAAAGAAAATTATGATTATTAAAGGAAAGCGTTTTCTTCAGACAAGAATAAAGGTACAGTTAGGCACGGCCGTTATTTTCTGGAGGTTATGAAGTCAAATGCCTATCATTATTTAAGGACATCTATCCGCAGTGGTTGCTAGAAAATTAAAAATTTTGTGAGGAACAGACCAAAAATATGAGGCAAAACTCTGGACATTCTGTGAAAATTTAAACAGTTGAGAGGTATGGCACAAACAATATAATACACAAGAAGCTGAGTAGCAATGGAAACATGAACTACGACGCAATAAAAGCAACGAGGTTTGGATGACATGAGATCACCCAGTACCAGCAGTTATGAAAAGAGAAGCAAGAATACCATCCATAGTAGTCCAATAAGCAAGGACAACAGTAGCATTAATCTTTGAAAGAACTTTGCCCACCGATTATATGTCTTATGTACCGAATGAGACAATGTTATAAATTACGACAATTTGCAAGCAGAATTTAAAGCAATGTGAAAAAAAGGGGACCAGACAATTATGACAATATTAGGAGAAACAGAACTAATAAGAAAGAATTTTCAAAAACTCTAAAATATTCTTATACATGTAACCCTGGGTACACTGCAAGTGCTGAGATGAGGACTCCTAACTAATATCAAAGAATGAAACAGCACTAATTTCATGAACATTAACCATAGCCTGACTTAGGGATAGGGTTCATTCCTATCAAAGTATTAGAAAGCAAAACATTTGGAGAAATTAGAAGTGAGTGTGTGTGTATAGATGAACTACAGTGACAGGTCTAGCCACACAGTGGTGTAAACCTTGGCTTGAGATGATTGTCAGTGTTGAATGTGATACTCCAAACCCATGTGTAAAATGGGAAAAAGGGTTTGAGGATGGATGGATGGAAAGATATATGTATATATGTACGCACATGCGTATACACACTCACACACACACACACACACACACACACACACACACACACACACACACACGTGCATACATATGTGTATGGATTTATCTATGTCATAAGATCTAAAGTTCAAAAGACTGAAAACAGAAATATCTAAACCTCAAAATATCACAAATGGGAATTTGCCCTTTCTCCACTGTTGTGCGATCTCTGATTTGATATATATCATAATGTAAGCAAGGAGCATGGGGGTGTAAGGGAGCTTACCCTTGCATTAAAAATGTTTTTGCTATTTTGAGTTTTCGATATTTTGGTTTTCAGTCTTTCAAACTTTAAGTCTTATGACACAGACCCATATGAATTTATGCATGTGGCACTAATAGATAATAGGTATGTGCATGCATGCGTATATGTGTGTGTGTGTGTGTGTGTGTGTGTGTGTGTGTGTGTGTGTGTGTGTGTGTGTGTATATATATATATATATAATTATGTATATATATATATATATATATATATATATATATATATATATATATATATATATATATATATATACAGGTTTACTATCAAAATTTTGAGGTTACTTACCTCGACTATTCACATCCCCGACCCGGAATAACGAAACGGCCATCACAACGATTGTTTAGAATGTTGATTCTTTTGGAGGAAAGAATTGACATTCGATCACTCACCATCCAGAAAAAAACAACCGCTACGAGGCGGAAAATTTCCTACCGTTTTGCCCCCCTGGACCCCCCACACCTCCTGCTACTTATATATTCTAACTCCAAGATCACACTACAGTTACAAAAAGGGTAATTTTCCCAATCCCCACTGTAGTGCAACCCACTTCAAAATAACAATGCTCCAAACTGCGAACACAGTCTCTGTATTGACGTTTCAAAGTCGACAGGAATTGTGTTTGCAGTTTTGTCTTTCTACCGCTCCATGTTTGTCCTTCTCACTGTTGAGGTAAGCCACCTCAACATTTTGATTGTAAACCATATATATATATATATATATATATATATATATATATATATATATATATATATATATAATGAGAGAGAGAGAGATATTATGTAAATATATATATATATATATGTATATATATACATATGGATTCCATACACTTGGTCGAATTTCATTTAGTCGAAAATGATTCCAGGCATTGCACTTGACTGAAAGCTCACTTGACTGAAAGCTCAATTGGTCGAAGTTCATTTGGTCGAAAATGGAATATAGCCCCTGCCCCACTGCAGTGCAACCCTGGAGTGAGAATATTAAATCGGGGGGGTGGGGGGCACAGCCCCCCCCCCACATAATGTTAATGTATTCACTGTTATACGAAGGTATATCCATTAGAAATGCATTGATATATATATATATATATATATATATATATATATATATATATATATATATATATAAAGTAAAAACTATTAGCATAATGTGGGGGGCTATGCCCCCTACACCCCCCCTTATTTAATATTCTCACTCCAGGGTTGCACTGCAGTGGGGCAGGGGCTATATTCCATTTTTGACCAAATGAACTTCGACCAAGTGAGCTTTCAGTCAAGTGAGCTTTCAATGAAGTGAACTGCCTGGAATCATTTTCGACCAAGTGTAATTCGGCCAAGTATATGGAATCCATATATATATATATATATATATATATATATATATATATATGTGTGTGTGTGTGTGTGTGTGTGTGTTTATATATATATATATATATATATATATATATATATATATATAAAATCTATACATGTATACTAAGAGAGAGTTACACACAAACACACACACACACACACATGCAGGTAGCTAACTATATGTGTCACATCTTTAGCTAACACACCTGATTTCATTCAAAACATAATCATTTTCTTACACATGATGACAGCTGAAACATGACAAAGGAGCAACACAGCATGTTCATGTATCCCTTAAATGCCCCAAACATCAAGAAATATAAGAGCCATGTGTTCCTATGTATTTATTTATTATTCACTTAACCAGAGACAGATATTGTCTTATGGATAGCAAAGCTCACAGATATTTGCAAAAGCCTTTCCTGAACTTATATTAAAGCCTTTAACAGAGTTATCTTCTTGACAAGTCACAAGGATATTGTTTTATTGACAATTTCTGCAGCCTGGTTACATTAAGAAGCAGTCACCTGGAGATCATTTCATGTGTGAGTGGTTAAAAGCATTAGTGCAGCACAGAGATGGCTTTCTGTCTATCATGTACGAAAAAGTTAAGTACAAGAATCAATGCCAGCAAGCTGACAGTGTAAGAGTATGCTGTAGTCTATTATAAATAACATGGTCTGTCAAAGGCTTAAATGGAAAAGAATAAACCCAAAGATATTTCAGAACAGTAAGACATTATCTATACAAGAAGGATTTCTATTGTGCACTGTTATACTACACGTGTGTCAGCAGTAAAGCAGCTACAATTTATATTTCAGTGTAACTTTGCTGACTTCACATATTTATTTGTTAATTTATTTATTTTAGAAATAGCACATTTATAACAACATTCTTACCATTTATTTACTTTTGCCAGCTATACACTAGACTGGTATAACTACTTGGCTGGAATTACATAATTATAAATATAAATTTAAATTGTTTAAAAAGTCTGACACTATAATGTCCAAACTAACAAACTCTTCCCCCCACATAACCTCTAGAAACTTCTTAACTTACATACCACCTCTTAATAAATGCCCATGATACATAGGGACATAACTGGTTTGGACTGCACAGATAGCCTTTTAAAGGCCATGGCGGTCATGAGCATAGTATAGTCCTATGAACCTACACACTTCACCAATCTCACTTTCTTGTTACTCAGAGACTGTTTCTTATAGAGTAGAAATGGCTCATTATCATACTGCTACAAACAGCACATGAAGCCAAATTATCTTGCAAGTTTAGGTCCATCTCTCTTTTCCCTTCCCTTGCCAAACTTCCTGAAACAGTTGTATATAAGCAAAACTTTGATTTATTTCTCAAATACAGTATCCTGTGTAGAAATCTGTAGGGTTTCACTCATGGCAGAAACACACTTCCAGCACATTAACTCTCTCAGACTATACACTATACTCACATCCCAACAGAGTAATAAACATTAAGGAGCTGTTGTGCTGTCCTATCAAAACAGATAAATATTTTTAATGTTTTCAGTTTGAACTATTGTTATTTTGAAGGCAAAGTAATAGAGTCTTTAAGGTATTTCAGGATGAGTGATAGAGCTGCTTTCAGGATGAGTGATAGAGCTGCTTTCTATTTAACCTCCATTTTGTTTTCTGTTTTAAGAAGTCTGCTTGGCCTGGTGTTTTTGTTTTATGTGAGGGATAGAAACTTTGATTATCTAGGCTGCATCACCTAGCTGCTAATTGCTGAGAGTCTGCTTACACCTGGAGCAATCCACTACTGAAAAGACAACAAATAAGCATCTTTTGCACTCTTATATATTGTGACTGTACTTTTGTAGTTTTGTAAGCTATATGCCGTTATTTTTTGCAGTTTTTAACAAAACAAACTGTACTAGTTAATTGCACTGTATTACATTTTATCAATTAGCTGTACAGCTGTTGTAGGTAGTTTATGTGGTCTTGTTATACCTGAGCTCCAAACCAGTTTTCTACATTAAGAAGGTGTTTTTTTTTTGCTCCCTTGTAGCAGAAATCTGCTGGTTTAACCTATCTGAGTTGGGGATTGCTGGTGGAAGGCTTATTGTGCGTTCTCCTGATTGGTAGTTAGCTTAAAACTCATTTCTCTTTGCTGATATTTAAGCCTCACATTTGTCTGGTGCTGCTCTTCATGCAGTGGCATATAGAAGCACCCTATAGAGAGGCAAAAGCTTAGAAGCTCATTTGTGTCCATAAACAGCAGTCAGGGAAACTCTTCCACTCTTTCTGCTTCTCTATGATCAGCTCAGTTGCACATTGAGCAGCATTGCTTTATGATCATCCTTATTCTACACAAAGTGTAGATCCCTTTTGTAGTCTCAGTGCTGCCAGCACAGTCCTGCCAAATTAACCCATTCCCTTCCCTAATAAAACATACAGTAAGAGCCTGCTATCAGTGATGGGTTGTTTTCCATCATCTCTCTGGTCAGCATAATGGACATGGGCATACTGATGCATTGTAACAATTGTCTTAGGTATACTGACAACCACTTTCTCCTGAAACAAACAAATATTTTATGTGAGAGATCTAGTTACACTATGAAATTGGAGGCAAGAATGTCACATAAGGACACATTGAATGTCAAACAGGTTGTCAGCACACACACACAGACACACACACACACACACACACACACACACACACACACACACACACACACACACACACACACACTTCCCACATTAAATAAGCTCATAAGAGGTAAAACCACAAAACCTAATGTATTGGTCATAGGTGACTCCATTGTGAGACACACGGATATTCCCCTCAACAGGCTGGATAAGGAGCAGGTTACAGTTAGCTGCCTGTCAGGTGACAAGATTCATCAAGTCACTCAAGCACTCAAGTCACTCAGTCAGAAGCACTCTGTCATAGTCCATGAGTGGTGAATGACTTGAGACATACCTCACTAGACTAAATGAAGAGAGACATGACTGGTCTCTTAGATTAAATGTTATAGGCAGGTATAAGATTAGCCTTAAGCAGCATTCTACCTTCTCCAAGGATGATGCCACAATACAAGAAAAAAGTGAATGACTTTAATAACTGGCTTAGCTTCTGGTGTCAGTCCAAGGGTATCCAATATCTGTCTGCCTGGGAAGACATGGTCAACAGTCCACACTGCTTTGCCAGAGATGGTCTGCACCTGTCTCCTCTCAGGTTTGGATATTGACAAAGGCATTAGCCACCCCTAGTGTGCCTTTTTTAGGCAGTGCCAAAATAACCAAACTCCCAACATAATAAAATCCTTTCTAGATCAACTCTGCTGCTTAATGCTAGGAGACTAAGCAAGAATCTGCACTCCCTGGAAGCACCCCTCACTTTGGAAGGTGGTGATGCCTGTGCATTTACCAAGACATGGTTCAAAGGTGTGGAAAGCACCCCAGCCATGCAGGGCTACAGTGCCTTCCAATACATTCAGACCACAAACTTAGCATGAAAGAACCAAAGGAAGAGGTGTATCCATCTTCATTAAGGATAATGAGACTGGTCAAAGAGTATGATTCTCTTGAGCTACTCCATGCCCAATTAATTGCATGCAAAGCCCCCTACCACATCATAGATAACTATAGGTCCCCACCATGAAATAGGAAAAGCATACCACTTACCTGGACTAACTGGAATCACTTGCCCTACAGTCCAGCACTTTACTCATGGATGATTTTAATTATAACAAAAAAAACCCAAAACAGGTACCAAATAAACTCCCAATCAACATCCATGGCACCCTGGATATCAAAACAAAACCACAAATAGGTCCAAGCAGTAAAAGTTTATTAAGAACGAAACCACATAAATGTACTTAAAATGGAAATATGTTTTCATCTCCTACTTCCTCAGATGTGGACTGACAGGCTAGCAAATCTCAATAAATAATGATAGCCAATTAATTAAGTATGCAATTAAGGCACGCATTTAAAAGAAAATTCTATAAAAGTTTAGTTGAAACATATAAAACTGTTATATTATAATTAAAAACAATACTAAAACATAAACGCTATGGAACAACTTGTTACCACTCCCACAAGAGGGGAAAACATACTGGACCTGATCATCACCAACATGGGGACACTATGCTCCAGACCAGAAGTGTATCCCTCACTGGTAAGATCAGACCATAAACTAATCTCACTGGATATTCACATCCCGACCCCACCCCCTGCCCAGAAAACCACAGTGAAAAACTTCTCTAAAGCAAATTTCACATGCCTCAAAACTGAAGCGAAATCCTTCAAAGCCCCCAGGCCTGTGGAAAATACGGCCCAGACCACAGAATCCTTTATAAACGCATTCTATGAACACCTTCAGGAATGCATGGATCATGCAATCCCAAATAAAACCAAGACCCAATCCTCCAAAGGCAGACGTCCTGTCTGGTGGACCCCAGCCATAAACAAGCTATACAATAGAAGGAGGAAGCTACTACATGATAGAGCAAAATCCCAAAAAGGTAAGGCATCTCTGATCAATATTAGCAAAAAACTACGGGCACTCATGAAATCGTCTAAGGCCAGCTTCGAGAGAAAAATTGCACAGGACACTAAGGATAATCACAAGGCTTTCTTTAGTTATGTTAGGAACCTGGGTGGGAACTCCCAGATATGCTCAGAATTAGTCCAAAATGACAAAAAATACACCGAGCCCAGAGATATTGCCAACATCCTAGCTGACAGGTTCAGTGCAAACTTCTCCCCCCCCCCTTCCCCACCAAAAGGGCAAATATCTATCCCAACAAAGTGCTGCCCCCCCTGACATCTCAGATGCTCAGGTACGAGCCGCCCTCTCCAAAGCAAAAAACACAGCATCAATGGGACCAGATGGTGTCCTGGGCTGCGTCCTACATGAACTCCAAGAAGAGCTAAACCCAAACATAAAACTACTGTTCAATCTTAGCCTTACTACAGGATATGTACCCAAAGAGTGGCGTACAGCAACAGTGGTCCCTCTCCACAAAGGTGGTGCCTCAACGGATCCTGGAAACTATCGCCCCATAAGCCTGACTAGCTTGGTCTGCAAAGCTATGGAAAGGATCATCATGGACCTCATAAATAAAGATATTGGGGACCTACAGACACTGGATCCTACCCAGTTTGGCTTTGTTAAGGGCAGATCCTGCCTCTTAAACCTGGTCGATTTCTTTGAAACAGTCACCAAGGCCATTGGCGAGGGAAGGTGGTCCACACAGCCTACCTGGACCTCGCAAAAGCCTTCGATACAATACCCCACTCAGGCATTATAGATAAGCTCACCAGCTTAAATATAAACCCCTATGTCACTAGATGGGTTGCAAACTGGCTCAAGGACAGAACCCACATGGTTAGAATTGCTGGAGCCATGTCAGACTCCAAACCAGTTACAAGTGGCATCCCACAAGGCTCAGTCCTGGGACCTCTCTTGTTCAGTATATATTTCTCGGCGGTACAGGCCAACACGGAAGGACTGTGGCTGACCAAGTTTGCAGATGACTGCAAACTGGGCGCCATAATCAACTCTCCAGCCGACACAACCATCCTCCAAAAGGGCCTCATATAAAAAGACAACTGGTGCCAGAGCCATGGACTCAAGCTAAATGCCAAAAAGTGTATAGTCATCCCCTTTGGCAAAAACAAAGTGTCCACAAATTACCACATAGGTGGTAATCCATTAAGTACAGAAGAAGTCATTAGGGACCTGGGGACCCAAGTTGATAGCAATCTTTCATTTGACAACCACGTGGCCAAAGTGGTTAGAAAAACATTTTATATAGCCCACCTAATCATGAAGGGATTCACATCTAGATCAGGGGAGGTCATCGTGCCTCTTTACTCATCCCTCATCAGGCCCATAATTGAGTACAATGCCCCTTTTGGGATGTACCTTACCAAACACCTGCAGCAACTGGAAAGACCCCAAAAGTACCTCGCCAAGAGGATCAAAGGGCTCAAACAGATGCCATATGCTGCTCTGTTAAAGAAACTCCAGCTCTACTCAGTGGCATACCGCCTGCTCAGAGGCGATCTGTGCCTGCCGTATAAAGCCATGTCCAACCCGGAATTAATGGACATGCTGTACCTCAGAAAATCCAAATCCCATCGAGCTACGTGCTCGCGAGACTTGAACCTCAGCACTGAAATAAATAGGACATGCTGGAGGGACAGATTCATAACCCAGAGGCTCCCTTCACTCTGGAATAAAATCCCAGTCCAGGTTAGGCAGAGTCCCACATTGACTCTCTTCAAGAGGAATCTTGATGAGTGGATGGGAGATCGTAGGTTTACCCCGGCTATCACTTCTGTGTCACTGTTAGACAGAGGCACAGTATACTAACCTCAAAAAAAGGCATAGCAAAATTAATTTAAAATGGGTGATGAAACCCAAACACACTCTGGCTAGGCTTATAAATGCCCTAGGGCAGATAGCCTAGTATGAACCTATGAACCTATGAACCTATAAAGTAAAGAGATTTGCTAGCCTGTCAGTCCACATCTGAGGAAGTAGGAGTTAATTATCCTACCATCGACTGGGAAACATATATGATCACAAACATGCTGGCTTAGAGATTCTTAGACTTTGTCAATGCAACCCCCCTCCCCCATTTAATGTCCTCCCTGGTAAGATTGGACCATAAGTTAATATCATCATATCCGATTATAAGACCAGATACCCCATCAAGCTCAAAAACGTTTAAGAATTTGTCAAAGACAAATTACCTCTTACTAAGTGATGGTATAACAAGTTTCAAAGGCCCCTCAAATGCAGATAACATGGATTACTATGAGAGGTGTACAACAATCCCCTGTATACCCACTTAAGCAGCTGTATAGAATGAAGAAAATAGTGTCAATAGCTCGTATCCATGAAGGAAAAAAATAACACCAGCAAACTACAAAATTAGGCTCACATATTGCCACAGGGAGTCTTTAGGATAGTTCACTTACCACATGCCACATGTTTTATTTGAATGTTATTATATAAGCTGTTAATTTAGTTAATGAGAGGGTCCTGATGAAGTCTCAGTGTGTCTAAGGATGAAGCTACTTAACTATTTTATTTTGTGCTATGATTCAAGATTTTATTTGGTATACTGACATTTCTAAAATACCTTTACCAAGACTGGTGTCTTCTCTTTTGGAGTTATGCTTATGTGATTTAACAACTGGTACTTGAACTATCCTAAAGACTCCCTGTGGCACTGCATGAGCCAAATTTTGTAGTTGCTTAGAACTGTTTATACCTGACCAGATTAAAACCATGTTACCAAAAAAAACAAGCCAGACTGATGGACCATGGTATAAATAGGCTATACAACAAGAGAAAGAAACCATGTCCAAGAACAAGAGGGAAATGGCTCAGCAGAGGAAGAAATCCCTCTCTAGGTTAAACAAACAAATTAGAGATCTTGTCCCAGCTATGGGATGAACTGGTTGTAAATGACACTGCCCATACTCAACCAGAAATAATAGCCAACCTGCTAGCTGACAGATTTGGAGCAAACTTCACCCCCTGTCGCCTCCAGTCATCCCCCAAAGTATACCTTCACCATTCCTCATCCTGTTATCTCAAGAGATCAGGTCATGTTGGTGCTGTTCAGGGTCAAAAACATGGCATCAGTGTGAGCAGACAACATCCCAGGTTGCCTTTTAAACAACATAAAACATGATCTAGAAGACCCACTTGGATCCCTGTTTGACCACAGCCTGAGAATTGGTGATGGTCCAGCAGAATGGAGGACAGCAACAGTAATCCCTCTGCACAAAGGTGGACCATCAACCATCCTTGGGAATTATAGGTCTATAAGCTTGACTAGCTTCATCTGCAAGGCCATGGAAATAAATATTATGGACCTTATTAACAAGGACATAGGTAATCTCCACACTCTGAACCCAACCCATTTTGGATTTGTTAAAGGTAGATCACATGGTTGACTTCACCAAGGCCCTGGAGAATGGAAAGACAGTACATACTGCTGTCTTGACCTAGCCAAGGCATTTGACACAATTATCCAATTAGGTATTATAGAGAAACTCTCCCATTTGGGAATTAACCGCTACATTACCAGATGGGTAGCTAACTAGCTTACCATCAAGATACATACAGTCAATATGGGTGACTTCACCTCTAGCAAAGAGCAGTCAACAGTGGCGTACTACAGGGTTCTTTGCTGGGCCCTTTACTGTTTTGAATTTATTTCTCGGAAATCCTTTCAAATGTAGACAGCCTGTGCCTCACTAAGTTCACTGATGATTACAAATTGGGAGCAATCAAGAATGTTAATGTACTACAGACAGAGGTGACACAGACAAATGACTGGTGCCAAATCTGTGGATTAAAGCTAAATAGAAAAAAATGCATTATTCCCTTTGGGAAAGCTGACATCCCTGGTAATTACATTATAGACAGCACCCCCCTAAGTGTAGACCCAGTAGTATGAGATCTGGGTACCCAGGTTGATAGCAATCTGTTCTATGACCATCAAGTATTCACATCAGTAAGGAATCCTTCTATGTGGTACATCTTGTAAGTAAAGGCATCACATCTAGATTTAAGGATGTTATACTTCCATTATACTTGGCCCTCATCAGACCAATAATTGAATACAATGCTCCCTTTACCTCACCAGATAACTGCAGCAATTGGAGAGGCTACATAGGCTTTTCATCAAGAAATTACAGGGTACACAAAACAAGTCTGAAAGTTCTGTCTCTGTAGTCTGTCCCCTACAGGTTGATAAGCCGTGACCTGTGCCTGGCTTATAGGGCAGTCTCTGACCCGACCCTGATGGAAATGCTACACATTCATAAATCAAACTGTAGGAGGGTCACTCGATCCAGGGAACTTAACCTTGCCTTTGACATATACAGGTAATGCTGGAGAGACAAATGCAGATATTACCACTTCTCTGGAATAAACTTTCAAGTCAAATGAAACTGATCCCCTCCATGACCCTCTTCAAATGTGACCTAGATCAATGGATGGATGACCACAAATTCACTCCTGGGGTGGGGTTCATGTCCCTTCTAGACAGAGGAAGTCCGTATTAATTACCCTAGACCCTTACCTCTGTAAATTTCAATCATCTAACCACAGACAGTTGGGGCAACTTTAGATAAATATGGCTAGGCTTTTAAGGGCTCTATGCCATTCATTAGCCTAGTAATCTCCTATGAATCTATGAGCCTATTATTTATTTATTTATTTATTTTGTATTTGTTGACTGGGAGTGTCCAACTGAGCCAAAGCCCCTTTTCAGTGGAGGCCTGGGGAGAAAAGTTCCAGATATGAAACATTCGTATAATCTTAACAAAATTTAATTAAAACAAAGAATGTTGAATACAGAGAGTAATCTTGGAAATGTTTTGATTTACAATTACTTTTACAGTTCAACTTTAGAGAAAATGAAGAAAAAAGAGGATACAAGAATTATTTAGATATGCAAATGTTATTTGCAATAGTTAACAAGTTCTTTCATTAGTAATCCATATTGAGTGGCACACAGGCTGACAGAGGGGTAAGACTGTTAGTACAGGAAAATAGGATAGGTAGGGGTCACAAAAGATAAAGTGAAGCTAAGAGGAAGGATTTTGGTCAAGGAGGGTGTGGTTAGGGGCAGGTCCGGTGTTTTCTGAAGTAATCTTTCGTAGCTATTTTAAAATTTTTTGGGTTTGTTTGATTTCTGATATCTAGGGGGAGTTTGTTCCATTCAATAGGGTGGTAACTGTATACATTGCCACCAGTTTTTGTTTTTGTTTGTACTTCTGAGATGTATAGTAGGAGAGTAATGTAAGATGAGAGATGACAAAGCTGGGCAGAAAGATGGTTGATATAGAATGGAGTGGATCATTTGTAATTCAGATTGGAGTAGCAGGTGAGGTAATTCAAGCCAGTCAAGGAATTTAAGGGAGAGACAATGATGATATTTATAAGGTTGTTGAGCTGCAAACCTGGCTACTTTGTGGTAGGTAGCTTCTATCTTAGAAAGTCGGAAGAGTTTAGATTAGTAAGTATTTGGGAGCAGTAAGTAAGGCAAGGGAGAGGATAGGCATCAATTAGAGTATGTCGGACTTCTGTGGTGAGGAATCTACTATTTCTGTACAGGAGTCCTTGTTTCTGATGTTTTTTTTTTTTTTTTGATGCAATTGTTAATATGCAAATCAAATTTTAGTTGGTCATCAATAGTGATTCCGAGTAATTTTGTACTGGCATCTACTTCAATGGGAGTATTGTTTAGTGATGTAATGGTAAGGGAAGGTTTGATGTGGTTAACAGATTTATGGAGGAAGAGAAGTAGTTTAGTTTTTTTTTTTTTTTTTTTGGATTGAGGATGAGCTGGTGTTTTTTGAGCCAAGTCTCAACAGAGTTGAAGGATGTCTGGGTATTACAGGCATTATTTTATATAAAGCCATACCACTGTAGTTACACCTTAAGACACAGTGAGGTCCATGTTGTTTCTTAACCGCTTTTATACTTTTCATATATTTTCTTAATTTGTTAATCTTTGTTTTCAAAGAATTCATACTTTACTGGCTTTTAGGTTTATAGGTTCATAGTTGTTTACTAGGCTAATGATTACAAGGGCCTTTTTTAAGCCTAGCCATGCATCCCAAATCTCTGACAAGTTCTGATACACCTGATAAGTGTAAGAAGGGGCTTGTGAGATGAAACATTTGCAAGCAGGGGACTTGGGAGATGAAACATTTACAGGTTCCCTGTGTACATTAGAGACATAGGTGCCAAGCTAAGGATGAATTTCCTGTTCCCCAGCCACTTGTCCAAGTTACACTAGAATTGGATTAAGGAGGAACTCTGCTATATATGGATGGGGAGCCTCTTCCATTGGCAGGATAGTCTAGGGGATACATAGCTGTCTGTCCAGCAGGTCCTATTTATATCACAGGCAAGGTGTAAGTCTTTAGAATGGGTAATTCTGGTGCTGTTTGCTTTGTGGATATGCAGGAGGCCTATCAGCATGGAGTAACAATGCCCTTTATGCCAGGCATAAATCTCCCTGCAACAGCCTGTAGGAAACAGAATACAGGGATAGGGCCATGAGGTTGTCTGCATAGGACATTTTACTTATGCCCTGTATTCTTTTAGTTAGGAATCTCTGTGGATGTTCTTGTTATTGGATATGCCTGGTTAGGTACATACTAAATGGGGCATTGTACTTAATGATAGGTCTGATGAATACTGAGTGCAGTGTCGACTTCCTTGGACTAAGATGTCATACCTTTGTTTATAAGTTTCACAACATAGAATGATTTCCTCACCACTGTAGACAAGTGATGATCAAAGGCTAGATTACTATCTATGTGTGTCCCTAATTTCCTGACTACTGGGTCAACTCTAAGAGGTGTGTTGTCAATATAATAGATACCAGGGATGGATGACTTCCCAAAGGATACTATTATACATTTCTTGGCATTTAGTTTTAGTCCATGGCTCTGACACCAGTTGTTTGTCTGTGTCAGCCACTCCTGGAGATCATTTGTGTCAGTGTGAGATTCGATTATAGTTCCTAATTTTCAGTCATCTGCAGATTTAGTCAGCCAGAGACCACTGACATTGGCCTTGACTTCTGAGAAGTAAATGCCAAAAAGGAGCAGTCCAAGAACTGATCCATGAGGAACTCCACTTGTGACTGGCCTCTTTGTAAATGTGGACTCCCCCAGTTCTAACTTCCTGTGTCCTGTCTGTGAACCAGATGGAGATCCACCAGGTGACATACAGGTTTGTACCTATCTTCTTGAGTTTGTCAACAATGACTGAGTGGGGTATAGTGTTAAATGCCTTGGCCAGGTCAAGGTAGGCAGTGTGAATGATTTTGTCCTCATCCATTTCTTTGCTAACCTTCTCAAAGAAGTTCATCGGGCTGCGAAAGCATGACCTGACCTTGACAAAACCAAACTGGGTAAAGTCTAGTATCTGGAGGTTTACTATATCTCTATTGATCATCTCCATGATAATTATTTCCATAGCTTTGCATATAAGACTAGTGAGACTTATGGGTCTGTAATTTCCAGGGTCTGTAGATGGCCCACCTTTGTGCAGAGGGATTACTGTTGCCTTTCTCCATTCGTGAGATACGAAGTCTGTTTGGAGGCTATGGTTAAATAGTAATTCCAGAGGCCCTGATAGGTCATGTTTCATGCTGTTTAGAAGGCTTCTTGGCATATTGTCTGGGTTCATTGATGCAGTGTTCTTGGTCTTAGAGACAGCATTAGGGACATGTTCCCCAGTGATAATAGGGGGAGTTAAATTTAATGATATTTCCTTAGGGAAGGTTGAGGGAGAGAGAAGGGTAAAATTGGAGATGAATTTATCAGCCAGAAGGATTGCTATATCTTCTGGATCAATATAGGTGGCTCCATCTACAGTGAGGTCTGCACACAATTGTGTATTGCCTTTGAGGTTGCAGACATAGCGAAATAATGCCTTTTGGTTCTCTTTGGCTGGGAGACAAACGTACCTCAAATTTGGCTTTGGTAGACTTTATTTTTCCTCTGAGTTTTTTGTTTAGTTTCATGAGAGTGCTTTTATCCTGCTGGGTGCTGCACCTCCTAATTTTTGCCATGATTTTCTTCCTCCTGTTATACAGCTGATTGATTTTGTGATTCCACCAGGGTGGATTGTTTTTTGAGTTAGTTCTGCACTTCCTCCTGGTAGGTACAGCTGCCTCTATGCAGCTAGTAACATGCTTGTACGGGGTTTCTGTGAATAGTTCTGCATAAGCAGAATTGTTCTCAAAGTTTTGGAGGGCTGGAAATTTTGCCAGGTTCTCATTTAATAGCAGGAGGTTAGCCTTATAGTAGTTCCTGAATATTCTCGGTTTAGCCTGGCGTCCAGGTTTTATTTTTACTTCAAAGGTGACCATTTTGTGGTCTGACCTTACCAGGGAAGGCATTACAGTAGGGGGTGTGCAGCAGTCTCCCATATTATTGAGGACCAGACCCAGTATGGTTGCACCCCTGGTTGGTGTATTGAATATTTGGTCCAGGGAGTTTGTGTTTACAAAATCCAGGAATCTCTGTGCATCCACATTTGGTGCCATATAGGATTCCAGACCAATAGTGGAGTAATTAAAGTCACCCATGAAAATGGCATTGGGTTGGATGGTTAGTGTTACTAATACATTTAAATACATGGTATGGGTTTCCTGGGTCATACTGGGGGACCTATAGCTTGCAAGGAAGTGGTATTGGATTTTACTTATGGCGATTTAAACATGGAGCAGCTCAAGTGCATTGACCTATTTGACCAGATTTTAAATATATTTATATGTGATGTAAACAGAGACACCTCCAGCTTTAGTCCCTGCCTGTGAAGTAGCTGGTCTAAATGTGTGGAAGGCATTATAACCTTGCACTGTTGGTGTGCTCTACATGGCTTTAAACCATGGGCTGGATTCACAAAGGCTTGCATGGAGTCTAAGAGTAGTGTAAGACTTCAGACTGGCAATATGTCTGCCGAGCGATTCAGCAATAGCCGGCAGGGGCATGCATGAGAGCTCCTAAAGCTACTCTTGCACAGACAGTATTATGATATGAAAATTACCTCATTTGCTGCTGAAAGCCATGCAAATGAGGTAAATTTGTGATCCAGGAAACACTAACCTGTCCGTGGAAGAGTAGAGTTATTTCTAGAAATGTACTCCATTGGTAACGGAGTACCGTTCTGCAAATAGCAAAATGGAGGTATGACAGCTCCAAATAAAGGATGCATCCAGTTGAGGAAGCATGCCAATGGCCAAATATAAGGCCACTGGCATTTTTGTAGGTTGGAAATTAATAAAAGTCAATTTTTTTCCCCGATCTTCGATGTTTAAGCATAGCGCAGTGCCACGCAAATGTGCGGCGCTTTAAAAAACAGAAAATATTTAAAAAATAGGCAAAACTAGGCATGTTTAATAAAAAGATTATTCTGCCTTGCAGGTGCATGGCAGGCTGAAGACAACATGGCTACTGAGTAGTGGTTGCTAAGGGGTGAAGCTCAATTTGAGAGATGTAACCAAGCATTAGTAGGCAATCCTATGCAAATGAGGATAAGGATAGTGAATCCCAATTTTCCCTGGCATATGAGCCATGTCCCTAGAGTGTAAGTGTAGGAGTAGGGGAGTAGTATAGTAGAAGATAGGTGACATCATGAGGGGGTATGTCTAAAAGACTGTAAGCTTATTGGAGCAGAGTGGCTTGTGTTTGACATGAATTGCTCAGGATTGCAAAAGGCGTATCTACTGTTGTCCTAGCTGAAATCCAGAAACCAAAGGTGTACGCCGTGGATATATCTGAAATTTCTTGCAAATGTGCTTACACCATGTGCATGTGTGTGCACGCCTGTAAGCCTGTGTAAGCCTGTGTGCACACGTGTTTGCGCTTGTTTGCGCAGAGCTACCCCTTGTGGAAACTGAAAGGGAAAGGGAAAGAAAAGAAGTAGTAGGAAGTTAACCAAGGAGAAATAGCAGAGCTGACAGATGAAATAAATCAGAATCAGCCAATTACACAGGCAGTACACTAGCCCAGCCCAGCCCAGCACTTAAAAACTCTGCAAACATCATTGCCCCATGTTTTTCTCAAAAACACTGCAACACTGCAGTATACAAAGAGTGAAAACTTAAAAAGCTTAACTCAGACAAAAAAATGTTAGGGGCTGCCATTGCTATTATAAGCAAACATGTGCAAGATGCTGAGGGTGGTGCCATTGCGAATGCTGCGGAGTAACCCACAGTGAGGAGATAGAGAAGAGTGTAGAGACCCAGGGTAACCTACCAGGGGCTACATGAGCTGGAGATAATAGAGCGCTATAGAGTGGACAGAGACCTCCTGCAGCAAAGAACCACACAGAACCAACAGAGGGGAACCCATCCCAATGGAAACCAAGGTATGTGTTGGCCTAAGAATACTAGCAACAGGTACCTTCCAGAGACCAACTGGTGATATAATGGGGATTTCACAGGCATCAGCATCCAGGTTACTGCACCAGTTCCTGAATGCCATGTCAACACATGTCAGTGATCATGTATATTTCTCCAATTCCCATGAGGCATTGGCTAGCAATATGCGTCTTTTCCAGCAAATAGCGGAATACCCTGAGGTAGTGGGTGCAACTGACTGCACGCACATACACATCAAAGCACCAGCCGGTGAGTGGGGTAGGGCCTACATCAACTGCAAGAGCTTCCCCTCCATCAACTGCCAGGTTGTGTGCGATGCCCAGGGCATAATACTGAATGTGTGTGCTAGCTGCCCTGGAAGCTACCATGATTCCCATATATGGCATCTGACACAGCTGTACCAGACATTTGCCAATGGGGACATCCCTGACAGTCACCTAGTGGGGGATGCTGGATACGCACTGGAGCCGTGGCTGATGACACCCATTAGAAATGCACACACACCTGAACAAGAACTCCATAATGAGGCACACACACAAACACGAAATGTAATCGAGCGTGTGTTTGGGATGCTCAAGTCATGGTTCCGGTGCCTGGACACATCTGGTGGAGCCTTGCAGTACTCACCATCTACAGGTACCCAAATTGTCATGGTATGTGCCATGCTACACAATATGATCCTGTGAAAACAGCTGCAGCAGGAATGGCATGGGGCAGGGCCAACAAGCCCCCCACCATTGCCAAGGCCATCACAGGCAGAGCGTGACTCGGAGGAGGAACAACCTGAGCCTGCCCCAGTAGGCAGAAGGAGGCGTGCCCAGTATGCCTTGGCCTTGGCAAAGAGGCAACACATAGCACATACACTGGCTCAGTAGGAACCCTGGAAATGATACCTTTCTCTGACTCACACATAAAATAAAAAGGGATGCCTAACTTGACACTACCTGTTTTCAAACATGTATAGGGAGTGCACTATGTGCATCTGACATAAGTAGCCCTGCAGCACCACCTGAGGCATGATTGCCATGTTTTAAGCAATATAAAGCAGTGCTAAGCAGCTTTTACCACTATTTAGTATATGTAAACAAAATTGCCCATGCTAACTAGAGCAACGTCGGGCAATGTTGAGCAATGTTGGGCAAGGTTGGGCAAAGTCAAGCAAAGTCAGGTAAACATGCTCATATTTGCTTTGCTGTTCCTTAAGCAGTCTGGTCTGCCCACCATAAAAATAAAAAGCAGTAACAGGGCTCGAACCCAGGATACTGTGCACTATAGTCACAGTACTGAACCACTAAGCCATGACAGCATTTTGTTGGCACAGACACAGCAGGACAATTGTACACTAATGCAAACACAAAGAAATGCTGTATCATGCCCCTAAAGAGGCATATGGGTAACCTCCCCCACAGGCCTATGCAGACAGAGAACAGCAGGCCAGGTGGTGTGATGTGGGTTGGGTAGGCTATGAAGTTGCAATC
Organism: Protopterus annectens; assembly: GCF_019279795.1. Classification (NCBI taxonomy): domain Eukaryota; kingdom Metazoa; phylum Chordata; order Ceratodontiformes; family Protopteridae; genus Protopterus; species Protopterus annectens. Next base: position 666,234,932 of record NC_056739.1, on the reverse strand, counting down.
TAATATATGTGACATTGGACACTAAGATCTGTAGTATGCCTCAAGCCAGTACAATAGGCAACAGTACAGACTGAAATGGTGTACCTTACATAGCAGTGCAGGCCTAGCAAATGTGTATAAGTGTCAGGTGAACCCCTCATCCTATGTACACCCACAGTAACAATCAGGTGTGCCCCCGGGTAGAAATGTACAAAGAATAGCTGTCCTCCCTGTATGTAGAAATGTTGATAAGTCTATGCAAAGTGTCTCATGGAAGCCCTGCAGGCACAGCATGATCCCTGTTGATTTATGACACAAAGGTGAGCCCTGCAGTAAAAATACAACTTGATTTTCCGCACACATATAGTATAAATGGCTACATCGGGCGTGCTCACACACTTCAACAAATGTAGTGGATTTCAGTCAGCAACATACTGAAAGGTCATACTAGGCATGCTCACACACTTAAATAAATGAAGCAAATGTCAGGCAACAACATACTGAAAGGTCATACTGGGCATGCTCACACACTTAGGCCATGTCTGAGTACAGCAGTGGGCCACACATATCTGCCAGTTGCATGTTTTACCCCAGGAACCTGTCACTATTCACCAGTCCTGACTTGTGCACAGTTATATGAAAACAGACACATATAATATATTGGAACCCTGTCATAATCAAACTATGTACCACAAGTACTTAAGTTGTTCACAGAAAGTGAAAAAGCAAAGAAGATCAATAAACCTGCAATCAGTATCATCAATAAACAATGTGCACTCCAAACATTATCCAGTCCATGTTCTGGCAAAAGAATCTGTGAAGGAGTCCATAGAGAACCATGATGCTTCCTTCCGCTATGTCATAAATAGCAATGTACACTCATATATGTCCTGAGTCAGTACAAACTGTAAATGACTGACATTGCCAACATCCTGTCAGACAAGCTCATACATACATACCCCCCTCTCACTGACAAAAGGCCCTATCATCATACCTGGAGATTGTGAAAGCACAGACATCACATATAAAATGGGTAAACAGCTCCTTCCAAACCTGAAAACAAGGCGTCTATGGGATTACATTGTTTCCCTAGCTGTATCATAAGTGAACTCCAGAACAAACAGACCCTGCACCTGAACAGTCTGTTGAGCCTCACCCTCTGTACAGGATATGAAACTGTTGAATGTGTTACAGCAACGTTTGGCACACTCCACAAGTGTTGGTGCACAACAGACCATGGGAACTATCGTCTTATAAGCCTATTAAGCCTGATCTGCAAGGCCATGGAGTCCATCATGATGGAACTCATAAACAGAGCTATTGGGAGCCTACAAACACACAACCCTACCAATTTTGGTTTGGTCATGGGCAGATCATGGTTCCCAAACCTGCTAGACTGTTTTCAATGCAGTCACCCAGGACATCCATCAATGAAATGAGCTACACACGTCCCACATAGACATTGAAAAGCCCTTTGCCAACATCCCAGACACATGTCGTATCCACAAAATCAACAACCTGTGCATAAATATGTCTGTCATCTGATGGATTGCCAACTGGGGCACAGATAGAACACACAAGGTAAGTATTGTGGTCGCCTGTACAAGCTGGTAACAACTGCTGTCCCCCATGGCTCATTCCTGGGACCCCTCCTGTCTGGTGTATACTTTTCAGAAATACAGTCAAATACGCAATGGCTATGTTTAGCAAAGTTTGTGGATGACTGTCAAAACGTTGTCATAAACGATATTTGGGACAGCAGAGACATCCTTAAAAAGGGTCTCAAGTCAGACAGATGTGGTGTCAAAACTATGGCCTTGAGCTACAGCCATACAAATACCACATAGGTGCCAACACCCTAAATATGGAGGTGATAATAAGGGATCTATGGACACATCTGGATAGTCATCTCTACTTCCAGAAACACATTCACAAAGTAATCAGAAAATCATGCTATGTGTTCCCAAAAACTGCCAAGGTCTTTGCATGTAGGTCAAAGGAGGTTCCCTCTACTCATCAGTCATCAGACCTGTCAGAGAGTACCACAACACATTTGCAATGAATCTGACTAGGCACCTTCAGCAGCTGGAAAGACCACTGAAGTACCTCAGCAAGAGGATTACTGGCCTCAAACAGTTGTCCCATGCAACAAGACTGAATTTAACTCAATCTGTATTCTGTTGCATACTGTCTACTCAGGAGATCTCTGCCCAACAGACAGGTCCATGTCATGGCAACACTCAGAGATCTGCTCTGAGTTACAGCTCAATGGCACTAAATATACAGACTCAACTGATATTGCCAACATCCTGGCAGATAGGATCAGTGCTAACTTTACCCCCCTCTCACCCATGAAAGAGCACATCTCTATAATGGAAGACTGCAAAGGTGCTGTCATCACAGCTGCACAGGTAAAAAACACACTCCAAAGCCAGTATCACAGCATCCATGGGACCAGATAACTTCCCAGGCTGGGTTCTACACAAACTACAGAATGGACAGGCACAACACCGACGTACCTTGTTCAGTCATAGCCTCACCTCAGGCTTTGTGCCTGCTGAATGGTGCACAGTGACGGTTATCCCACTACACAAGGGTGGAGACACCACAGACCCCAGGAACTAGCACCCCATTAGCCTGATGAGCCTGCTCTGCAAGGCCATGGACTGTATCATCATACAACTTATAAAAAAAGACATTGGTAATCTCCAAACTCTAGACCACAACCATGATGGGTTTGTAAAATGCAGATCATGTCTCCTAAACCTGATAGATGATATTGAAGCAATCACCAGAACTGTAGACAAGTGTAAGGTGGTTCGCACAGCCTATGTAGATCTTGCCACGACTTTCAACACCATCCCACACTCTGGAATTATAGATAAACCCACTAAACTAGGTATAAATTGCTATGTCACAAGATGGGTTGCCAACTGGCTCACTGACAGAACACACACTGTGAAAGTAGCAGACTCCAAGTATGACTTTGGACCAGTGACGAGTGCAGTACCACAAGGTCCAGTCCTGTGTATTGCTCTGTTTAGTATCTACTTCCCTGAAGTAAATTTTAACATGGAAGGTCTGTGGCTAATGAAGTTTCCAGATGACTGCAAACTAGGAGCCATAATTGTAAGTACTAAAGATGTGGACATCCTACAAAAGGGCCTCACTGAGACAGATGGCTGGTGTCAAAGCCATGGCCTCAAGCTCAATGCCAAAAAGTGCATTTTCATCCCCTTTGGTAAAAACTCTGTAGCCATGAACTACAACATAGGCGGTAGTATACTTAATACTGAAAGTGTGATAAGAGACCTTGGTTCACAGGTGGACAGTGGACACACCAGTGATAATCACATCCCCACAGTAGTCAGGAAATCCTTCTATGTGGCACACCTCATCACAAAAGGTGTCTCATGCAGAATAGAAGAGGACATTGTTCCCCTCTACTCATCACTCACTAGATCCATAATAGAGTACAACGCCCCTTTTGCTATGTACCTCACAAGACATCTACAACAACTGGAAAGCCTGCAGCAATACCTCACCAAGAGCATTAGCGACCTGAAATACATGCCATACACAGACCATCTCAAAATGCTCCAGCTGTACTCTCTCGCATATCGCCTACTCAGAGGTGATTTCTGCCTAACATACAAAGCTATGTCAAACACAGAGCTGTTGGACATGCTCCACGTAAAACACTCACAATCCCTCTGATCTTCAGCCCCAAAACCATGAGTGAAATACAAAAGGAGGGGTGTATCCATTTACCTTATGGATACCCACACCTTCAGGTTAGTGGCACAGCATGAGGCCTTGGAGACCATGCAAGTGCAACTAACATTGGGCAAAGCTGCTTATCAGATTTTAGCCTGCTACAGATCACCTACCTTGTCTCAGGAACCTCACTCAGTATTCCTGAGAACAGTGGAAAATATAAAGTTCCTATCAAGCACCATTATATGAGGAGTTTACAACTACCCAAACATTGAGTGGGAGAATTACTCATGTACAATGTCCTTTGCCCAATGTTTCCTAGAGTTTAAAAACTCAAATGCTGTGGAACAGCTGGTCACCTTGCCCACTAGAGGTGACAACATACTGGACCTGATCATCACCAACATGGGGTACCAGTGTTCCAGAATAGAGATAAACCCCTCTTTGGTAATATCAGATCATAAAGTAATCACACTGGACATCCACATCCCACCCCACCCCCAGTCAAGGAAACCACTGTGAAGACATTTTCAAAAGCAAACTGCACACTTCCCAAGACCAAAGTGGAAAGTTCCAAAGCCCCCTTGCTATAGGATAATGCTATACAATCTGCCATATCATTTACAAATGCATTATATGAGCATCTACAGGATGCATGGGTGAAGACATCCCAAATAAAACCAAGATGCAATCCTCCAAAAATAAGAAACCAATCTGTTGGTTATCGCCCATAAATAAGCTATACAACAGAAGGAGGAAACAAACACATGATAGAGCAAACTTCACAAAAGGAAAGGCATCACTGATCATTATTAGGAAGACACAATGATCACTCATAAAATAATCCAAGGTCAGTTTCTAAAGACAAATTGCCAAGGGATGTAAGAATAACAACCACAAAGCCTTCGTTAGCTATACCAAACATTTAGGTGGCAATTTCCAAATATGCTGTCAGCTACTGCAAAATGGCAAGAAATACACTGAACCAACTTACATTGCCCACATCCTGGGGGACAAGTTCAGTGCAAACTCCCCCCATCACCCCCAAAAGGGCCTGTGTCCATCCCAGAAGAATGCAGAGCCCCAGACTTCATGGACATGCAGGTAAAAACAGCCCTCTCCAAAGCTAAGAACACAGCATCAATGGGACTGTATGGTGTCCCAGGCTGTGTCTTACACTAGTCCCAAAAGGAACTACACCCTCACCTACATTCACTGTCCAGACTCAACCTTACCACAGGCTATGTACCCAAAGAATGGCATACAGCAACAGTCATCCAGCTCCACAAAGGGGGTGCCACAACAGAACCTGGAAACCATTGCCCTATAGGCCTACTCAGCCTGGTCTGCAAAGGTATGGAGCAAATTATCATAGAAACCATAAACAGTGACATTGGGGACCTCCAGACACTGGACTCTACCCAACCTGGCTTTGTTAAAGACAGATCCTGCCTCCTAAACCTAGTTGACTTATTTGAAACAGTTACCAAGGATATAGATGGAGGTGAAAGTAGTCCACACAGCCCACCTGGACCTTACTAAGGCCTTTCGACACCATTCCCCACTCTGTCATGATGGACAAGCTTACCAGCTTGAACATTAACAGCTATGTCACAGGATGGGTGGCCAACTGGCTCAAAGATCAAACACACATGTTCAGAGTTGCAGGTGCCATGTCCGACTCTAAACCAGTCACAAATGGCATCCCACAGGTCTTAGACCTAGGACCCCACCTGTTCAGTAGATACTGCTCAGAGGTACAGGCAAGCACGGGAGGAGTATAACTGAACAAGTTTGCAGATGACTGCTAACTGTGGTCCATAATCGACTCTACGGCTAACACAGACATCCTCCAGAAGAGTCTTACAGAGACAGATACCTGGTGTCAAAACAATGCCCTCAAGCAGAATGCCAAAGAATGCATAGTCATCCACTTTGGATAAAACGAAGTGCACACAAATTACCACATAGGTGGTAATCGAGTATGTACAGAGAAAGTAATTATGGCCCTGGGGACCAAGGCAGATAGTACACTTTCTTTTGATGATCACATGGCCAAAGTGTTTAGAAATTCCTTCTATGTAGCCCACCTAATGTCACCTAATGTAACACACTTTGTCTAGTCTGATGATGTCACCATCCTACAAATATACCTGTGGAAAAAAGAGCTTGCAGTAGTGTTTATAACGTGTCATGTAAATGCGTACTCCTCTAATATCATGAAGTAGTTAGATAGGAGTTTGAATCCTGCACTTGACAACTGTGTGTGATCTCCTTGGAGAGGAGCAATCTTTTTGGAGACAACTAAACCACCTTAAAAGTGGTATACTTATCTTTGTCAAGTCTGATGATGTCACCATCCTACAAATATACCTGTGGAAAAAATGGCTCCCAGTAATGTGTATAGCATGTCATGTTAATGTGTACTCTTCTAGTATTATAAAGTAGTTAGGTAGGGGTTTGATTCCTGCACTTGACAAGTGTTTGTGTATATTTCCTTGGAGAAGAACAACCTTTTAGGAGACTACTAAAACACCTTAAAACTGGTATACTTATCTTTAAGTCTGATGATGTCACCATCCTACAAATATACCTGCAGAAAAGAGAACTCCAAGTAATGTGTATAGCCCGTCATGTTAATGTGTACTCCTCTAGTATCATAAAGTAGTTAGGTAGGGGTTTGAATCCTGCACTTGCCAGCTGTTTGTGTGTAATCTCCTTGGCGAGGAGTAATATTTTTGGAGACTACTAAAACACCTTAAAAGTGGTATACTTATCTTTGTCAAGTCTGATGATGTCACCATCCTACAAATATATCTGTGGAAAAGAAATCTTCCAGTAATGCGTATAGCATGTCGTGTTAATGTATACTGCTCTATTATCATAAAGTAATTAGGTAGGGGTTTGAATCCTGCCCTTGGTGAGTGTGTATGCTCTATGCGTGTGACACTGTTGGTCAATCTGTCATGGGTTTTGCTTTTACTACTGTATGACATATCACTATGACAACAGTATGTGCATTGCACATCAGGTAGCTGTGTGGCAAATACATATACGTACATGTGACCTCAATTATTTCAAAGGTGGGAACCCTGCTTTCTCCATGAACACATCTGTTATCTTTGCCAGAGTGTGCTGCCACTTTCCAAACCTTAGGTCACATCTGTATGCTTGTGACAAGCCCAGCCACTGCAGTGATCCCTGGCCTAGGTCATCCATGTCACACACACTCATTATGGTTTCTATTGAATAGTGTGAGTGAGGGTTTATGCCTGAGGTATATTTCAGACCTGTTCAAATGCAGCAAAGTCTGTCAATGATGGCTATTCATTATAGGTGTACAACAACCTTTGTGGATATGCATACAGACCCCTTATTGCTTATGTGATCCACCGAGGGATTTCAAAATACCTTTGGAAATGTGATCACCAAAGGAGAGATGACGTAACACTTTGCAGTATGTACACATCGGTACCTGTTCAACATGTTGGGGGCTACTACCTATGTGGTACTGTGGGGATACTATGTTTTGTAAAGGTGGATGACTATGCTTTAGTTGGCTTATAGCTTTACAGTATGTATTTGACAACAGGTATCTGTCTGTATGATACCCTTGTGTTGGATGTGTGTGTCATCTGGAGAATGCATTATAGGCCACAGTATGCATTTCCAGGCATGGACGGACATATCCCTACTGTGTTTGCTTGTACCTAAGAGAGCTATATGCCAAACAGGAGTGGTCCCAGGAATGGGTGCAGGTGAATACCACTCATTACTGGCATAGTATAGTACCTGAAGGATCGAAATGTTACTGTGTGTCCTACATCTGTGTGTCAGTTGTCAAGACATCATCTAGCAATTGTTTATGGTCAGGCTGTTGAAGTTATGTATACTACCAGAATGCAAACCAATGACAGATAGTAAAAGTATCACCCACAGCACCGTTGCAAACCATGTCATACACACATGTGTACCCAAGTTCCAAAATGTGTGTTGTACAATGCATACTGGACACCAATAGAAACTATGGAGTGTTAACACTGTGTAATACAGGGCATGTCACCTTGCCCATGTGTCCACTATGCACGTACATGCAGACAGTGCACCTCCACCATGTTCACAAATGTACACCTGCAAATCTGTGCTGCACACATCCCACACGTACTGTCCACTCTCTAACACATGCTGCCAATACTACACACATCAGCCAAGTGGCACGTGGATGGACAATACACTATTGGAATTAACACTGGTGTAAACAATACTACATTGACAATCATAGCTTTAATGCATCATGCCTGCTCAGCTACACCTTCAAGGATATCATTACACTTTACTGCTGACAACATGCTAACATTGCTATACTTCTATAAAGTCACCCTGTGCATCAGCACCATGTTAGCCTGTTCCTGCATCAATGTTACAGATGACAGGAGGTGGCACAGGTTTCATCATATGCACAGGGTGTGTTGTTGGTTTGCCAGAGGCCTACATTGAGCCATACAATCGACATGTGTGTGTGTGTGTGTGTGTGTGTGTGTGTGTGTGTGTGTGTGTGTGTGTGTGTGTGTGTGTGTGTGAGGGCCAAAAGTACTACTATGTTCCAAAGTTGATGTAATGTGTGCATATATGTGATAGCCCTAGGTGTCTGGTTTATGTGTGTGTGTGTGTGTGTGTGTGTGTGTGTGTGTGTGTGTGTGTGTGTGTATATGCATGCACACAGTTCCACCATGTGGCTGCCATATACGGGGATTTGTGGGACAGCCACAGACTGTACCTGCCAGGCTTTACAGATCACCGTCTCTGGCCAGGGATACGGTATCAGTGCCTGGCAGGGGTATTACTGACAGTATCAGGTACTAAGCCAGACTGGGTACTGTCCTGAGTGGTAGACATATGTACACTGGTCCCAGGTCCCTGCTGGGACTGGCCAGAGCCACGTGCACATGGTCTTCTATGACTGTGTATGGACAGCCCACCCCCAACATTGCTGGGGCTGGTACTGGCACTACGGGAGTGGCTGTGACTTGAGGGACGTCTGCGGGGACTGACAGCTGCTGATGTTGCTGGCATACGTCCATGTTGACGGCTCAACCGTCCCGCACTGTTCTGACACATGGACATGACATTGCAGAGGACATCTAATGTCTCACCCCGACGTCTATCAGTGACCTCAGTGTAATTACAGCTGGCACCTGCTAGGTCACATATACTGTCATTTAAAGCAGTGTTATGTGCCCTCTGTGCTCTTAGTCCCTGTCTGATGTACCGTTCCATATGTGCCTGTGCCTCCATGACAGCCTGGAACATGCATGAGGTTGTAAGACCTGTGGCATGTCTGCCAGGGGCATGATGACCAGCAGTGCTCCGACGAGAACCACTGGACATCTGCCTATGTGGTACCGTTCCAGACATCTGGGTATGGCTGCTGTGCTGGGATGCATGTGCCATAGATACCACACTGTCCTGGCCAATGCCAACTCTACACTGTCCCTCAGCTAAGAGCATTGGTGATGGATGTATTGGCAGTATGACTGTGTGCATGGATGGGGTGGACACTTGTGTACTGTTGATTGGTGGCCAAACGACAGACCCTGGCAAACATGCCTGTGCCTCAACACACCTATCCTCATTATTACTATTTGTGTCAGTGACATCAGGTTCCCTGCTGCAGTGAACCAGCCCAACCTCAGCACCTGTGAGCGGAAGATAGGAAACACACTTTACAACCTTTACATGATGTCAGAACACATGCACACATGAACACATGAACACATGCATACATGCACACATGCACACATGAACACATGCACACATGAACACATGAACACATGCACACATGCACACATGAATACATGAACACATGTACACATGCACACATGCACACATGAACACATGAACACATGCACACATGCACACATGCACACAAATACACTCCTCACTAAAGCGCACACACACACACACACACACACACACACACACACACACACACACACACACACACACACACACACACACACACACACACACACACACACACACACACACACACACACACACACACACACACACACACACACACACACACACACACACACACACACACACACCAACAGTAATCCAGAACATACTCAATAGCGGTTGATGATGGGGTACAGTATGACAAGCCAAACAGTCATATCACACGTGTCAGCATTCAGGACATGTGTTGCACAACAGCCTGCAGTGCAAGTGTAGACAGTCCTTGCTAATAACAGTATACATGGCTTTGATGCATGTGTGTTGTTATTCAGTGATTGGCCTCACCCTGGAACGCAATGTGTACATGGACACAACATTGCTGTGCAAGTATTAAAAGATCTTCTATGTCCTGTGCACCATCACTCACAGGAATACATACATGGCTGGATGTGTATCTGTGTGTCACATAGATATCCATTTCTGATTAGAGCGTCTGTGTCTTTAGCAGATAATTGTGGGCACAGGTTTAGTTCATGCATGCTATGTATACACACAGGATGAGTGGTGCATGTATACCTAATTGAATACCATTGCTCAACATAGCCATTGTACAGTGGTTATGGTGAGTGTTGAACATATTGTGGACATGCCAGTGCCAGCCATGACATGGCATGCTACAACACAACTGCAACATTAAACATCACACATACTGAATGTGTGTCATGTGACCTATACACTCAATTGCATTACAAGACATATATGTGTCACTTTGTGCAAATGGTGCTTGCTATGCATATTGTGTATAGGTGCATATGTTTGCACACACACAACATTGAGGTGTATAGCAATGAATGCTATGTGTAGTACTGTGGTTACTGTAACTGGATGGGGTGTAGTACCATGAGCCATCATCATGCAGCATCATGTGGTCACTCAAGGCTACTAATGTGTGCCAGACCAGCACCTATCATGCTGTACCTGAACTGCAGTACCATGGCTACATTCACCATTTCACAGCCAGTTCTTACATGGGTTTGTAACGTGCCCATTAGGGAGCATTGCCTAACATGAATGTGCTGTGTGTTGAAGAGTGTCGCACCGCCCCATGATAGGCCTCTATCCCTCAGGTATATTATGTGTGCTGTGTGGATGACATTTGGGATACTGGAGTGTGACCTTACAGCGGGTGTCTGAATACGCCATGTGTAGCATATTAACGTGTACTGTGTATGACAAAGTTGTGTATGTTGTGTGCATGTGTATTGACTCTACCTATCCAATGTTCACCACAGTGTAGCCACAATTGTTTGGGATGCTCTGTGTATTGCATGTGTTTGAGGCAGCTACTCATGTTACTGAGATGTGCATAGCCTCACAGCAAACATGCACAGTATGCATTATGCGTAGGTGTGTTACATGTGTACATGGCCTACACCTCACCTATGACATGTGCATTTTATTTGCAATATTAAATGTAGAACACACTCACCAGCATGGGTCTGCTGCCTTGCTGTCACACCAGGGTGACCTACAAGGAAATGAGACAGTTTGTCAGTGGCAACAACTGTGGCATTGCTACTGTGGGTTTGCACTCTTAAAGTAGTACAATGGTTGACAGTCACAGGCCTACAGATTATGTTCCAAATTATCAGTATCGCACAACACCAGGCTCCACATCTTCTAACTACACAGTACACATCTCACATATGCATGATCTACCAATCGAGGTAACAGTAGTCTACAGATATGCCATGTTACCTGCACGCTCCATGTGAACTTGCTGGGTGGTTCCGGCCTCCATGATGATACATGTGTGCTGTTGTTGTTGTTGGGCAGGAGCCACCAGGCTCAGGAGCAGCTCCCTACTCTGGTGAGGGGGGATGGATGGTAACCCCACCACCTGTGGCAAGCTGTTGCCTACAGACATCAGACGCACGCTGCCAGACATGTCTAAGTAAATCACTGCAGTGATGGCGTACCTGCTCATATGTCTGGTTATGCATGCCTATGTCATTTACCCTACGGGCAACATCTTGCCACAGTGCAGTCCGCTCATGCTGGTCCTGGCTGGTTCTTGAGAAAAGCAGGGTGTAGTGCTGAACCAGACTGGTTGTTATTACTTCATCCTCAGCTGGACTATAGGTTGGGTTGCGATGGTGGGCCATGACCCTGGAAGACAATGAAACAATATGTGTGAGCATGTCATGTGGCACACTTAACATTCTAAAGTACAGATATCACTAAACTGCCATATATAGCAACCTATTGGCTGTCAGAGGATACACACTTTCAATACCACATATCAGTGCTCAACCCACAATTGCCTGACAGTGCCTAGCATGCTCTATATATTAAACCATGTTCTGCACAGCAACAAAGAGAAACCAGTATGTAAGACTATACAACAGTACATGGCACACTGTATGCTACATAATGCACCACCTAGCTAATGCATAAAGAAATATGTCATCCATTGCAATGATTGTAAAGTCCAGTTACAGTATTACCAGTATACCACATTAGTTGTTAATGGCAAACCCCTGCCTAACATATGTGCACATTAATGAATATAGGTGGCATACTGCGGTACTAGACTATACATGTTGCTAGATACGCACTTATATCCTGTAACACACATATGACCGAGGGTATGTTACAGGCATACCCATACACACATCAAACATACATACAACACACAAAGGTATGGCAACCTAGATGAGCTTTACCTGTGTACCATACAGTACTGTGTGTCAGTACTTACAAAACATTATGCCTGAGGTATGTAATCTGTGAGAACTACAGGGAACACACAAAACAATGGTTCCAAGCAATGTGGACATACACCATACTGTGCTGTTTAGGCCTACAGCTTCAGGTAGTATTACAGTTCATACGGGATTTGGATTCACCAGCAGTACCAATCAATAAGCATACATGTACTGCTTTAGCCTACAATGGCACACCCCAGTCAACACCAAGGGACTACGTCAGACCATATGCCATACTGCTTTTTCTGCCTAGCAATAGCATACACATCTTTTGCTGGGATCAGAGCTAGGACACAAAATACCATGACAGAAACAGTTTCCCACTAAGCTATCACACATATACACAACTTTGACACATTCACCAACACATTCACCATCACACTCAGTCAGGCTCACATAGCAATTATTGCAACAAGTACATGTGGGTGTGTATCAGTTCATAGGTAGGTAATAGGCTATTGGCCCTAGGGCCTATAGAAGCCTAGCCATACAGTACCCTGGCCTTTGACACCCATGTAATTTAATTTCATGTGCCCCTCTCAAGCAGAGCCACAGAGGAGATTCCCGGGTGTTTTTCCTAACTCCCATCCAATCATCAGGATTATTCATGACGACTGCTAATGAGGAGCTTTGTTTGCTATTGATAGGTAGTTTGTTCCAGAGTATGGGATGTCTCTGAGATAAGAATCTATCCCTCCAGCATGTTCTGTTTATTGAGGTGACAAGGTTTAGGTCCCTAGAGCATGTAGCTCGTAGGGATTGTGATCTGTTTGTGTGGAGCATGTCCAACAGCTCTGGGTTTGACATAGCTTTGTATATTAGGCAGAGGTCACCTCTGTGTAGGTGGTATGCGACACAGTATAGCTGTGGTTTTGTGAGACGGTCTGCATAGGGCATCTGTTTGAGGCCGGTAATACTCTTTGTGAGGTATGTCTGTGGCCTTTCCAGTTGCTGTAGATGTCTTGTGAGGTACATACCAAAAGGGGCATTGTACTCTGTAATGGGTTTTATGAGTGATGAGTAGAGGCGAACACTGACCTCTTTTTCCCTGGATGACACACCTTTTGTGATGAGGTGAGCCACGTAGACAGATTACATGACTAGTGTGGCACTGTGATTGTCAAAGGGTAAACTACTGTCCACCTGTGTCCCAAGGTCTCTTATCACACTTTCGGTGTTAATTAGACTACCACCTATGTGGTACTTCATGGGTACAGAGTTTTTACCAAAAGGGATGGCAATGCATTTTTGACACTGAGCTTGAGGCCATGGCTTTGTCACCAGGCATCTGTTGCCTGTCTGTCTGTCTCTCTCTCTCTCTCTCTATATATATATATATATATATATATATATATATATATATATAGATATATGTATATATACACACATACATATAAACATCCATTGGTGTACATATAGATATACATATAGGCACATATACAGTCCACCTTTCATGGTGGAAATATCAATTATGCGATGGCTGTGAGGTATACAGTTATGCAAAAATATTGCACAGTCTTGTGCGGAATGCATTGAAGGAGTTCTCAGCCCATGTAGCTTTAGCAGGCCACACTGGCTGCAGCACTGCAATCCTAACAAATCACACCTACAGCGTTTAACCACCACATGTCATATACCAGCACTGTATGCTGTCTTGTTTGCCACACACTACAACCTACATACAAATATGCACATAACAACCTTCATCCACATATATATGTCCACCCAGTTGCAGTATGTCCCTTGCTCTATGCACATGTACAGATGCTAATATGTCTAACACAGATATATCTCTCCGTATGTGTGTGTCATACACACACAAGGTCCACACTGTTGTAAGTCCCTGGACCTCACAGCTGACCTGTTGGGACTTGCTGCAACATGAACAGGTGTCACATGTGAGCACACAGTAATATTAGAGGGTGCATATATAGCTGCAAATGCTAGATTAGCATACTAGCCTGATACAGCAGTTGCCAGTGCTTAGCTATACGTTAATATGACTATCATGCATGTGTTAATCTGTCACATCCATGTTTATATAGCTGTATGCACTACTCTCCCAAACAGCCATTGTCCACACTAATGTACAGAACACAGATAACATGGATCAGATGTTTGACATTTAATGCTGAGCTACATATGTTACAGTTATGTCCCACTGCACACAGCTACACACTGATTTGTCCATTGCAGTAGTTATGCAGGGCATCTGTGCATAGATACGTACTGCTGCCACATATGGATGTTTCAAAGTATGTAGAGTACTCTTCAAAACCATGTACTACATGCCAGTAAATACATATCTGTTACATACCTTTCCTTTGTATGTGTTGGTAGTATTCAGTTCCATGTGTCTTTTTTCTTTCTGTTGATGTTGATGTGGGTGTGTGTCTATCTCTCTCTTTCTCTCTCTCTCTCTCTCTCTCTGTCTCTGTCTCCATCTCTCTCAATAGCTGGAATGGAATGATTGCATGTGTGGACAGCAAGTACAGCCTACTTTTATAGGTATCTGCACATGTGCATGTGATGGCCTCTGCACCAATTGGTGGCCACCATTTGGTAATTGCATGCAGCCTGCTGTGTGGTAATTGCAGTATTCACTGTCATAGTAACCCAATGCTATAAATTGCTAAGTCAGGTAGGCATAGGCCTTTCAACTTTCCAAAGTGGGGCCCATGCTTGTTTGCTGTGGACACCGTTGTTTAAGTCAGTAGGTTGGTATAGTTCTTATATCTGAAGCAAGGGGTGTAGCCAGTGATTTAAATGTTGTACTCAGACCTGAATGTTGCCACTTCCAGTACACAGTTGTCAGTGTAGAATTGTACTCACCACTACAAATGCTAACACAAGATACATGGGAATATGTAGTTTCTTTTCTACGTATACAATTAACTGCCATACATAAGCAGTTATTGAGATGTATTCATTTGGCACATGAACTGTTTGTGAACTGCTATACTGTGAATATTATTGTACTCACTTCTGCACAGTTTGTTCTTTTTTATTGTTGACATTAGCACAGGATGCTCAAGAAAACTGGACAATTCCAGTACTGAGAATGCCTACCTACATCCTTGGTAGACCCTGAACACACAGGCATATTGTACATTTGGGTGGGGATTGTCCTGCTATGATACTGTGTGGGGGTTGTAAAGTGCTGCTGTAACATTATTTACTGCTAAAATGGCTGGTTCTCTTATCACAGTCATGTAATGCAATTCCACAACAACTGCTGGTAAAGTTCCACAGAACAGGTTTTGTGTTATGGCATTCCTATCTTTCCTTTACATTCACTCATTCTGATGCATGATATATGTATTTCAGCAACAGCCTGCTGTATATCTACTGTGGCTTAGTGGTACCTCATGCAGTCTAGTGTGTCCAAGGTCCGGGGTTCAGGACTAACAGAGGTGTTTTATTTTGCTGCTGAGCAGAATAAGGGCCCTCACATGCAGGGTGACTAAGGCACTTTTAAGCAGTTGTAAGCGGGTTTGCATGAAGCTTAGCAATGCTTAGCTAAGCACACACAAGCGCACACTCGTGTAAACCCAATAACTACTGCTTAAAAGTGCTTACTCATGCTAATCCTCACGCTCATTTCTTTGAAAGAAAAGAAAAGAAAATGGGGTGATAGGAAAGTGGTGAAAAAGGGGCACAAAGAGGGAAAGACAGTAGGGAAAACAGCTCGGGATGTGCAGGACAGGTGTAGGGAAGGTCCATAGCTGCCCATTTCTTTAATAGCAACAGCTGTGCATATGCAATAAATTTGGAGGGAAATATGAAACCTTCCACCCCTGAGAGAGGGGTGAGGACAACAAAGTATGTTGTACTGCCAATTAAATATCAGTTTATGTGTCCAGCGGACATGTGTGCAAAATGGGCAGCTATGTATGGGGCGTATTTTTTTTGGGAGCAGATTGCCCTTTTTTTTTTTTTTTTCAGGTGAGAGTGGAATGTAGGGTAGGTGAAGTAGGTATATTTGGGGAAGTAGGTTGGGGAGGTAAACAGACAAGACAAACAAGATGCATACAGGGGCGGTATATGACACATGTGGTGGATAAACACCACTGACGGGGAAGGATGTTTGGAAATTGCAAGCCCATGAGCCCACAGATGGCAACAGTGGAACTGAGATCCCCACCCATGGGCAGTCACCACTACACCTTCACAGCCCAGAGGGTGGCTGTGCTGGGGGCTGCATAGGAGGGGCAGGCTCACCCGTGAGTTGCACCACTCGTGCCTCAAGCTGGCATAGAGGATCAACGACAGAACGCTCGATTTCCCTATGCACCACAGTCCAGACCGCTCGGAGGGTGATAGGTGGCCCTCCTCCACCCACGCTTGCACGGGGGGGATGAACCCCATCCCCTGCAACGCTTCCACCCAAAGGTGGCACAGGGCCAACGGAGGAGGAAGAGTTCCCAGGCTGGGCACCGGACCTACTGGTGTCAGGTGCCATCGCCAGCTGAGGTGGGACAGGTGGGTCCACTGGGACCGGCCTTCCCATACGTTCTATATTTAGGAGGATTTAATGACAATATGGGTTGGTAACAGCCAACAGCATTCCATATTAGTTGTAACAGCATGCAGTAGTATTCCCATTAACCCAACACACCAGAGTTCCAACAGTTGAACAGCAAGCATAACACATGCATATATAGAACAGCAGTGAACATTCCAACAGCATGCAAGATTGATTGGTGGCAACAGGCCACCAAGATTGTGGTATTTGAACAGGGCACATGCGTCAAAGTAAATGAAGATATTTATAAACCAATAGGACATATGTCCCAACAAATGTTTTGAGATTAGACATACCCATTGAGGTGTGGAGTTGCATTGTTTATGCACATACAGTAGGGTGTAAAAAGATACCTCCATTAACAACTTATATATACTTATAGTTTATACTACATTCCTATTGAGTGCAGGTATATATCCCCTACATGTATTATTACACTAGGCAATGTCTGTTAAATTGTGAAATGGGTTTTGCTAGTTCTTTATATACCTGACCTGTATCTGACATACAAACTGTCCAGGATGCAGATGTTACAGCTACGTATTTATATATTATATTTATATTTATATATCTACATATCTAGATGTGTTCAGGTGACATTATCAGTTATATTTTAACAGCCCCCTACATTTCTAGCAGCACACTGACATTTCTGGGGAACACAATAACAAGCTACTCATGTGCCAGATTAACCTATACATGCTGGCCATGAACCAACAGTTGAGGACTGTATATATGTTTAACAGCTACTGGCACTCCCTTCATCCACTTTATATGGGCCTACCCAAGTGTGGGTTGACAGCGCTTAATACAACAGTACTATTTCTAGTACTGTTGTATTAAGCGCAAGAGTACAACAACATATCGAAGAAAATGACACGGACACACTCCAGGAATTATACCTTTATTAATTACATAACACACTTTTCTAGAGGCTCTCTCATTTATTTGATATAACAGTGCATGCAGAAGACTTATTCAAGACGTATTATACCATTATTAATGGGTTACATGACTCTTTTTCAGGCTCTCTCACTTATTTTATATAACAGTACATGGAGAGAAATTATTCAAGACTTGTTATACCTTTATTAATGGGTTACAACACTCTTTTTCAGGCTCTCTCACTTATTTTATATAACAGTACCTACAAAGAAGTTATTCAAGACTTATTATACCTTTATTATTGGGCTACAACACTTTTTTTCAGGATCTCTCACTGATTTTATATAACAATACATGCAGAATAATTACTAACCTGCCTGGTGGTGCAGCCTTAGCAGCCTATCTGCATAGGTTTGCTGATTCGCAGCACGGAGACCTGCAACTGTGAAGTAAATGAAGTGATATTGAGACATACCTTTCCATAATATAGACTACAATAGCAATTCTTACATACTTCATTCCATGGCTACCTACTCAGTAGTGGGGCATTTTCCATCCCACGGGCCTCCTGTATCCACTGGTTCAGTCGGTCCTCCTTGCCTCTCTTCAGGTCTAAGTAGTGGTGTCTGACCTGCTCACCAGTCCAAGGGACACCTGTGGCACTGGTGAGATCATGAGCTAGACGGTTCAGGGCTTCCGCTTTGTACTGGGTGCCCTGGAACTGGCCCTGCAGGAGTCTCTCATCATGATTATGGACGAGGAGCCAAACCATTACCTTTGACTCCTCAATGCCCCAACCTTGCGCTCGAAATCCAGAGACCTCTCCAACACCAGCCATGCTGACTGCAGATGGGAACTACAACCAGTTATGGCAAGTATTCACACCTATGGAGCTTAAATATGCCTCATTTTCCACACTTATTTGTGATTGGCCGGTTTTGAAAAATCTCAGCTGAAAGCACACCTTCTTAGCAATGGGTAAACTTCCATTGATATGTATGTGTGTGTTGAATGTGCATGCATCTGAAAAGCTGTTATGGCTTAGTGGTTTAGTACTGTGATTATGGTACACAGTATCCCAGGTTCGAGGCCTGTTATTGCTTTTTATTTTACTACTGGCTAGACCGGCTAGGAGGTGTGGCTGTGTTTAGCTGACTTTGCTCAACTTTGCCCAACGTTGCTCTACAGTGCTCTACGTTGCTCGACGTTGCCCGACGTTGCCCAATGTTGTGCTAGTTAGCACGGTGCACAGTTATGCAAAAACATGTTTTGTTTGCACTAGTTGGCATGATGCGCAGCTACTTGCAAAGCCATTGCAATAGTTAAAGCAGTGCAAAGCCATGAGCAATTATACTTAAAAGTGCTTAATACTGGTAAACTTTGCTTAGCAGTGCTTCACATTGCTTAAGATACGTTACTTATGCATTCATCAGTATCCATAACCATTTCACCTTCTTATATATATATAAAATATCATTCACTACTACATAGGCCATTTCAATGCTTTTTACTAAAATTTAAAGGATAAATGTCAGGAATTATTTTTATATACAAATTTCCAACAGAAAATAGAAAGGGGAGGGGTGGGACTCGAACCGGAAATGCCTCCTTTTTGTGCAAAGGCTCTACGACTACGCTATTGGGCTTAATTTGCATATAAGTTTCTTATTATCCTCTTCGATGTCTAAACTGCTAACTGTAGCTAAGCAATGGGCATACCCACACAAAGTCACACAAATATGGGCAGCTATATCGGGAATAATAAAAAAAATAAATAAAAGTTTTACATTTTATAATTGTACAGGGGTTTAGAATGTTGGAGAGTGTAGTGTTGGGTATGTACACATTTGAGTGGACTCGCTCATGTCAGTTGACATTTCCCCATTGAGAGACTTGCAGGAGCGTGGTTTTTGGACTGCTTGGCAGTCCAACACGTCCCCTGCACTCGTGTACGCTCTGTGTTAGCCTTAGAATTGAGGCAGCGTGCCCTCATGAATATGCATGGCGCGCTGACGTCTTACTCTTAGACTGCAGTTTCCATGTAAGACTAACTTAGACTTACACAGAAGGTTAGTGAATCCTGGGGCATTTCTCACTGATAGCACAGACATCAATATTCTCTCAGGTAAAAAGAGCTTCTAAGGAGTGAAGTTTTTTTTAGACTCTTAGCATTGATCAGCAATACCTTTAGATTTTCTTGGATTTTATTTGCTATGTCATAAGTACTTTCAGTATGGCATTGCCTAAAAAAGGCACTATCGGGGAAGACAATGTTTTAGTTAATATTCTAAAGCCTGAGGGAAGAGGTGCGGACCAGCCCTGGCAAAGCAGCATGGTCTGTTGACCATCTCCTTCCATGCTGACAAATATTGCATCCACTTAGAATGACACCAGAAACTAAACTAATTATTAAAGTCAATCACCTTTTGTTCGTATTGTGGCATCATCCTCAGAGAAGGTAAAATGCTGCTCAATGCTAGGCTCATACCAGCCTAAAACACATATTCCAAGAGATCCATGATGTCTCTCTTCATATAGTCTAGAGAGATACATCTCAGGTCATTTACTCCCACATGGATTATGACTGAGTCATCTTGGTAATTGTGGTCCAATGACCTGAGTGCATGCATATTGTGGCAGATCGTAGCCCCTGATAAGCAACTTACAGTAACTTTCTCCTCACTCAGCCTGGTGAGAGGGGTATCAGTGTGTCTCACGGTGGAGTCTCCGATGACTAGAATGTTGGATTGTGTGGTGGCTTGCCTTATGGGCATAGAGGTAGAGGCTCTATGAGATGTAACTCTATGTGTTGGTGTGGGTGTTGTTTTGAAAGAGCAAATTTGGGGCTGCTCAGGGTACTTGTTATGTGTACTTCATCTCGGAGGACTTTGTGGTATAGGAAGGTTACATGTAAGTGCCTCCGAATATGTGGGTCAATATGTCTGCTTTGAATTGTGTGTGATGGGTGCAGAGTGTGTACTACTGACAACCTTATTGACAATAGCAGTAGTTTTATGTGAGAGCTTTTCATCCAGTGACATTGTGTAACTACATCTCTCACATACCATATGGGATCTAATTGCTGGATATGCCTGGTTAGGTACATATCAAAGAGGGCATTATACTCAATGCTAGGTCTGATGAATGCTGAATGCAGTGGAACAATGGCTTCTTTGGACCTAGATACTATACCTTTATTTATAAATTGCACAGCATAGAATGATTTCCTCACTGCTGTAGGCATATGATGGTCAAAGGCTAGATTACTGTCTATGTGTGTCCCTAAGTCCCTGACTCCTGGGTCAACTCTAAGGGATGTGTTGTCAATATGATAGTTACAAGGAATGGATGACTTCCCAAAGGATACTATTATGCATTTCTTGGCATTAAGTCCATGGCTGTGACACCAGTTGTTTGTATGTGTCAGTCCCTCCTGGAGAACATTTGTGTCAGTGCGAGATTCAATGACAGCTCCTAATTTGCAATCATCTGCATATTTAGTCAGCCAGAGACCATTGACATTGGCCTTGACTTCAGAGAAGTAAATGCCATAAAGGAGCAGTCCAAAGACATGTCCCTGAGGGACTCCACTTATGACTGGTCTCTTTGTAGTGGTGGACTCCCCCAGGGTCCTGTCTGTCAGCCAGTTGGCTATCCACCAGGTGATATACATGTTTGTGCCTATCTTCTTCAGTTTTTCAACAATGCCTGAGTGGGGTATTGTGTTAAATGGCTTGGCCATGGCAAGGTAGACAGTGTGAAGCATTTTGTCCTCATCCATTACTTTGGTGACATTCTCAAAGAAGTTCATGACATTGACTAGGCATGACCTGCCCTAGATGAAACTAAACTGGGTTGGGCCCAATGTCTGGAGGCTTCCTATGTCATTATTGATCATTTCCATGATACTTCTTTACATGGCTTTGCATATGGGACTAGTGAGTCTTTTGGGTCTGTAGATAGCCCAGCTTTGTGCAGAGGGATGACTGTCACTGTTCTGCATTCATGGGGCATGAAGCTTGATTGGAGGCTACAGTTAAATAGCAATTCCAGAGGCCCTGATATTTTGTGTTTCATTCTACTTAGAAGGCATCCTGGGATATTGTCTGGGCCCATTGATGCAGTGTTCTTGGCCTTAGAGAGAGCATGAAGGAACCATTCCCTAGTAATAGCAGAGGAAGTTATAATAGATTATATTTCCTGAGAGAGGGTTGACGACGAGAAAGGGGTAAAGTTAGAGCTGAATTCATCAGCCAGTAGTTTGCTATATCTTCTGGCTCAGTACAGGTGCCTCCATTTACAATGAGCTCTGCACACATTTGTTATTGATTTAACATTGCAGACATGGATAAAGAATGCCTTGTGGTTGCCCTTGGCCTTGGAGGCCAAATTTACCTCAACTTTGGTAGACTTTGTCTTCTGAGTTGTTTGCTTAGTTTGGAAAGAGTGCTTTTATCTTGCTGTGTGCTGCATCTCCTAATTTTTGTCATGATGTTTTCCTTCTGTTATACGGCCTATTGATTTTGTGATTCCACCAAGGTGGATTGTTTTTTGAGTTAGTTCTGTACTTCTTCTCGGTAGGCACAGCTGACTTTATGCAGCTTTTAACATGCTTGTATAGGGTTTCTGTGAACTGTTCTGTGAAGGCAGCAGTGTTCACAGGGTTTATGGGGGCTTGAAATTTTAACAGGAAGTTTGCTTTAGAGTAGTTCCTGAATATTCCAGGGTTCCAGGGATCCAGGTTTTATTTTAACTTCAAAGGATATCATTTTGTGGTCTGACCTTACCAGGGAAGACATTACACTAAGGGCTGTACAGTACTCTCCCATATTTTTGAGGACCAGATCCAGTATGGTTGATACTCCTGGTTGGTGTATCAAAAATTTGGTCTTAGAATACTGCTAGGCTAATTGTCCTTGTGGGCCATTTTAAACCTAGCCATGTATCCCATATGAGAATCAGACCCTGATCCTTGTGCTTGTAAGACAAATGCCTTAACTCATTACATCCGAGTGACGCCTCCAGCTGTATCTGCAGTTAACTCCTACTGACGCCTCTAGGTGTCAAATATTGCTTGTTTGTATTTGCATCAATAATTCCAAAACCATGCTCTGTACAAGGTTTTAAAATATTTCATACTAAAGTGTACACAGTGGCAAACTCAACTGCACTAATATTTGACCTCTGTCTTGTGCAGGTAAATCGATATTAACTGTTGTTTTTATTATATTAATTTATATAGATATAATTTTTCAGATTTTTTCTAAATATCTCAACAACCTAGAAACACAGACAGAACTCTTTAGCCTCATATGAAAGCTCTCCACTAGATGAATAAAATGCTGCTGACAATATGTATGTAACTTGAGTGGTTGCTGAGATATTGTAAGTTTTTTTACAAAATATTAGAACTCTAATAGTTACTGTGTTTACTGTGACTTATATAGTTTAAGGCCTAAAACCTAAAGAATACTACCACTATAAAAGTAGTTTGCGCTGAAGAGTTTGCCATTTATACTTCTTTCATAAACCCTATTGTTTCAGAAATATGAACATTTGTTTGAAATGTGAGGACACAATTTGATTCTGTCAAAAGGCTTAGGCTCCGCCCATTGGAAGTTACAGTGAAAACTTCCTGAGCTCCACTGGAGTGAATGATATCAACCACCCACATAACACAACCTTTTGTACACTCATACATGTTATAACAATTTGTTTACAGGTTTACTGTTCCGTTTTACTACTCCAACTTGTCTGGAAATTTCAGATAATCATTTATACAAACTGATTTTTTAAATTTTGTTTTGACAACAGGTTTGTTAATCAATGTCTGCTAACAAACTTTTAAAACACTCTAATTTTATTTTCATTTCAGAAACCATCTGTTTTCTATTTTTTTCTGTTTGCTTAGAGAGAGCACTCCCTTGTACTGTTTACAATTCTATAGAATTTGTCAGTGCCTTCTGCCTTTCCTGACAGGCTATAACACGATGGAAGAGTACATATTTGTTTCATATCGGTCCTGTTTTGTTATTAAAAATGCTTCATTTAACTTCCCAGCAGCTCTTTTGAAAACAAATTCTGCTCTTCTTCAACATTTGCCAGCTAATTTACAGAATCTGTTTGTCAAGAGAAGTCTCTCGCTTGCTTTCAAAAGCCATTCTACCTCACGATTTTTCCTTTTCATTAAATGTCACCATTGACATAGGAGTGAAAAAATGTTACAACTTCATATATTGCAAGTCTCTAATATAATAATAGCAGAATGTGACTAATTTCGCCATCATAAGGATCTGATTTTTTTATACCTCAAGCAAATATGGGCAGTTTTTTTTTTACTTTTTCCTTTTGCAGGTGCAACATTTTTTTGTAATTTAACAACTCAACAAATATGAAGTTCTACATTTTATGTCTCTCATACATTTTGCCACAGTTCACTTATGGAAAGAAGTTTCAGACAACCCTTTATAAGCTTCAGTGATGAGGTATGGTGGGCTGAAGGGGTCAGCCTCTACAGGCACAAAGTATTAGTGGGTGCAATCAGCAGATCCCAATCAGTCTTCAGTGCATACCAGCATTTAAATGCGAGCATTGCATTTGCAGCCTGAATTGAAGTGCTGTATCACTGTGCGTATCCAAAATCAGAAAAAACGCCAGCACCAAGGAAGGTTCAAAAGTAGTTTAATAAAACTGAAACTAGACCGGTTTCAGCAGCAAGGCTTTCATCAGTAGTATAGTCAGCAAAAAGCACTTAGTCATCATCTTATATAATGTTCTCTAAGGCATCTATATGACATCACTTCCTGATAAGTCAAAAATGCAAACAAGGCAAAAGTAATTGAAAAATACAATCAAGGCAAAAGTAATTGAAAAATACATAGTTCAGTAAACAAAAAAGTTTGCCTAAGTTGCATGCATATCTCCAGATTATAATGAAAAAATCCAAAGAGACACAGTATACTGGTATATCAATGATAATAAACAAACTTAATAAAAACATACAATAAAGGGTAAATGCCCAAAATAAACCCAAACAAAAGTCAGGTTATAAGAATTCTGGTGTTGAATACCAGCCACAGTATCCTAAAATGAGCTGAAATGCAAAACCTACGCAATGCAACCTGATAAGAAATAAGTACATATACGTAATGCAAGTGATAGTTAATTACAAATTATAATTTATCATTTAATCCAGGAGGGAAAAGCCCCCCAAGTTTAATGATCCACCTTTTTCTTTGGTATTTAGGATATCATGCCAACCTGTTTTAAAAGATCGATTCCTATGATATGATCAATGATGGTGAATGTAAATTTGGCAGTGGGATGTTTGATAACATGTCTATATAGTGCATTAGTTAATCTTCTGTTTCTAATGTCACCAAGGTGTTCAGAGATCCTGACACAAAACTGTCTAGACGTTTGGCCAATATAAAATGCATGACATGTACATGTGGCAAGATAAATAATCCAGTCTGAACTGCAGTTACCAAAAAACTGTATGTCGTATATTTGTCCAGTGTTCCTACTAGTGAAAGAAGTAGTTTTGAAAATATAGTTACAAAAACTGGAATGTCCACATGGATAAATGCCTGAAAGTTTATCTCCAGTAAGTGTTCTTTGAGTTGGAGTGTGATCCATGACCCTGGTTTTTTTATAGTGTGAAAATAGATTCCCTAAAGTTTTGCCTTTCCTATAGGAAAAATGACATCGTTCTCCCAGATAATCTTCCAACAATGGATGAGAATTCAATATATTCCAGTGAGTATTAATAATATTTACTAAATTGGCACTATTCCTGCCATAAGTGGTGACAAATCTACATACATATGATTCCTCATTATGAGTTTTAGTATTGTATTGGAGAAAAGAATCCCTGGATTTAGCATTACTAAATTGGACTGCTGTTTTTTATTAAGTTTGTTTATTATCATTGATATACCAGTATACTGTGTCTCTTTGGATTTTTTCATTATAATCTGGAGATATGCATGCAACTTAGGCAAACTTTTTTGTTTACTGAACCATGTATTTTTCAATTACTTTTGCCTTGATTGTATTTTTCAATTACTTTTGCCTTGTTTGCATTTTTGACTTATCAGGAAGTGATGTCATATAGATGCCTTAGAGAACATTATATAAGATGATGACTAAGTGCTTTTTGCTGACTATACTACTGATGAAAGCCTTGCTGCTGAAACCGGTCTAGTTTCAGTTTTATTAAACTACTTTTGAACCTTCCTTGGTGCTGGCCTTTTTTCTGATTTTGGGTCTAACAAGTGCTCTTGCCGTGCACCAGCCTAACTTGCTAGCTCCTATACACTACATCACTGTGTGTATAGCATATCCTGTAGCAGATGCTTGCTGCAAATGTAGTTTGCTACAGCTTAAAAGAAGACTGGACTTTTTTTCCTTTGCTGCTCATAGTGGAGTCTGGTAGACAAGAATACTCATTTCTTTGAATTAATCAGACAATTTAAAGCTCAAAGAAGGATTGCTTCATGTTTTTATTACTTAATTTCTAGAATGTATACATTCAACTCTGGTTAGCTATCTGCCTGCAAAATACATAGAGGAGTACAACAGTGGATTACTTTGACAATAAAGGCTTTTCCTTTTCTTTTTACTTGTTGATCCCAGGGTCAAGCAAATACTCCACTGGGTGTGAATAGCCTATAAGGGAATCTATTCCACAATAGGTAGCCTACATTTATCGGTTTGTCCTACAGGCTCTTTGAATTTCAAGGAATTCCCCTAGAATTCCTTGGAGCTGAAAGTCTGGCACCTGGAAACAACCTCTACCTCCACACCTCAGTATGGATACCACCTCAGCTGCAAAGTCTCACCAGGAAGCAAACAACACAAGAAGATTATTCAGGGACTTATTTGAAGTGCCCAAATGGGATTGCTGTGACAATATGAGGGAGAATGTGACCCCAATGCACCTCTCCAAAAACAGGGACACCAATCAAACATTTCTTCTTCTTTTGGAAAAAAATCAGAAAACTAAAGACCTGCAATGGGGAGAGACTTACCTCACTACATCTGAAAGATTCCACAGTATCTAGTGGTCTAAAACTGGCTAAAACACCAATGTGGAACAATGTGGATGAAGGATAAGCACAGGTATGAATGAAGACCCAACAGGAAGCAGGACTTAAACTAGTCAAAATTCTTCTGGAACATGATAAGAAGATGCAAATCACCACAAGAGCAAATATATAAATAAAGGAGGAAAAAGGGAGGCAAATGACTGATTTTAGGGATAGATTCCTCCACATTGAAGAAAGAGTCTCTAACTTCACTATACAAACTAAGGAAAAAAGGTAAGAAAGATTCACAGGGCTAGAATGACTTCAGAACAGACCAGCAGGGCATAAGTTATATGTGTGAACAGCAAGTGACACCCTCCACTCCCAAAAATGCCATATGCAAGAAGAACCATACAGAACCCACACCGGAATCAATCCACACAAAGAGAAAATGGAGCCTGCATTTTAAGACTTCAGCACTGAACTCTACACCAAAAACATCAGAATATACAAAACAGGATTTTTGAGCGGCAAAGTTCTCCATAGGAGCAGATGAAACTCCTCTCCCCAGGGCCCCACAAACTCTCTAACTGAAAAAACGGTGGTGACAAGAGACAGAACAAATGGGTTAGGAATGGAGTTTCCCACAGAGATATGGAGGACAACAAAAGCCCCCCAGACTTCACAATCCCTAGCCGCAATGAGACAGGAACTGGAAAGGAAAAAGGGATGTAAAGAACTTTCAAGAACACTATAAAAGAGGATACAAACTAAGGTCTGGAACCACAGCAAGAAGCTACTCACAGAGGTGAATCTAAAAATAATGGAAAAACTATTAAATTTATTCCCCACATGACCCAGTTAAGATCATTAAATGTAAAGGTGTTATTCCTTGAAAGAAAAACAAGAAAACAACACTAAATTGGACCTTTAGGTATCCAAAAATGGAAAAATCGCAATTCATTTTCCTCCCCCAAGAATATGATTCATGAAGTATGTGAAGCAAAATGTGAGACTGAAATCAGAAAATACTTCAGAAAAATGGTAAGAGAAAGTATTGTTATATTTCTAATAAAAAAGGCTAGCATTTTAAGAACTTTGCAAAGATAAGACTAGAAAGGTAATGAAAATTGATAAGGGATGGGAAATCCTATTAACAGACACAGCAACCTACACTAACAAGATTGATGGTATGTTAAATAACCTTCATTGCTACAAAAAAAGTGGATCTGGGTACTATTGAATCTGCCTATGATAATATTTGTGGAATACTGGAAACACTGCATGATACAGAACTTATAGACAATAAACTGTACGTGTTTATCTTATTCCCAGTCACTAAGACACCATCATTTTTTGCTATCCCAAAGCCACATAAAAACATCAGGGACCCTCCCTACAGGCCAATAATTACCAGTGGTAAGACCATCACTGAGCCTGTGGCCATATATTTAGAGGTCACCGTCAAGCCATTAGCAACCAGCACTAAATCATTTGTGCTGGATACACTGGATTTCCTATAAAAAAAATCAAGGAAATCAATACCCAATAAAAAGTTGGTCATAATAAATGTAGAAGCACTATATACAGTGTTATCTCACAGGTGTTGTATCAAAGTAGTAGAGGAATCAGTTTTAGAGGAGACAGAAGCCTTGCCAGGGGGGATTGAAAAGACCACTAAACTGTTACAAACCCCTCTCAGCAATAATTACTTTGGTTTCAACAACTATTACAAAAATATAAATGGAAGAGCAAAGAGAGCAGTGATAGCTCCATGTCTAGCCAACAAGACCAAGTGTGAAGCAGAGAAGGTCTACAACTCAGATTATTGGCTTATTACCTGTGCTTTATGAAATTTTCATCATATTTACAGCCAAAGAAGTTCAGCTCCTTGAGTTATTTGACTGCTTGACACAATTCCACTGACTTTATCGTGCATTTCTCCAAAGAACAAGTAGATTCATCATGACCTTATCATCTGTAAAAAAGAGACAAACAACATATAGGCAACCTCTTAATAAACCACAAAACATAAAGTAATAAAGTCCCTAGGAATGTGCATAGGAAGAGTTTCAGAAGGGATGAATGACTTTATTGTGAATCTTAACAATCTAGAAAGAGAGTTTTTAGCTTATGTCTATGAAGCAAGACTACTGCAATCCATACTAAATAATAGTAACCACAGAAAATACTGTAAATAATACAAATGCCAAAACTCCACAGCAGTGCAGAAAAGAAAGCCAGTATAGGTCCATACACCTGTAGGCAAAGACAAAAACAAGCCAAACCAATATGGTATAAAGTTTAATACAAAATATCCACACCAAATAAGCGCTTTCATTTCACCCACGGAAACTTCATCAGAATGGTGTATTGTCACAAACAAACTGTTAAAATAATCAAAACCTGAATGTGAGTGGCTGTAAGTTAATTTCACAATGTTTGAAAAAGTAAAGAAATTTCACAGAAACTTGTATACTCTTGTTTAACATATATATGTACACATATGCACATCACAATTTGGTAAAAATATTTACAAATATTTACAAAAATATATGTACACAGATATTATTTACGAAAATGTTCAGAATCTCCTATACATGACAGCAAATATGTTATAAAATGTTTGCTTTCAGTTTAAGCCAGGAACTATATAAAGGTTGTCATTTAAATAAGGGTTTACACAGTCATCAAAAAACATTTGCCATATCATTTCTTGATATTCCAATCTGGTTTCCCTATCACCACCCCTTTCTGGAATCTGAACTTGCTGTATTACCCAGAATTTAAATTTGGCTGAGGGACAAACTAAGCAATGTCTGTACAGGGCATTGGTGTCTTTGCCCCTGTTTAGATCATATAAGTGATCATATATTCTCTGTCTAAGACATATCTCAGTCTTGCCCATGTAGAATGCATAACAGATGGTACAATATGCCATGTATACTGTTCTTTTAGTGACATAATTGTGGTGTCCATCAGTAGGAATAAACTTATCCAAGCTTGGTAAAAATAACTCAATGTTATTGACCACCATCCAACACTGTGCACATCTGCCACATCTGAAAGTACCCTTATTTCTGTGCAGTGTAAAGTTATTAACTCATGATGCAGTCTCAAACAAGTTCTTAAGGTTGGCACCTCTCCTATAACTAACCTTAAAGGAATACTGAAAAAGTGAGAGAGTGTTAGGCATCATGTCAAACATATTCCAGAACTTAAGAATAATGTCTTTGATTTGCATAGAAGTTTGGTTATACTCTAACACACAGTATATATCCTTGGTTCCAGTGGTTCCTTTGCCTAAAGGGTAAATATCTTGTGTTACCCCTGTTTCCAGGGCCTCCTGAATGTCAACTGACATAACAGTAATGTTATTGTTGGCAATAGGATTCTCCCTAATCAAAGGGTAATATTTAAATCCCAAACCATCTATAATTTCCTTCTTGATGTTATCAATATAGTTTGGGATAATCTCGAGCCAAAAATAAGCTCTCAATAAAATTTAATTCCCTACTCAGAACCCATCCATTGGAAGTCATCTGGGCTGCCCTCACCATTTGACCCTTCATGATATTCTTTTTTTGGGGGAGGGGGTGGTTACTTTTAAAGTGTAAGTACGAATTTGAAAAATATTCAGAACTTAGACACATCCTTCCTATGCACAGGCAACATGCAAGTCGTAGCCACACTGGAAACACAAAGGGAAGGGGAACAAGAAGAAATGACTGTTAGTACAGGTTGTAACACCATTATGAATAGCAATGGCAGTGTGTATTCATTTAACAACGTTCATGTTTTTAATTATGCTGGTTTAGCTTTGGAAGAGTCTCATTTCAAGTTATTTCAAAAGGGCTTTACCTTTGTCCCTGTTAGAAAAGGGAAATTGACTGAGACTTTACTTGACACCAAGTTATTCATTAGGAATTTAAATTTGAAAGACTTTACAAAGACCATGATATTTTACCTCCCTTTCAGATGATGGATACTAAGACTGTGGTTTCCAGGAAGAGTATTTTTAACCCAGCCCTGCACCCAGTGTTGTCCAATTTTGATGTTTTACTTGAGAACGAGTTGAAACATTTTTCAAATCTAAAAGATGGTCATGTGACAACTTGTTAGGAAGAACGGGATGTTTTATATATGTTAAGTCACAACAAGGAGCTAAGGATTATGAAGTCAGACAAAGGGGGTGGTGTTATTGATGCATTGGAGCTATATGGGGAAAATGTTAGACATCTTAACCGAAGAAGGTAGATATTGTCAGGTCTCTAGGAATGAGATCAGAATAGCATACAGAAAGATAGATATTATTTTGGAAGACAATCTCTTGCAAGGTATGTTTGATACAAAATTATACAATTTCCTACAAGTAAAAAGACTGGTTATCTCAGGAGTCTTCAGAATCTGCAAGGTCCACAAGAACTTGCAGAACCCCCCACTGAGGCCATTTGTAGCATCAGCTGACTCAAAAACACAACCCTTGGCCATCTTCATTGACTCTAAGTTAAAGCCATTTTATAGATTACACCAACACATCTTAATAGATTCCTGGGATTTCCTGACTACATTAGGGCAGGTTGCCCTTGATGCCAACTATACTTTCATGATCATAGATGTTAAAGATCTTTTCTCAGTTATACCTCACCAAACAGGTTTTACCTGGTTTGAAGAAGTTTTGACTGAGTTGGATTTTTTGAATGCCAATGACTTTAGGCTGATTTTGGAAAACATGGAACTTATTTTGAACAACAATTTTATCTATTTTCAGGGTGAATATTATAAAGAACTGGATGGGGTAGCAATGGGCACAGCATGTGCCCCAATTTTCAGTAACTTTGTTCTTTTTTATTGGGAGACACATTTTGTGTTCATCAGTGATTTTTCAAAAATATTCATGCCTATTACCGTTATTTGGATGACATTTTTGTGTTGTTGGTTAGTACACCTGAGTCAATAACAATTTTTATGCAATTTCTACACTCCACTACCATTTTCCTGTTCTTTACCAGTTCAGTTGTCACTGAGTCCATTGCATACCTAGATGTACTTATTTCTAAAGATACAGAAAAAATGAATATGTGTCTCAAATACATAGAAAAGAATATTTTTCAAATATGTACTTACACTTTAAAAGGAACCACCCCCTCCCCCCAAAAAAGAATATCGTGAAGAGTCAAATAGTGAAGGCAGCCTGGATAACTTCCAATGAACGAGTTCTGAGTAGGGAATTAGATTTTATTGAGAGCTTATTTTTGGCTCAAGATTATCCTAAAGTGCTTATTGATAACATCAAGAAGGAAATTATGGATGGTTTGGGATTTAAATATTACCCTTTAATTAGGGGGAAGCCTATTGCCAACAATAACATTACTGTTATGTCAACTGACATTCAGGAGGCCCTGGAAACAGGGGTAACACAATATATTTACCCTTTAGGCAAATGAACCCTGGAACCAAGGATATATACTGTGTGTTAGGGTATAACCAAGATTCTTTGCGAATCAAAGAAATTATTCTTAAGTTCTCAAATATGTTTGCCATGATGCCCAAACTCTCTCAGTTTTTCAATATTCCTTTAAGGTTAGTTATAGGAGAGGTGCCAACCTTAAGAACTTGTTTGAGAAAGCATCATGAGTTAATAGCTTTATACCGCACAAAAATAAGGGTACTTTCAGATGTGACAGTTGGATGGTGGTCAAAAGTATAAAAAAGTGAAAAGTATAAAAAAGAAATATGGACATGGGGAAGAAAGAGAGAGACTTGATATGGTGCAATATTTATGCAAAGGCGAAAGCCAAATTAATCAATATAAAGAAGGCAGCCCCAAAGATATTCAAATAGAAATACAGGCAAATGTATCCAGATATGGAAAATTTCACAATAAAAAAAATAATATCATAAACACGGAATATAGAAAAGAACATTACTAAAGTAAAAGTTATAAAAATAGAAGTTGAAGTTATGGAGTGCCTGTGAAGTGAAGGATTTGGTGTAGAAGGTCTAACACAGGTTACATTACAGCATGATGAAATGAGTCCCCAAGTAATGAGAAACAGGAAGATTAGGAGACATCTGAAGAAGAAATATGGACATGGGAAAGAAAAAGAGATGTATATGGTGTAATATCTATGCAAAGGAGAAAGCAAAACTAATCAGTGCAAAAAGAGCAGCGCCAGAGATATTCAGAGAAATACATACAAAGGAATCCAGATATGGAAAGCTTTACAAAGCAAAAAATAAAAAGACAAAGAGGAAAAGTAGAAAAGGAGATTAGTAATGGAGGAGTTAAAGAAATAGAAATTGAGCTAATGGAGTACATGCAAAGTGAAGGATACAATGTAGAATATTTAATTCAAGAAGTATCACAACAGGATAGAGATTAAGGGGAAAACAGTAGAGCAGGAAGCTATTGGTCATGTGCCATATGAAGATATTCTGGATCCTTCCACAGGAAACCAGTATAAACATTCAATTGAAGCTAGGCAGCAAGAGAAGGAACAGAAGACTGTGGAAACTCTGATGCAGTCAATGTTGAGGAGTGATAGGCCAGTGAGTTCCCTTATGATAGAGCAACGGATGGCACAGGATGAAATTGAAGAGAATGTGCCACAGGAAGATGATTTAGAACTTTCTATAGAATGCCCACAGGAAATGGAAAATAAGGGATGTGCCCTCAGTTTAGAAGAAAAATGAACGAAGAGAAGAGTTGCTTGAATTAATAGAGATAGATAGACATATTAAAATCAATGAAAGAAATAGAATGCAGAAGGTCAATAAAACCCAGAAAGTCAGACGTTTGATAAAACAAATGAACACAGTAATTAGGACTGTCCACAGAGATCCATGCGATATAACAGAAGTAAACAAGATATATTGCTGTGCAGCTAAATTTATAACTGACAAATCTGTACCACAAAAACACAGGATACTGAGGGAAAGGAAGGGGAGAAATGGAATACCATCATCGAAGTATAGAACAGAGTAAACTATAAAGCAATAAAGACAAGAAGTGTCACTGTTAGAAGAGTATAGAAGAGGGAACAGCAACAAAAATACTTAGAATGATAGATGTGATAAAAGCAATGTGCAGCATTAGAACAGATCATGATCTATCATGCACTATTGCAGATAAACTAAAAATGTAAGCACAGATGGAAAAACATAGAAGATACAGAGATAAATATAAAGAAAAAGTACAAAATAACCAATTTACTAATGACCCAGAAAAGTTTTATAGAGAATTGGGAAACAAGGTAAAAGAAATAGAAAGACCGCCAAAAAAGAAGAAATAGATACATTTTGGAGAAGTATTTATGAAGCTCCTGTGGGACATAGATGCTAAATGGATAGAAGAAGTAAAAGAAAGAATAAGAAGTTTAAAAGTACAGGATATAAAATGGGATGAAGTAACAGCCAGAGAGATGGAAATAAAGTCAAGAAAAGCCTCTAATTGTGAAACCCCAGGCCCAGGCACAGTACCTAACTTTTGGTAAAAAGTAATAACATAAGAACTATTTAAAGGCACACCCTGAACAGACACCAACCTGGCCAACAACAGGAAAAACAATGCTCCTACTTAACCTGCAAGCATTCCTAAAAATTATTGACCAATAACTTGCCTTCTGACAACTTATAAACTATACACTGGAATTAATGCTGACAAAGTCTACAGTTGTTAAGAAGAAAACTCAGTTATGGCAGTAGAACAAAAGGTCAATAAAAGAAAGTCATATGGAACAAAGGGTCATTTGTTGTTAAATAAAGTCATAGTGGAAAACTGTAAAAAGGGGAAGAATCTAAGCACGGCATAGGTTTACTACAAAAAAAATGTGATAGTATCCCACACTCATGGATAAAAGAGTGCTTAATAATGTATAAGATACACTCGACACTGATTGACTACATTACATTGACCATGAAACAGTGGCAGACCACTTTGCACTTAAGTCATGATAAAGGACAAATTATTATTCCAGTGATAACAATTCAAAGGGAGATATTTCAGGGTGACTCTCTGTCACTGCTGCTATTCAGTCTTGCCCTTAACCCGTTAAGCTGTCTACTTAACAGCTTTGGCCATGGCTAAATGTGGTTCCTAGAAAACAACAAAGTGTAAAGACTTATCATCTTCTCTTTGTCAATGATTTAAAACTGTATAGCTCATCAGATAAGAACTGAAAGCACAACTGCGAGTTCTCAAAACTTTTTCAGATGATTTAAGAATATCATTTGGTCTTGATAAATGTGCAAAAGCAACCTTTAAAGCAAGAAAACTGCAGCACCAAGAAAACATCAGTTTGGGACAGGAATGTGATATAAAAAAACTTGAGGAAGAGGGAGTGCCTAAATATTTGGGAATTGATAAAGGGTCAACAATAAAACATGAATTTTTGTGTCTTTCGGCTTTTCCCGGTTAGGGGTCACCACAGTGGAACTCCAGTCCGCTAATGATTGGCAGTAGATTTTTACGTGCTGGCTTGCTGGGCCTAATGCACAAACTTCAATGAAGGAACACCCATTCATGCATGTCGACACACAGAAGACGCTCTAACTGAGAATCGAATGGGCAATGTCTAACTGTGAGGCGACAACGCTACCGCAGCACCACCACCGCATCATCTACAATAAAACATGAATAAATGTGAATAAAACTTAGTAAGGAATACTTTAGAAGGCTTAAATTAATCCAGAAAACAGCATTGACATCTAGGAACAAAATTCAAGCAATAAACCAATTTGCTCTTCCTATCCTAACTTACAGTTTTGGAGTGACTGACTGGCCCCAAAATGTGTTGGATAGATTAGACAAGAAAAAAAAAACAGAAGGATGCTTCACGCTCACCAAATGATTTATAAAAATCAGTGATTGCCAAGATTATATATTCCCCATTCCAAAGGAGGTATGGGCCTCCTTAAAATTGATTACCTGTAAAGATCTGCAATCATGGGACTCAACACATCTAATGACTTCACAAGACCCAAATGTAGTAAAAGTTTTGAAGCATGAGGAAAATAAATCTAAGATGACTTATCTGCTTAATCTAACAAAAACATGTCGGTGCTAAGCAGGAATGGAAATCAAACCAGAAGTAGATAAAAATCAAGCAGCAACTGAATGTGCCAAAGAAACAAAAGAAAGAATATAAGGTGAAGGACCAGATGAGAAGTCAAGAAATGTGGAAAATGAATAAATATAGTTGAAAGTATAGAAAACTTCTGGAAGAACTTCATGGTGATCAGGATCGACTGCAGGAATGGCTAAGGACAGGTGAATTCAAACCAAGGGATAGAAGGTTAATACTGGTGACCCAAGATAGTGGGCTACATACATGTTGGTTTACAAAGTCTATTGAACATGTGGGAGAAACAGGCAAATGTAGGTTTTCTAAAACAGAATTGGAAACAGTTGCACATCTCATTGCTGGTTATGACATACTAATGTCAGAAGGACCATATACTGAAAGGCATAATAATGTGGCAAGACTGTTGCACTGGGGATTGTGCAAATATTATGGTACTGAAGTGGCTGAAAAACACTGGAAACATGAGCCACAAAGTATCACAGAAAATGATGAAGTTTACATCACATGGGCTCACCCATTACCAACAATTCAAAAGATAGACACTAGAAAACCAGATATAGTGGTCCATAAAAAGAAGACAAAAGTAGCATTGATCATTGAAATTGCCATACACCAAGTGACTACAGTGTCTTGCATACAGGGAGACACAAAGTCATAAAATATCAGGATTTGCATGCAGAAATGAGAGCAATGTGGAAGAAAGATACCCAGACAGTTCCAGTAGTAGTAGGAGCAATGGGTCTTATAAAAAAAAGGTACAATCGTATTTAGATAAGTTACCAATACATGTAACACCGTACGAATTGCAGAAGGAGTCATTATTTGGCACATTGCAGGTGCTGTGAAGAGCACTTTTGGCTGACATCAAAGATTGAAACAATAATCATTTCATGAACTTTAATCGTACTATGACTTAGGAATGGGGTCCATTCCCATAGTGGTTTTAAAATCCCAAAACACGTGGAGAAATTAAAAAAAGTGGAAAGTGAGAAAGATTTCTTTGAATTGCCTTAGGTAATGCTGGATTAGGAGTGATGGCACTCATCCAACACTGTTTTTAACTTGATGGGAAATTGTATTTTTAATTTTGTATTTTTATTTATTTATTGTTTGATTGTTATAGTTTCTTTCCAACTGCCCTAGTTCTGGTAATCTGAAGAAGCTTCAGTTCAGGAGTGAAAGTGTTTACCTTATTTTTACTTTTCCGAAAGTGTTTACCTTATTTTTACTACTTTTCCAAGAGTGTCACTAAAGCATGTGAAATCTAACATCAGCTAAACCCATTTGAAAAGTTGGGGTCCTATGAAGGACCACACTGGCAGCAGCTCCAGTATAAATCACTGAGCTGAACGGTGACACACAAATAGCGGATATATCTTTTAATTAGTTAACTCTACCCCTTAAAATGGGGCTCTTATTTTTACTCCCTCCCCTTTAATTACAAATAGATTCCTCATACAGATAGATAACACAGAACACCCTTTAAAAGCAGGCACCTCTGATTTACTATACAGATATATTTATATATATATATATATATATATATATATATATATATATATATATATATATATATATAAATAAATTCTAACACATATGTTGTTCCCATTAGCCTACAAAAAATAAAGCATTTTTTCAATGGCTAAATACATTTTCTGTAAAAAAATACTTTAAAAACTGGAAACATTTTTCTTTTTGTTTGTTTAACAAGATTGTGACTAAATATTTTTCCTTAACAAGGGGATGGATATGAATAATAGCCTAACCAATCTGTAACTCAATCTCTAATTAGGGAAAAGGCCTCCCCGCCAGCCGAACAATTAGCCAATCAGGACGCATACCCCTGGTGTAGGCTTATTTAAACAACAGAAAATTGCAATGTTTTTTGAGGAAGAAACATTCTATATGATGAAGTCTGGTAGACAAAACTGCTCATTACTTTGAGTACACCAGACAATTCAAAACTTATAGAAGGATTGCTTCATGCTTTTATTACTTGATTTTGAGAATATGTGCATTCTACTCTGGTTAGCTGATCACTAGCAAAATAACTACAGGAATACCGTTGTGGCTTACTTTGAACAAAGGCTTTCCCTTTTTTACTAATGTTTGAGAAGGGGAAAGTTTTTTTTGTTCCCCAAATTAAAGTTGAGGGGGTGCCAGATTGGAAGATGATCCTGGCACAAAAAATAGCTAACTACACCTCTTACGTAAAGTTCTACCACATGAAAACAACTTTTTTTATGTATTACACATTATACTGTTTTGCCCAACAAGCTGGGCTTACACGTTCATGCACAGTTTCCAGATAATGCAGTTTCTATCAAATAGTATATTTCACAACAACATATGTACAAATTCACCTTCAGCTTCATAAAGCATTTACCAACATTCTAACAGTGATTTATTTGTTTTGTACACAAAACAATTCAAAAAGCAAAAACAATGATATTTAGTTCATGAAAACAGTATGTTTCCCATTGTTTGAGCATGCCATAGTCTGAATCACTTCCAACAGCAGCAGCATCTTGTTAAAATTTAGTTTTGCATACATAGTAAAGCCATTAGCTTTGAAGTCAAGTTTTCAACCTTTCTATTGATGTAAACGTTTCACATTTGATTGTGTTATTTTTTCAACACACAGTTCTTTCAGATGCAATAAAACTTTCCCTGCAGACCCTGCTTGTTAGTAAACCACTCTTTTTCTGCCACTATATTCTTTTTCCTTTATAGAAGTATAGCAACCATAACAATGTATAAAAATGTTACTGGGTGTATATTTGTGCTTTATTTCTCCTCAATTGTTATCAAAAGCACCACATTTTTAATGTCTAGCTTGTAAGCAATCCATAACCTTTAAGTTTTCCATCACAGAGAGATTTTGCTTCAACACATAATACACTGTTTCTAATTTGCTTATTTCTGTCCAGCTGTTCATACACACAAAGCATTTTCTTTACTGCAGTATTAACCTTCGTTTTAGAACACAGCACCACAGTTTAATAATAACTTCATTTCAAAAACAAAAAATCAAATGCATTTTCATAAAATCCAGTTTATTTACAAAGAATTGGATCCGACAGAATTTCCTGCTTTGTGACAGCAGTGCACTTCATTCATTGTATAAAAGCTTCTTATAACCTTTCCAGATTAAGAGGAGCATCCTTCTTCCTCACATTGGAATATTCATTCTAACAACTTTACCTACAAGAGGCTGGTAATACTTTTTCGGCTTACTATGTACCGAAAATATAATTTTGAAAACACTGACCGGAAGTTACGATGTCCATGTATGCGGTTTCTTCTTGGTAGCGCACGATGCATATTAATGGTGATGCATTGCTGAGGGAGAGCTGTGGAACATGGTTATTAAATCAATGTAGGGAATGTGTCACTAACTGTGTCCGCAGATGAGTAACACACCCCCTGCACTGTCCAAGTGCATGATATCAGGGTATTTAATATATATTTTTTTAAGTTTGCACAGTGTGGCACAGCACACGGCAATTGACACATACCAGACATCTAAAAATAGAAACCGGATGCATTAAATTTTTGATTCAAAGATCAAGTTTAAGCATTGCTTAGTGGGTTTGTGTGGCATGGTATTGCATGGCGCTTAGCAGTGCTTAAACTTGGCTCAAAAGTTTATGTAAAAGTATAGCAGCATTACACATATCCATGTAGCCAAGTGGCTAGCATTACGGCCTTTTGTGCAGTAGGTGTAGGGCTTGAATACATGGAAGGGAAATTAAGCAATTATTTTCAAAATATAAATTATGCCAATTATTTTTAAATAATGATCTGCTACACTCAGCTAAGCTCTGCTAAGCCTTACTAAGTCATGAGAAGCACTGCTTAAACAACCTCTGTTTAGGCACTGCTTGGCACTGCTAGGCACTACTTGGCTGTCCTCAGCAGGTTTGTGCACTGCTCAACACTGCTAAGCATTGTCAGTTTAAGCACTGCTCAGCTCAGCTGCACTGATTTGCGTGGTGCCAAATGAAGCAATGCATTTTTAAAAATTGCCAAATGTCATGTAAGGATGGGAAAACAGGCTATATTAAGTGTAATAGTTGGGAATACAGCATAACCAGTTGGAGTTTGACATGTGTTGGAGCTATGGCAGGTATTGGAGAGGGTGCATGATTCCGGGTGTAGCAGTCAGGCATTCAGGAGTCCAGGGCCATGGTTGGACTCCTGGTGAAAGACCGTGAAGGCCAGTTGCTACAGGGGCAGTTCCAGGACTCAGAGTGTAAGGCAGAGGCCTGGGACCAGCTGGCATGCAATCTCACAAGTGCTATAGATATCCCCCACACAGATGAGCATGTCCGTCACCACTATGATGACCTGAAACATTGGAAGGGGGATCTTCTGGACACCTGCATCTGGGAAGCTCAGGCTGGGAATCCCCCACAAGTTGGTAAGTAGTGTTAGCATTGTTTTACCAATACCTAATTTGAATGTTTGATAGACAGGTATGCATAATGTTGTGCTTCTCTCCCTACAGCTGCAGATGAGAGAGCTTTCAACCTAGAAGCGCATGTAGGGCGCTTGGCCAGGATGTACTGTGAGTGTGGTTAGTACAGATTAAGTTGCAATCTATAGTGAAATAAGCAAGAAAGAGTAAAGCATTAAATGTTGATAGGTACATATAGTAAAGATTTGTGTATTGCAATGAACGTGGATGTAGGCCTGTACTGCAATAAGTGACTACTGTTAGCTATAGTGCAATAAACAGGGAAGAATAAAGCATTAACCCTGGTAATGTAAATGAAATAAAGTTTCTACTGCAATAATTGTGGAATTACAGCTGTATTGCAACACCTGCATTATATCAACTGTTGTGCAATAAAGACTCAAAACTATATAATTAATTGCATGAAGGTACCCCAAATTTGTGTTCTGTCATATGTGTATAATTAGGGCTGTTTTGCATAAAATCAATTATGACAACTGCTCTGAAATAAAAAAACACAAAAGAATACCACTACCTGCCTTAAGGTATAGCTAATAAAGAGTGTTATGCAATAACTGTAGATTCAGAGCTGTAGTACAAGAAATGCATTATGACACCTGTTCTGCAGTAACATCTGAAGCAATACCATTAACACCCAAGGTATACTGTGTATATCAGGATTGTCTTGTGTTAACCATTGCATTTAGGCTATATGCATTACTGCTCCGAGGTACGGTGCTGCAGGCAAGTATGACAATGTAATAGCTGTAGACTGCAAATATACTATCTGCAACTGTTTATGGGTGAGCTAGCCAACCCAATAATCTCATATGGTTTGTAGTCTTCACAGATATTTCCACCCACCTACAGTATATTGTGTACACCTGCATTCTATTTACTAATGTACAGTCATATTTTATTTCCAGGTGAGCTCTAGGCAAGTATCAATCATTCAGTAGTCAGCAGTGGCTCAGTAGCTCAGCTTGCTAGATGCTCTGTCTCAAGTACACTTTGCTACACACAGACCAGGGTTTACATACAGTGCTATGTTATAATAAATGTTACTGAATCAGTTTTGTATTGACAACCAATGTTCTCTCCACAGGAAATACAGGTAAATCTGTGAATTTGCCCTTATTATGAGTAAATAGACTATGTTCAGATGTAACAGACTGTTAAGAGCATTGACTAGGAATGTGATAAGACTTCATAAAATAAAGGCAAAAAATTACAATAGTAATAAAACAAAATAAAATAAATAAAATGTGTAATTTTAGTGTGGCTGTATGCCTGGAGAGTCTGTGAAAGTTTGCTGAAGTTCTATACCCATGCCTGCCAAGGACAACATGATAGTTGTTTACTCTCTGTACTGTACACATACATGTCTCTCAAGTGTCACACTGTCATGGATTGTAATTACTGTTGCATAATCCCTCTGTCACACATGTATCCTCGGCATGATTATGTTAATAGCACAGTCACACTACATCAGTCCATAGTACACCTCGGTAGTTATATAGGTCCACCTGATGTGTAAGTGTTCTCTGTAGGTGTTACTACTTGGCCCATAATGTTCCATGCAGATAGCTTGAGAGGTATGTACATGCTACAACAGCTATAGGGCACTGTTAAACATAAAGAAAGGACAGACCTGTAGAGTATATAGCAGTACTGTTGTAAACTATGTAGCCTATACTGGTAGTAATGGACTGTATTTCTCTCTCTCCGCATCCCTTATCTTCATCTAAATGTATTATTGTTATACATTGGTTATAGTTTACAATTAACATATGTTGTTCTCTAAACTCTATTTTGGGGCATGTGTTTTATTATTGTTATGTATTACAATGGTTGCATATTAACATATCTTATTGAATTACCGATGTTGTTGGCCTTATGCCGTAACTTTTACTGGTATGAAGTTAATATACTGACTGTTATGTTATTCCGTATAATATCCATTGATATGTTAATGGGTTATTTCCACTGTTCTGGCATGCTGTTATAACTAACAATATGTTTTTTTCATAACTAACCTATACACAATGGTATACCTCTGTCACCACAGCATGTCAGGGTAGGCCGGTTTCTGCTGATTAGCCTACCCTGCCTCAGCCGGCCCATGGTACCAGGTACTAGTATGTCTGGGACTCAAGCCAGCAGTGCCCCCTCTGCTGTCCCTGCATCACCTTCAGGTGGAACCACCTCAGGGGATGGGGCCTGTCTCCCCATACAGGAGCGGTGGCATAATAGCAGTAGTCACCCAGGATAAACAACTGGCCATGGTGTGCAGGATTGTGCACAGGGATTGTGAACAATGCCTGCAGTGGATTGAGGGCAGACTCGACAACCTGGTGGCCCTGGTGCCCAGCCTCCAGCACAGCCACCTTTGTGGCAGTGAAGGAGCAGTATTGACTGCCCATGGGTGGGGAGCTCAGTCATGCTGCTGCCGTCTGGGTCACATGCATCTCTGATTTCACAACAGCCTCCCCATCCAAGGTGTTTGCCCCCTCCTGTGTCACACACTACCCCTGTATGCTGTATGCTGTCTCCTGTCCAACTTACCTCCCCACACATACCTACATCCCTTCCCCAAGATTCCATTCTCTCCCTAAAAAAAGGTGGGAACCTGTCCCACAAAAAATATCACCCCATACATAGCTCTTCATTTCACACGTGTCACTGGACAAAACTAATTAGGTCCTATTGGCTTGACAATGCATTTATGTTGTCCTCACTCCTCTCTCTGGTGTTTGAGGGTCCAAATTCATGTACAAGTCTGTAAAAACTGCACAACTGTTGCTGTACAAGAAATGGAACGCTATGGTCTTAAAGCTTAAAACTCACTTCATAAATAACAGACTATGCTCCCGTCTCACCCCTGGCTAGGACACACTATATTGCTATCATTAACCAGATTCATAGTTTAGCTACAGACCTATAATGTATACAAAACAAGTAGTAATGCCTTAGATTTAGACTGTAGCACTAATTGTACTTCCAGTTTCCCTAGAGGTGAAATAAATGTATCTCATGAATGCTGTCTACTGTACTCCCATTTTGCTCTGCTATGTATCATAATAATTACCATATGATTGTCTTATGCTAACATTTGTGTAACCTGCCTTTTACTAGCATTTAATGTACTGTCTGTTTTGTCTGTTAACTATAAAACTGTATCTCTTGGAGCTTTCCTCCCTGGCCCTCTGCTGAAAATGGATTAATATCCAGTCGGACATTCCCGGTTAACAAATGTACAATAACAAATGTAAAATAAAATAAAAATAAAAATAAAATGGTCCTTTCCTAAACCCTTCCTGCACAACCCTACCTGTCTTTCAGTATGTTTTCCCCCTGCTTTCCCCCATTTCACCACTGCCCTATCACCCCCTTTTTCTTTTCTTTATTTTTAGTGCAGGTTTGTATAGAGCTAAGTGATGCGCTGCACAAACATGTGCAAAGCAGCTTAAATGTGCTTAAAAGTACCTTTATGATATTATGTGTTTCTCACAGTGTTAGGCACATCTGCAAAATAACCACACTGGCTATGGCTCAAACTCAGGCACCTTTCAACTACAGCATAGTGCATTAGCCACTAGGCCACTGAGTTCTGAATTAAAACAAGTGTTTCCAGCAAAATATACTGATTGCCACTGACACACTGCAAGTGCATATAATGAGAAAAATGGGGGTGTACCTGGGATTGTGATGCAAACACTACACCAGTACACAGCCAAATAAATAACAATGGATATACACAAGGCCTGGGATAGCAGGCATAACTGTCAACTGTACACATTGTTGCAGAATGTCCAGATATGTGTCCACTATTTTTCACCCAGTTTTCAAAATATTATAGTTTTCTGGCAAAAATAGTGGCGTGTCATTAAAGACTGAGGTTAGAGAA
Organism: Protopterus annectens; assembly: GCF_019279795.1. Lineage (NCBI taxonomy): Eukaryota > Metazoa > Chordata > Ceratodontiformes > Protopteridae > Protopterus > Protopterus annectens. The sequence continues at coordinate 666,190,616 of NC_056739.1, read as the reverse complement.
TCATGACAGACATTTCCATTTCAAACTTCATACCCTTCAGAAAACACATGCTAATGCATATACCTGTTGATCCATCAACATTCTATGTTTGTAAGAGCAATATTTATTGATTGTCCCTATCTATGGGCCTTTGTCCCACTTTTATTTATGGCTTTGTCCAGATTTCTTGCTTTAACAGGATGAGAGGTATGATAGCAGGTAATTGTTCCCTTTTATCAGCAACATCTTTAAACACACCTGGTAAGGCAGCAATGACAAACTACATGTGTACAACTGGGACCTTGCTGAACAACAACTGACTTTGAAAGCCATGTGCATAATGATGGATGCAGACGTGTGTCACAGACTGTATGTATACACATATATTTATCAAACACACCTACAACAGCACTTACTCAGTAGCTCAGTCTGTTAAAAGCCTTGCATATAGTATATTTTGCCACCCACAGTCTTGAGTTTGAATCCAGTGTGTTGCACATCAATTGTACTCTTGTGAACACAGCAAGTAATGACTGAGTCATGCAATTTTAAGCCACACAGGTTGCTGCTACTGCATTAACTGCTACCCATGTTTGCAAGTCAAAGGCCCATAGGTAGGGACACACTGAACATATTTGTATAGCCAAACTATATGCTGCCTACTACTCTGTGATTGGCACTGTTACATAACAGATGTACCTTATGCACATGCCTCAATTGGACTTTAAAGGGTACCCTTACCCTGGCTCTGCTGTGATGATACAGCTAACACTGCTGCTTAGTTACACATACAGCTTGCTGTCCTCCAAAGAGTTCAAACTCCCCCCTATGTGTCCTGGAACATATGCAGCTGTATGTTAAGCTGGCTGCTACAGACCTACCATACCTCACAACCCCATAGAACAAGGCATCCAGACACAACCATACATAAAGGGTAGAATGGGGCAAAGGTCCTGCGACAGGGACATATTTCAAAGTTTGCCCCTACAAAGATAGTGAGCTGATAGAACACCAACTACTGAATCGGCATGCATAGTCTGATCGGTATGACGTCTGACATTCACATGTCTCCCTGTCCTTACTGACCTCAACCCATGATGTTTACCACTGAACTGCCAGATAATCACAATGTCATGGGACAATGGTGAAACATAGCAAGCAAAACTGTGGACATACCTCAGAAATCTCAACAGTGGACAGTATTTGTACCTACCCTCTGTGATGCTGTAATCCCCACACCTCACTAATGTCCATCTCAAAGACTAAAAAAGGGGCCAAGGCCTACATGAAGTCCTTAAATATTGCACTGTGGTGACATGTCATTGGCTAATGAAAGTGCAACCCAGATGTTTTGGATAGAATTAGCAAGTCTGAGTTACAGATTGGTGCACAGGCAATTACCTGTTAATGAGCATTACCCACAAAAGGCAATCGACTGCCTATGGGGAACAGGTCTGTATGTTGTTTTTCTCACACAAGCAACAGATTTGCAAGCTATTTGCAGAGGAATACTTCAAAAAAGGAGTACTTCACTCTACCAAGTATGTAATAGATTTCCCTATATAATGGGATGCAGATGGTAGGATGGAGGTATGGGAAATAGTTTTTCCATCTCTTTCAACTTTCTGGTCTAAAAGCCCGTGTTTGCATTTGTTTCCTGCCTTTCCTGTAGCTACTCTAGTCCAGATACAGTTTTGCTGTATCCAGGACTGTTTGTAAGCTTCTGAGTCCCGCAAGCCCTTTTGTGTTGAGGAAGCTTTCTAGCTTATCAGTGGGAGAGGTAAGCACTAGGTACCCTATCTACAACAAGAGGAGTTGTTTCTGGCCCAGAAATTGTAGTTTATTGACCATTTGAGCAGTTTTTTCCATCTCTTTCAGCTTTCTGGTTTAAAAGCCCACATTTGAGATTGTTTCCCACCTTTCCTATAACTAGTCTAGTCCAGATACAGATTTGCTGTATCCAGGACTGTTTGTAACTTTTCCTATAACTAGTCTAGTCCAGATACAGATTTGCTGTATCCAGGACTGTATGCAAGCTTCCGAATCCCCCAAGCTTTTCTGTGTTGGAGGGAAGTCTTCTAGCATATCAGTGGTAGTGGTAAGCACTAGGTAGCCTATCTACCAAAAGAGGAGTTGTTTCCAGTCCAGAATTTGTAGTTTATTGGCCGTTTGGCAATCTGTCCATTTCTTTCAAATTTCTGGCTTAAAAGCCCACATTTGGGCTTGTTTCCTGCATTTCCTACAACTAGTCTAGTCCAGATACAGAGTTGCTGTATTCAGGACTGTTTGTAAGCTTCTGAGAGGTGCCAAAGTCTGCTCTTCAATTTTTCCCTTAGATATGCTAGTTCTCTCCTGTCCTGCACTTTTACTAGTTTATTAGTTTAGCACTTTACCATACCAGGCAATTATTGTAGCACAGAAAAGTGCTACCAGCAATAAATGTTCTACAAGGAAACAGCTCCAGTACATATTATTAATGCCCACCCCTCCAGACATGTCTAAAGGTCAGTCCCCTGTGCTTTCTCCCATTAACCTGGTGACCTTGGGCATCCTGAGGCAATGTAGCAACTGCATAATGTACAGTGACAACCCTCTCCTCTTACCTCCTAATCCTCAGACTTGTGAGAGATGCACTTATATATCCAAACTGTAAGCCATGCACTCTCCAGTCAAGACCGGAATAGCTGGTCAAGAGGAGACGGTCAACACTTACACCACATGGAACACATCGCCCTCCAGAACACACACCAGCACTGCCTTCATACAAAAACACAAACCACACACCCACCTTCGCGGAGGCTCTCAATAAAAATCTACCTAAACAGCAGAGATGTCCAAGGCAGAAACACACTCAACCACCACAACACAACACTAATCAGGAGACACATAACTCTCCTAAACAGTGTGACACTCAACCAAAGCCCCTAAGGCAAAACAGCATGCCCAGCACACTAGTAATAGGTGACTCGATAGTGAGGCATACTGATGTCCCACTCACTAGGTTGAATAAGAAGAAAGTAACAGTCACGTTCCTGTTAGGTGTCAGGATCGACCACATAATGCATGCACTAAGGTCCCTCAACAACAAGTGCAAATATGACTCTGTCATTGTACATGTGGGTGTGAATGACCAGAGACATACCTCCCTGGACTACATGAGAAGAGACATGGAGGAGCTCTCGGATTATGTAGCCCAGGTTGGGATGACCCTCACCCTGAGCAACATCCTACTATCACCCATAATTATACCACAGTACAAGCAGAAAATTATTGATTTCAACAACTGGCTAAGTTTCTGGTATCATTCTAAGGGGATCCAGTATCTGCTGCTTAGGATGACATGATTGACAGACCTCGATGCTTTGCCAGAGATGGCCTGCATCTGTCACCCCCAGGCTTCTGGATATTGGCCAAGGCTCTTACCACTCCTATAGTGCCTTTTTTAGGCAGTGTTCCAAAGAACAAATTACCACCATAACAAATGCAATCTGAGGGTCATGCTGCTCAACGCTAGAAGTCTAAATCTCAAAATGAACTTGCTTGAAGCACTCTTTAAAATGGAGAACATCCACATTTATGCTGTAACAGAGACCTGGTTCAAGGCAGCAGAAAGTACCCTTGCACTACCAGGCTATAACTCATTCCACACCTTTCAGCCCCAGAACTTGGACCGAAGCTCCAAAGTCGGTGGTGTTTCCATATTCATAAAGGATGCGCACACCTCCAGACAGGTAGCCCAACATAACAAATCAGAGATACTTCAGGTGCAGCTAACATTGGGTAAGACAGTGATTCAGGTCATAGCCTGTTATAGGTCCCCAACCATGTCCCAAGACTCACATCCCATGTTCTTAAGCACCCTGGAGAATATTAGGGTCCAAACTAACGCTCTCATACTGGATGACTTCAACTACTCCTCCATTAACTGGGAAAACTACTCATGTACCAATACACTTGCCCAACATTTCCTGGAATTCATTAATTCCAGTGCCCTGGACCAGCTTGTTCTTACCCCCACTAGAGGTAGCAGCATCCTTGACCTGGTCATTACTAACATGGATGACCATTGCACTACACCAATAGTCAAGTCCTCCCTGGTTAGATCTGACCACAAACTGATAACCTTGGAAATCCACATCCCCCCCACCCCCCACACCCACAGAGGTAACCACCATTAAAAACTTCTCCAAAGCTATCTTTAGGCTCCTAAAAACAGAGGTGGGTTAACCTCACAGTACCCATGCAAATGGAGAATAGTTGCATGACCGCTGAATCATACACCAATGCACTGTACAAACACGTACACAAATGCATGAATCTCGCCATACCCAATAGAACCAAGATGCTCTCCTACAAAAAAAAGTAAGCCAATCTGGTGGTCCCCTGCCATAAACAAACTCTACAACAGAAGGAGGAAACTGATGCAGAATATGGTGAAGTCCCAAGACTGGAAAAACTCCTTTATCACCCTCAACAAAAAGTTGAGATCCCTCATCAAATCCTCTAAAGCTATCTATGAAAACAGAATTGCAGCAGATAGTAAAGACAACCACAACACCTTCTATAGTTATGTAAAGTATCTCCACAGCAATACCCAGATTTGTTCTGAGCTACTGCACAATGGTACCTCCTATACTGAGCCAACAGATATTGCCAGTATACTGGTCAACAGATTCAGTGCCAACTTTACCCCTCTCTCCCCCCAAAGGACCAATCACAATACCAGTAGATTGCCAGGCACCCAGTATTACTGCTGCACAGGTTAAAACAGCACTGTCCAAGACCAAGAATACAGCTTCTATGGGACCTGAAAATATCCATGGCTGTGTCCCACATGAACTACAGAGTGAACTGGTACCTCACCTGTGTGCCCTGTTCAGTCACAGCCTCACCTCAGGCTTTGTCCCTACCGAATGGCAGACTGCTACAGTCATCCCTCTCCACAAAGGAGGAGTGACTACAGACCCTGAGAACTATCACCCCATTAGCCTGACAAGTCTGATATGCAAAGCTATGGAATGCATCATCATGGACCTAATAAACAAGGATATAGGGAATCTCCAAACTCTGGATCCCACACAGTTTGGTTTTGTGAAAGGTAGATCATGCCTGTTCAACTTGGTTGACTTCTTTGAGTCAATCACCAGAGCTGTGGATGAAGGCAAGGTGATTCATACGGCCTACCTTGATCTGGCCAAGGCCTTTGATAACATTCTCCACTCAGGAGTCATAGAAAAACTCACTAAGCTAGCCATCAACCCCTATATCACTAGGTGGGTTGCAAACTGGCTCACAGATAGAACCCACAGTGTGAAAGCAGCTGACTCCAAGTCAGACTGCTGACCAGTCATGAGTGGAGTCCCACAGGGATCGGTCCTAGGTCCTTTCGCATTTGGTATCTACTTCTCAGAAGTCCAGGCCAATATGAAGGGATGCTGGCTGACAAAGTTTACAGACAATTGGAAGTTGGGAGCCATTATTAACTCCCCAAGTAATGTTGACATCCTACAGAAAGGCCTCACTGAGACCAACGACTGGTGTCAGAACTATGGCCTTAAGTTCAGTTCCAAAAAATGTGTCATCATCCCCTTTGGGGAAAACCCAGTTCCCATGAATTAGCACATCAATGGTAGTCCACTGAACACAGAAGGCGTTATAAGAGATCTGGGAGCACAGGTTGACAGCAACCTCTCTTTTGACCACAACATTGCCACTGTGGTCAGAAAGTCCTTCTATGTGGTACATCTCATTACAAAGGGTTTTGCATCCAGGAAGAAGGAAGTCATTGTCTCCCTCCACTCTTCCTTCATTAGGCCAATCATCAAGTACAATGCCCAATTTGGCATGTACCTCAGTAGACACCTGCAACAACTGGAGAGGCCGCAAAAGTACCTCACAAAGAGGATCCTAGGCCTTAAATACTTGTCCAATATGGACAAACTCAAAAAACTCCAACTATTCTCTGTCTCATATTGCCTACTTTGAGGTGATATCTGCTTGACTTATACAGCCATGTCTGATCCAGCTGTGTTAGAAATGCTAAAGAAATCCTAATTCCACCACACCACACAGTCCAGAGACCTCAACCTCATTACCACTATCAACAGAATGTACTGGAGGGACAGGTTCATAACCCAGAGACTGCCCATGCTATGGAATGGACTTCCCATACATGTCAAACAGAGCATCTCACTGGCCCTCTTCAAGAGAAATCTTGATGAGTGCATGGGAAATAGAAAATTCACCCCGGAGATCACTCCAGTGGCTCTACTCTGGCACTGGGAACTAACTTTGGGTGACATAATACCAGGGTAATCCTATGGGATAGGCTTGTAATGGCTCCAGGGTCATTAGCCTAGTACACACCTTTGAACCTATGAACCTACTGCAACAGTAGGCCTGTCATACATCTATGGTATTGACATGTTGGTGATACTCTGCTGTTCAACAGCTACAGGCATGCCTCTCAACTGTCCCTGCTTTGAGTCAAATCCCAGCTCTGCCCCTGTTACTCCCTCTTACAATGGTCGGCTGCTGTAGGAAAGCTAGTGGAATCTGTGTTAGACATAGTGACATTATGTTCTACAAGTGTCCCTGACTGTCCCTGATGTACCTTGGCTAGGTCACTGCTTTGTTGACATTCATCCCTCATTGGTTGAGAGCTATGGCGAACATATCTGTCAACCCCCTACAGCAGGGATTCAGTCATAGCCATAAGTAATGGGGACACACAGGCCCAACCTCAGTGACAGGGGATACATATTGGCTGTACAACATAAAACTATGAATACACTAACAGATATTACTGTAGCATACATATTTTCTGAGGGGTCTGGCATGTGACAGCCAGATTCCCTATTGTCCATCAATAACCACAAATGAATAGCCAACCATTTGTCAGACATCTACATGTTTTTGCTAAAAGGAACACATTCATGAGGCACACATTAACAGTCTGCAAATATCTGTGTAGTGGGGAGGTGGAATACCTTTAGGGAACATATACTACAGCAGGTTTACATCGCTGTCTGTCATTGTGACATACTTCTGTTGCTGGACTGTCCCCATATAGTGGTTGTAATATCACACAGATATTTGTCTGACAGTGGCTGTATGACATATCAGTGGGAGCCTGCCCATAGGGGACACATCTCAGTTGACTGTAGTGATGGGTGTAGGGATATAGAGCAGAATCTGTCACAGCACACAGGGATGTACCCAGTATTACTACTACTATCTTGGTGATAGCCACACATTTAGTGTATTGGTAGACTGTGGGGTATGACATGTGAGAAAGTGGTGGATAGTGCAGGCTGTATTGGTTGTGCAGGGTCTGTACATAGTGAATGCCCATGTATCTGGTCCTGAATGTGTCCCCTCTTGTTGTCTTTCAGGAACAATGTATCACAGGAGGTATCCCCCAGTCACAGCTGCTGAGAATGCTGTTAACCTGGATGGCCTCAGACTACATCATCACATTCTGCTAATAAACAGTCGACAACATTGTGTCCAGCATGCAGCATTGTGGGGTGACCTTCTCAGGGTGGTTAACTAAAGTGGACATCAGGACAGGACCTATGAGCAGGTCAAAGGGCAGCTGCTGTGGCCAGGGATCATTCTGCCACTGGTGAAGGGCCTGCAACAAAACAACCACTCACAGCCAGGGAGGAATTCCTGGCAAACCTAGAATTAACCACCAGCTCCCAGGCATCCATCATCCCATACATCCCGGAGGTGGGTGCCACAGCATCCACATCAGAGGAGTGTCCAGGTAAGCTTACTTTGTTCACCAGTGTAATACTGTATCAGTCATTGTGGCAAGCTCTGCATACCGGTACATGAGTGTCAGGTCTATCTGCATGGGGGGGGGGTGTTTTAATGCACAGTTATGTACACATACTCAGAATTTCAGCAATGTAAGCAGTATCACATTAGCTACTGTACATGTGGCTATATGCACACATCACCCTCTAACACTGCAACATTTGGTATTGCTGACAATCCCTCCCCTTCACATTTTCATAGGTACATTAGGTGTGGCCAGAGTCTGTGGTCCTGTACCTGGTAAGTGTGATACCATTGTTTTATGGCTTATATATACCATATGAATGTTAAGGACCACAATTTACACCAAGGCACAACTGTTATGCTTAGCCAAAGTGGAATAGTTATATGTTGCATATTGGAGACATTGACTACAGTGCATACACTGGATAATCACAGCTGTGTATTTATGCAAACACTAACACTTTTGCAGTTATAGTCATGAAGAAGTATGCAGCCTGCTATACAGGAAGCAATGAGTCCAGGATGCTTGTTCACTTACTATAGGGAGATGGTACATACCTACAGCAGTGATACTACAGCAGCCAAATCATTCTCAGGAGAGGTCTACTGGGTATTATGTGTAGTTCTATCACATACACTGTCATGTTGCGTACTCCACAGGTGTAGTGTACTGGCAACATTCACTGGATGCAGCTGAAATGCATTTTAGAAAGGGCCTTTCTTGTCTCTGTATGTTGTGTGTTTGTGTGTTGTGCATAAGATCAGTGATGAGAAGATGTATGACTGGTAATGCAGCTGTTCCTCCACATCTGTATGAATCTGTGTGGATTACCATACATAATAGTGCAGGTAATAATGTACTGATTTTGTCTTCCACCTCACAGGTGAAAGGGGGGGGGGTTGGAGTCTGTCCACCCTCCCAACCTGATGCCAATGCCCCATCAGGCTTTGATGATGATGGTGGCCATAGTAAGGCACAGGTGGGGTTACTGGGGGCTAAATCTGTCTGAGAGGTTGACATCCCACTTCTGCCCCCATTGACTCTGCACACAGTCAGTATGCCCACACATACCCAGTCCCCAGAGGCCACAGGTATTGGACAGTCACATGGTGTCCACATTGAACAGGACAGTGTGACAAGTATGGCATCAGTGAGTGTAGACATTGGCCATAGCCAGACAGCTGGCGAGGTCCCACACAGGCAGATTGGCAGGGGTGTTCGAATCAGAACTGCTGTCCATTCACCTCATGTCACAGGTGTCACATCACAGGTCACTTGCCGCATGTTTTAGGCTGTCATGGAGGCACAGGCACATACCAAACGCAACACCAGATGGATGCTCAGGGTCATGGATGCAGCACATTCTGACATCCATGACTGCCCACCACATTGATGACACCATGGATCATCTCACTGATATTGTGGACAGATGGTGGGCTGAGACAGTGACTGTCTTTGTCTGCACATTGTCTGTGCTGGAACATCTGGTTGGGGTAGGGCATCAGGCATTAGACATAGGTCAGCAACTCCATCTGCTGAGAGACCATATGTCTGTACACACTCACACTCCCATAGTGGCAATACTTCCAGCACTACAGAGGGAAGTGTGCTGTCTATACTACTACATAGCAGGCCATCAGCACATGGCCCTGGGTGGTCCCATGGGGGACACAGGACCAGCAGACAGCAGTCACCGTCAGGTACTTGCACCACATCCTACCTTGGGCATGCATGGTGGTGCCAGGGCCACTCCTGACAGAGGAAGTTGCCATGTTCGTGGCTAGAGAGAGTGAACTGTCTAGTCTGCCATGTATGGTCCACAGCTTTCCAACATACACATATGTAAGGCTAACACTGGGCTTGACTCTGTACAAGCACACCCTCAAACATCACTGCCACATACAGGTCACCAACACACATGACACCTCTTCACAGCACATCTGACCAGCACCCTTTCTGACTCACACACATGCTGCCAACTGTATGGCACAGCCTAGTCCTCTGGCACCCCCACACCACACCTTGTGCATGTGATGATACCTGTGATACATCCCTGCCATCCATGCCATTGATGCAGGGACATGCCAATATGTGTCTGATGCACAGGGTGACTATATTACTTTTAATGTAGTTGTGTAGTGCAGTATTGTAATGCCATTGCAGGTCTTGTGGGCCATGACAGGTACTGTGTGTTGGCATGTGTCATGACTACACAGCAAACCTTGTGTATCTTAGGTGCATGATTTTAGAACCATAGGCCTGTGTATGTTTCTGTTCCAGGGATTTGAGTGGTTGTTATTCTATGGACACATGACAGTACAGCAGCACATGATAGCATGGCAGCACAGCAGAAATATGATGTTATCAAGGTACGGCAGTATTTGTGCATGATTCCCTAGGTGCATATGTGTAGAAGGTCATGTCTGAGATAATGGGGGAGCCGGCATAATTATGCATTTATACTTTGTGAGAAGGTCTGCTACCCTTTATAAATGTCATCTGGGTTTTCTGGCTGTACAAACATAGATGGTGGCAGACATCAATGATGCCTATATAGGACCTGGAGCTTGTTACAAGGCTATAAAATGCATAACCATTCTACAGAAATAACCCATATGAACCTGTTCACAGTGATACTAGGGAATATATCTGCAACCACACACACACAAAGTTGGCTTGGTGGGAGACTAGAACCCCTACTTATCTACTATAACACGCTATAGCTTGCAGCAGTTATCAGATGCGCCACAGAGTTTATTTGATTTTGGGCTGTCAGCTAGTACTCTTAAGGTGAATGACATCAACAGGCCTTGTAGGGGAGGGAAATTAGGGGCCAGCAGCTAATCTTAGGCCAATAAATGCATAACCATTGCACAGAGATTACCCATTTGGACTCATCCATAGTGCTACAGATGCATACATGTATACACAAACACACTGAGTTGGCTTATGCAAGATTAGAACCCCTACATCTCTAGTACTATACACTACAACTTACAGCACTTATCACATGCGCCACAGAGATCACTTGAAGTTAGACTGGCAGCCAGTGCTGTTAAGGTGGATGACATCAGCAGGCTTTGTAAAGGAGGCCAATGTACAGCCCATCAGGTAGTCACAGGGCGTTAAAATGTGTAACCACTGCTCAGAGATAGACATGTCTGTACTGTTTTAAGGAGTGATATTTACACACAAATAGCTGGTTGTTGTGAGATTAGAACCCCTGTCCATCTAGTAATACACACTACAGCTTGCATCACTTATCACATGTGCCATGGAAATTAGTTAAAACAAGACTCTCAGACAGTGCCGTTAAGGTGGATGACCAGCAGGCTTTGTAAAGGAGGCCACTGCTGAGGAAAACAGCTAGTCACAGGGCCATAAAATGAATAACTATTGTGCAGACATCAGACATATACCAGATGGGCATATCTTTACTGCTGCAGGGGATATATCTGTACACACACAGACACAATGAGAGTTACCTGTTGTGAGATTAGCACCCCTAACTATCTAGTTGTACACATTATAGCTCACAGTACTTATTGAATGCACCACAGGTTATGTCTGTTGTATTTGTGGATTAGCCACAGTACTTGTGGCCTATGCAACGTGGTCTTGCATTACACAGCATGTGTGGTCTGCAGAGTGCTCCAGCATGCTGCTGTTATTGCCTCTGTTGTTATATGAGTGGGATACCTGTTAATACCCCTGCTATGTGTGTCCACTTCCCAGTATGGCCATGTCTGGCTAGTTGCAGTTTGGTAGGTGGAAAATTGCTGTTCTGTGTGTTTGGCATTCAGTGCCTTGGACTTTTACTGTTCGATAAAAGAGCCTTTGCTCTTTTTATCATTCAGCATTGTAATATAGACCCAGGCCACACATACCTTTGTTTCCACTGGGTTGGGTTTCCCCTCTGTTAGATCTGGGTCTGAATTGAGAGAGGCAGAGCTTGGTGAGTTCTTGTAGTATGTCCCTTTCCACCCTGCAATGCTGTACAATCTCCAGCTCTTGTTGCCCCTGGAAGGCTATCCTGGGCCTGAACACTCTTCTCCTTCTAGGTCCAGGCCTATTGTCAGCCTCAGAATCAGCACTGACCTCAGCATCTAGCACATACAAGTGTAGCAGAGCTGCAGAACCCCCTAGCATTGTCTCAGTTAAAATTCCCAAGTCTGTACTCCAATGGTGCAGAGTATGCGGGGAAATCAGATTGTGAGGTATATGCATACTTTATAGTGTTCTGCTTCAGATGCAGCCTGTGTGAGTGGCTAACTATGATGCATTCCACTTAGAAGTACATCATTGAGGGGTTGGAATGGTCCAGTTTATGTGGAAAAGGGGTCATCAGTAATGTATATATGACTGGCTTTGTCAGCAACTTTCTTTTTTCTTTTTTTTTTTGACAGCCTTCTTCGCTAAGCACTGCGATGCAGCATGCAAACCCACACCACAGGTAAAAACAATGCCCAGCAGTCAATAGACACACCCCCATGGATGGGCACAATCAGCACAGCTCAAACCAGCTTAAACATGTGCCCTGAAGCTAAACATAGCTTAGCAGTGCTGGACATACCCCCCTCTGCTCAGCATGGTGGCACAACATGCAACCGGGCACTGCTATGCTCCAATGTGCTTAAAGAAATAGAGATGCACCTCTTTCTGATGTCAGTTACCTCTTCTGTGGACACCATCATGGTTCTAGGCTACATGGGTTTGATCTGCAGACACGAATACCTATTTTTGTTATTCAGTAACCCCAGCTGATTTGCATTTGCATACAGATCTGTGCACACAACCTGGATACTACAGTATTCCCGGACCTGCTTCCTTAGCAAACACAGACATCTACCATTGTACATACACCATACAAGGCCCTATATTGCATTATTGTCACATTTTTTTTTTCTTTTTTAAACTTTTACATTTTTTTTTTGCATAGTGGCATGTTTTTGCACTGGTGTGTGCCTTTCAAACATAATATGGGTATTAAAAATAATTTATTTTAAAATTTGTTTAATTTCTTTTTGGACACTCAGGGCATAGTTTTGCACATGTCTGTGTCTGCTTTGCTATTTCTGACCTTCTAACAGGGCTTTTACAGTCACTTTTCACTTTTTAATTTCATGTACACAGAATTTTTCCATGTACACTTCTGACACCAACACAGAATCTGCATGTCTGCCTATCTGCTTGCTGGATCTCTCTACACGCTCATTTGCATATAATTCACCTGCTAATGAGGTGATCTGCATGCCACAGACACTTTCTGTGTTGGCATGCTAGTACACACCCCTCAACTCTGTTTATTGGCTCACACTGCTGCTTACTTCAGTGTAAGCCCTGTGCCACTACGCCTATACAGCGTTAAAAAAACCTATAAAAACAGAAAAAAGACAGTTTTTTTCATGGGGCGAGGACCACCTCCCAAAATTATGCACAGATATATATATATGTGTGTATATATATATATATATATATATATATATATATATATATATATATATATATATATATATATATATTTAATGTGTGTGTGTGTGTGTGTGTGTGTGTGTGTGTGTGCATGTGTGTATGGGTCTACTTCTAAATTCCAAACTTTCAAAACATTGACTTTCTTATGGTCAAGACTATAAGGTCAAAATTTTGAAACTTCAAAATTTAAATAAATAAAATAAAAACAAAAAATCTTTTCTTTTACATTTTTGCAGGGTGCAAGCCCCCCTATGCCCCCCCACATCAACAGCTAATTAAATATACCAACTCTGAGATCGCACTACAGTGAGGAAAATGGTAAATATAACATACTGTGCTGTATGATGATCTCCGTTTAAATGATTCAAAGTTTCAGAACTTCAATCTTATGGCCTCAACCATAAGAAAGTCGATGTTGGGAAAGTACAAAATTTAGAAGTAAACCCATCTCTCTTTATTTATTTATTTATATATATATATATATATATATATATATATATATATATATGTGTGTGTGTGTGTGTGAGTGTGTGTATATATATATATATATATATATATATATATATATATATATATATATATGTGTGTGTGTGTATATATATATATATATATATATATATATATATATATATATATATATATATATATATATATATAAAATCCACAAACGCTCCAGCACTCATGTGAAGAAATAAAATATAACAGCAGGAAAGTTCAACCGTTTTTATTGGCAAATCTGCCCACAGATACACAGACCGGTGGCCGGTTTCGCTCGCAGCGTCTTCAGTGTGCATAGAATCACTGCAAAGGCCCGGATTATATCCCATAGTTGCTGCTAACATTTAAAGGTGCAGCTACTATTTTTTCTAAAGCTTTTTCATGTATTTATATGACAGAATTCCAAGTGCTATGTCACAAAAACCCCAACGTAAAAAACCTCAAATTATAATGTTGTTACCCAAATAAATCCCTAAGTGTAAATAGATATCTAACTATACTGATACTATTATAACTATAAATACCTATTTGTAAATGACTCAATTGTTAATGTATAATCCTAGATTTTACCTATGACTAACCTATAAAACATAGGTAAATAAAGATCCAAATGTACATGTAACCATATAGATCTAATTCCATTATACTCTGCAGATTAATCACCAATGGTCATTTAATCCCGGCTTAAACAAAGCCCCTAAATTCACTATCCACCTTCTCTCTTTCTGTGTCAATAAGACATGTCTCCTGTAATCACTAGTATTAGGTATGTCTACCATATCCAATCCTATGAAAATAAAATGTGCTGTTGTGTGTGTTAATTTATGTTTGTATAAAGCACTCCTGGTGCGTTCACATTTTATATCACTAATATGCAGGGCAATTCTTTGTTTAAATGAACAAGAAGTTTGCCCCACATAAAAAGCACCACATTTACACACTGCCATGTATATAAGCCAGGTGCTATTACAAGTGATAAAGTGACGTATGTCAAAAACTCTTTTTGTATTGACTGAGGTGAAAGACTTAGTTTTTGCCATAACTTTGCAATATTTGCAATTACCACAAAAGGTACTCCCCACAGTGACAGTTTTGTTAACTTTATTTATTTCACCTTTTTTAAATGTTGAAAAATACTGACCTAAGTTTTTACCTCTTCTGTATGCATAATGACATTCTTTATCCACAAATCTACTAAAAAACCCATCAGATGTTAATATATGCCAATGTTGAGCCAATATATTTCTAATGTGGAATGTATTACTTCCATATGTTGTTATAAACCTTACATATTGACTACTGTCCCTAGGTTCTCGATCCATCAATAACTTGGTCCTGTCCATAGAAGTTGCTTCATTATAAGCATGATGAATTTGTCTGTTGCCATATCCCCTATTTTGAAATCTATTCTTGAGATCCTCTGCTTGTCTTTGGTATTGACTATCAGAAGAACAAATTTTCCTTACCCTTTGAAATTGGGACCTTGGTATATTTTGGATAGTGTGGGGTGGATGGCAGCTATTTGCATAAAGAAACCCATTCTTAGAATATGGTTTTCTATATAAATCAGTATACATAGTTCCAGCATCACTTTTTCTGACTGTTACGTCCAGAAATTGGACCTCATTGATGTGTATACCACCTATAAACTTGATGTCGTACCTATTACTATTTAAATATTCCACAAATAGCTGCCAATGTTGTTCCTCACCACCCCACACTACCCAACAGTCGTCCAAATATCTCCGCCACATTATCAATAAGTCCTTGAAACAATCTGGAATTGTATATATGTATTGTACTTCAAGATACCCCATAAAGAGGTCAGCGTATGTGGGGGCAAATGTTGCCCCCATAGCTGTACCCTTTATCTGTATATACCATTCATTATTAAATGTAAAGGTGTTATGTTCCAGGACTATCTGTAATGTTTTGATCAAAAATTCCTGTTCTTGTACTGAAAACAATCCTGACTGTGACATCCAATAATGTACTGCCTCAATTCCACCCACATGTGGTATGGAGGTGTACAACGACTGTACATCCAAAGTACCCAAGTATTGTTCTTGTGTTACTACTATGTCTTCCATCAATGCCAAAAACTGTTGTGTATCACGTACTCTTGCTGTTACATATGGCAACAGTTTTTTTAACTTATATTCTAAATACTCTGAAAGGGGTTCAGTTAAGGATCCCCTCCCTGCCACTATTGGACGTCCAGGTGGATTTATGATATTTTTATGTACCTTAGGGACCATAGAGAAGTATTGTGTTTTAGGATGTTCCACTATTAATTGCCTCAATATTGACTGGTCAATGATGTGAGAATGACAAGCCTCCTGTAATGTTTTGATCAAAAATTCCTGTTCTTGTACTGAAAACAATCCTGACTGTGACATCCAGTAATGTACTACCTCAATTCCACCCTCATGTGGTATGGAGGTGTACAACGACTGTACATCCAATGTACCCAAATATTGTTCTTGTGTTACTACTATGTCTTCCATCAATGCCAAAAACTGTTGTGTATCACGTACTCTTGCTGTTACATATGGCAACAGTTTTTTTAACTTATATTCTAAATACTCTGAAAGGGGTTCAGTTAAGGATCCCCTCCCTGCCACTATTGGACGTCCAGGTGGATTTATGATATTTTTATGTACCTTAGGGACCATATAGAAGTATTGTGTTTTAGGATGTTCCACTATTAATTGCCTCAATGTTGACTGGTCAATGATGTGAGAATGACAAGCCTCCACTAAAAATGCATCTATCAGTTGTTTATGTTCCTGTGTTGGATCTGTTGTTAAACTTTGATAAAATTCCTCATTAGACAACTGCCTATTTGCTTCTTTTAAATAGTGCTCACGTTCCCAAATCACCACTGCACCACCTTTGTCTGCCCCTACTATCACTATATCAGGGTTATTCTTCAAAGATGTCAAAGCCTGTCGCTCATCTATACTCAAATTTTGAAAACCTGCAGTAAATATTTCAGATTGCTTGAGATGTAAATCTTTGAGAATCACCTGTTCAAATGTTTTGATAGTACTGTGGTAGGGGGGCATGAATTGTGATTTCTTAAACTTAAAGCCAGTGGACTCTCCCATGCCATAAGAGGAATCTTTATTTGAATACAAATATTTTAAATTCAACTGTCTGCAGAAGCTTTTTACATCATTGACTATATCAAAATGTGAGACAAAAAAAGAAGGTATATATCCAAGGCCTTTATTTAACACACTGAATTCACTGGAGGAAAACTCATAGTTGGTAAGATTAATGACCAAATTATTGACATCATATAAAGAATCATGACTGTTATGTCCATCTGAATCTACAACAGCAACATATTGGCTTGAAATTTCTGTTGTACCACTGCGTCCACGTCTACGATGTTTTCTCCCTGCCCTTCTAAAGGGATTTTATATCTCTTATTAACCGGTGATGATGGTTCAGATATTTCAACCATCTCTGGTTCTGTGTCTGTATTAGACATACTAGATGAATATTCTGAGCCACTGGTTGCCACCTCTCTCCTTCTTAATATGGATTTTACCCTTTTCCTTTTGGGCCTAGGGACCTGTTTATCTTCATTAAATCTCACTCCTTTCTTCTGTTTTTTCCAAGTATACATTCTTGCTTGTTGAAAATCCGTTACATCCCTCTGGTATTTTTGCATCTTCCTTTTTGCTAAATCTTGATCATATTTCTCAATATCAGCTAGATATTTGGCATGCAAACTGTTGTATTCTGTGGTGTTGACAAATTTCTGAGTTGTTTCAAAACATTGCTCAAGTTTGACCAATAATGCAGGCAATTGATTTTCATATTGCTCAACTAATAGCTGTATAAACATTGTGGAAGCTGTTGCTTGTATTGTCCTCCACTTCTTCATAAAGCCTTCATCTTGGTTGCCCAAACCTGGTTCTACATAAACACGTAAGCCCCTTGGTATTATTTTAGCTGATAAATAGGCTTTCAACAGTTTGCAATGCCATACACATGAGCGTACTCGTTTAGAGGCTTCAGTTAAAGTCATAAAACTATCAACTGCTTCTGCCGGTTTATTTGCAGAAACTTGAGGAGCTGTTGTATTACTTTTAGCCCCTACAAAACACGCACTATCATCCTTGTCAGCCGTTAAGCTTTTAATGTAATTTAAAAAGTCCGTACCTTGTGCCATATCAGGGCTGATGTAAAAATAGTTGCCACTGTCGTCTTTTCCTCTGTTATAAAGAAACCGCGTTGCAAACAAGTAAATAAGTAAATAATCCTTCAAACTCGTTTTCCAGAGTACAAAATCTCCTGGCCTTCACTATTATAGTTGTACACAGAAATTTGTTTTGATGCCCAATGTCACCGTTCACTATATTACATATGAATACCGCTCACAAATGACTTTATGTTACACAAACAGTCCCTTTGCACTCACTGTAATGGAAAATGTTCAAGGAAGGAATACCATCATATGTATTATGCAGTCCCAAAACATACCATTGGTATCCCCTGTCGTTGTTACGACTGTTTTGTCTATTCCGTTCTGCAACCAGTTGATAGTCTTTTAACACAATCACCACTATAATGCAAACGGTCCCCAGGCCCTCGCTGTTGTGAGAATCCTCGGGAAAAAGTACCAGCACCTTAACCTCTCAATCCCAAATGTGCTAGTAGGTGCGCGGTACAAAATTGAAGTGCCCGGACTTAGAAATATAATCCACAAACGCTCCAGCACTCATATGAAGAAATAAAATATAACAGCAGGAAAGTTCAACTGTTTTTATTGGCAAATCTGCCCACAGATACACAGACCGGTGGCCGGTTTCGCTCGCAGCGTCTTCAGTGTGCATAGAATCACTGCAAAGGCCCGGATTATATCCCATAGTTGCTGCTAACATTTAAAGGTGCAGCTACTATTTTTTCTAAAGCTTTTTCATGTATTTATATGACAGAATTCCAAGTGCTATATCACAAAAACCCCAACGTAAAAAACCTCAAATTATAATGTTGTTACCCAAATAAATCCCTAAGTGTAAATAGATATCTAACTATACTGATACTATTATAACTATAAATACCTATTTGTAAATGACTCAATTGTTAATGTATAATCCTAGATTTTACCTATGACTAACCTATAAAACATAGGTAAATAAAGATCCAAATGTACATGTAACCATATAGATCTAATAGATCATATATGGTTACATATAATCATATAGATATGTGTATATATATATATATATAGATATGTGTATATATATATATATATATATATATATATATATATATAGCTGTACACATACCAACTCCATAGTAGCATCACAGTGGAGAATAGGGGATAAAATCCCAAAAAGTGATGTGTCAGTTTGCACAATACAATGCATTGCAATGAAACTCACTGCAACATTATATCTTTGTAATAACAATGAATGACAGCTGAGTTACCGATTACTCTTAGGTATGCTTCTTCTGCTACATACTTTACAGTCAAGGTTCTGTAGCTTGAGACTTCTCTGTCACCTTCCACTAAGAATCTGTATTCTCAATGTCATGAACTCCACTGTGATTTTAACAATCCTAAGCCTTAGTGCACATTGCCACTGTGGTGACAGCTCCATTTCTCATTTCAAGTATGACTTTATATTGGCTCTACATCTTTCTTTTTACACAGAGCAGGATATGGTTTCTACCACTCAAGGTGTGTTAGTAGAAACTCCTTCCCACAATGCTGAAATAGCATGGTCCCACATAATACACAGACACTCTTAAGAGAATGCATGTCAGAGTAGGAAAAAATGGAAATGGTCCAAAAACTAGATGCACTGCTAGCTTAAATTGCTCTGGTCTGATTTTAGTCATATTGTTTTTTAAATACTGGGCATAACATTTTGAGTTATACAGAGGATGTAAATATGCACAAAAGGTATGGTGATGCATTCTGTTGAACAGTATACATACAAGTTTACTAGGTTTTTCATAAGGTTAGGTTTCATTAGTTCTTGTTGGAAATCTGGCCAGGTAGGAGCTGTGTGTCTCAGGGACTGGTAAGAGATGGTAGGGATGGAGAGCAGGACATCAGGTGAGACTTCTGATAGGTCCCTGAATTTCTTAGATAAAATGAACTGCTGTGTTGGCCACCTGTGCTTTGAACAGTATCAGAAAATGTGGTATTGACAGACTGCATAAGGCAAGTCAAAATGTCAACTTTATTTCTAAACTATTTTAAATTACTCAATACAGATTTTTGCTTTAGATTACATAGTTTTCATAATGCCTTTTATGACAAATCTGACATTGTTAATGAGTACAGTAAACATGTTGCATTCATCTAAATTAGTTTTTTGCTTCCATTTATACCAAAATTTATTCCTGAGGCATAGAAGAGTTTTTAGTTCTTTTGTTAGCCATAGACATTTGCTGGATTTGTACAGTTGCAGTGACTGCTATCTGCGTGGAAAGGCCTACAGATGACTATCGGAACTACAGGTCCATCAGTCTTATCAGTATGCTTTTCAAAATTATGTGAAGAATCATTATAAATCATTATAAAACGTGTTAAAGAGGAAACAGGTGACCTTTTTCTAAATAAGATTTAGTAGATGATGTCTACTGAAGTTAAGAATCTTTAGGGGGAGGAGATGCATAATTTAGATGAAGGGTTGTCTCACAAATGTCATTAGCACTATCTCCCATGAAGGAAGTATAAAAAATCTTGTTAATTTGGAAGTCAATGCAGACATACCCCCAGATTTAATAAACTCTGTGTAGGGATAGTGTAAGTCCTACATGGAGTGTACTGTGGCTGTGTCTGTAGCTCTCCCTCGGCAGCGTGCTTTGCATATTAATGAAGGCACGCTACTGAGAGATACCCATGTAACACGGTTACAGAATCAGTGTGTTACAGTGTCTGCAGATGAGTAACACACCCCCTGTACTGTTAAAGTGCTGGATAGCACTTAAATGATAAAGTGAATCACATTTAAATAACTTTTTGTTTGTGTGTGTTTGTGCGGTGCTAAGCTTAGCCTTAGACATATGCAAGACATCTAAAAGTAGAAAATGGATGCTCTTAGAAAAGGTCATGTTTAAGCATAGCTAAGCAGGTTTGTGTGCCATGGCATGGTGTTCAGCAGCACTTAAGCGTAACTGAGAGCTATATAGAACTGTATAGCTCTAATCACCATCTTCTCAATAGTTAAATGATTAGAGTGACAGCTTCATGTGCAGTAGGTGCATGGTTCGAATACAGGCCATTCAGCTTTTTACATGCTATAGGGAAATGTTTTACATTTTTTTATGTATACATTGACATTTGTCAACCGGGTTAGTCCAGCTGGAACAGAAGCCCATATTCAGTAGAGACCCAAGGATAAAATCCCCAATTGCACGTGTCCAATACATTAAAGTTACACTCTAAGATAATGTAGTGAAATGCATATGTTTAGGAGATATAAAGTAAAATAGATGCACATAATAATAAATTAGTGAACAATTACTTGCAATAATTTTTTTTTATTTTTAAAAAACTCTGGTTTGCCCGTAGCTAAGCTCTGCTAAGCATTGCTAAGCCAAGCCAAGCAATGCTTAAACAGGACCTGTTTTAGCAGTACCTAGCAATGCCCAGCTCCACTTAGCTGGTTTGTGTACTGCTAAGCAATCCAAGTTTAAGCAGTCCTCAGCTAAGCATGTTTGTGCGGTGCTAAGCTTCACTTAGCATTTCTAAAAATGTTTCAATGGAGGAAAAGGGTGGACAAACAGCCTTATTTAATCTGAACATGTGGGAATGCAGCCAGAACCTGTTGGAGTTTGATCACTGCAGGAGCTATGGCTGAAGTTGGAGAGGCCGTGTGCTTCCAGACAACTGCAGTCAGAATTGTGAAGAAATAAAGGTAGTACTGCACAGATTGTGTAATAACAGATGTCTTCCAATGCCTGCATTATTTAAAGTGTAGAACAATAAAGATTGTCAGCTGTATACTAATCATTGTCTCATCTCACCCTTAATAAATCTGTGCTTTGCCAATTGTTGTGTGTATTCTGGGCTGTTGTTCAAGAAATCAAATATTACAGGTTTTGTGAAGTAAACATGGGTATAACACCATGAAGCGATCAAAGGCTGGCAAATAAATAACTGTTACTTGAAAGTGTAGATGTGGAGCTGTACTACAAGGTATAACTCAATATGATATTTTTCTTCTGCACTAAGATCTGAACCTAGAGTAGTACTGTGTAAGGGTATTATAGTGTGTTTCACCCAGGATTGTCTTGTGTTAACCTTTGCAGTTCAGCTATATTCATCCCTGAACGTAGGTACCCTGATGCAGGCAAGTATTAAAGCGTAATAGCTGTAGACTGCAAATATACCATCTGCAAATGTATATGGGTCAGGTAGGCAACCCAGCACCCCAATATGGTCTGTACAGATCACATATATTCCATCCACTCAGATTTAGTTGTGTACACCTGCATTCCAAGTATTAATACACACTTCACCTACTATCTCTATCATACATGAATCTCCTACATGTATGTTCAACTGTCATTGCACTCTTATGTGACACTATATTATCAGGTCACACTTTGTCACCAGCTGAGCTTTAGGTACATATCACTCAATAAACACACAGCAGTGGCCTACTAGCTCAGTGTGATAAGCAATATGCATGTTGTTCATTTTGCCACACACAGACCAGGGTTTGAATCCATTGACAGGTACTAATATATATTTATAATAACAGACAAGTAGTACTGACTATTTATAGAAACAGTTATGCATTGTTAACAGATATTCTCCCCCACAGGACTTACTGGTAAATACATGTCTGTAGTAGCTGTATGAAGGGTATATTAAAGTCTGTGTCCAGATGTAGTAGTGCATAAACAGCATTTCTCAGCAAGGTGATAATACTCCACTAAATGAAACAACATGGAGTACAGTACTATTCCAAGTTAATAAGACAAATTAAATGGTCTGTTGTTGATACGGCTGTATGCCTGGTGCATCTGTGAATGTCTACTGATAGTCTAATCCCATGCCTGCCAATAAGTGTAAACTCTCCATATTGTGCATGATACATGTCTCTCAAGTGTCACACTGCCATGGATAGTGATCACTGCTGCCAAAAGCCTTGGACATAGATATAAACCCAGCTGAAGTATGCCAGTATCACACTCACACAACATCAGTGCAGAGTATACCTTGATAGTCATATATGTTCCCCCTGACATGTAATAGTACAATGTAGTTATGTACCTGAAGGTGTTACAGTTTGGCCAATACCATTCCATATGGATAGCTTGAGAGGTATGTACGTGCTACAGAAGCTATAGGACACTTGTAGACATAAAGTAAGGGCAGATCTGTAGAGTACTGAGCAGTAATGTTGTGAAAAATATAGCCTATACAGTTGGTAATAGAATGTTTTTCTCTCCCCCACCCCTTATCTGCATCACATATTATTATTCTTATACTACAGGCATGGTTTCATTTTCATATATGTTGTTATCAAAACCTAATCTTGGACTCTGTGTTGTATTATTGGTTATATATTACAATGGTTGCGTACTAGTATACCTTGTTGAAATACCAATGTTGTTGGCCTTTTGCCATAACTGTTACTGTCATGCTGTTACAATAATGACTGTTATTCCATTTATGCCTGTGTTCTGTATGCCATGCAATTCTGTTGTTCAGAGTGAATTGAAACACCTATGCATGCTGTTATAACAAGTTGAAATGTTCTGTTCATGACTAACCAATACACTTTGACAAACCTTAACACCATAGCATGATTGCGTGGGCTGGTTCCAGTGGAAATGCCTATCCCACCTCATCTGGCCATGGTACCAGGTTCCAGCACATCTGCGACCCAACCTAGAGCTGCTGCCACTGCTGGTCCTACACCATCCATTAGTGGAACTGCCTCATGGGACAGAGACCATCTCCCCCTTGGTGCGGGAGTGGAGAAGATGTGGTCACCTGAAATCAGTTCCCAGAGATGGTGCGCAGGGTTATCCAGCATGGTTTGGATGACCGACTGTGCCAGATCAAAGGAAGACTGGTACACCTGGAGGGGCAGGCCAGCCCCGATGCACAGTCCCCATCACAGCCACCTTTGGGGCCGTGAAGGAGCAGTGGTGACTGCCCATGAGTAGGGAACTCAGTCCCACTGTTGCTATCTGGGGGAACTTGGCCCTCCAATTCTGAAACAACCTTCCCTTCCAAAATGTTTACCTCCCTCATGTGTCATACACATCCCCATGTCCTCTGTCTTGTCTGTCTGCAAATGTAACCTTTCCTACCCAACTTACCTCCCCAAATGTGCCTAAAACTCTTCCCGAACATTCCACTTTCTCCTTAAAAAAGAAAAAAAGGCATCTGTTGTGCAAAAAAATATCACCCCATACATAGGTCTCCATTTTGCTCCCACATGCACTGCCATAAATCAATCATCCCAGCAATTAATCAACAAAGTTATGTCACCCACACCCCTCCCTGTGGGATGTGAAGCTCCAAATTCCAAATTGTCCACAACATGCACAGCTATTGCTGTACAAGAAATGGAGAGCTATGGTCTTTTTCTACACCCGTTCTGCAAATACCTACCTGTCTTTCATATTGTTTTTCCCCCCTGCATGCCCTCATTTCACCACCTTCCTATCACCCTTTTTTCTTTTTTTGGAAATAATGGGGGTTTAAGCAGGACTAAGTGCTGCTCAGCATCATGGCACATCGCACAGACCCATGCAAACCTGCTTAAAACCACTTTAATCACCTTATATGATTCTGACACTGTTATGTACATCAATAAATTAATAACCCTTCCCAAGTCTTTAACCCTGGACCCTCTGAACTGCAGTATAGTACCTTAGCCCACTAGGCCAACTCAGTTGTGTAAAATAGCTGGTGTTTCTATAAATATATCATGCATTACAGTGATGTTACATTAGCAAAAATATATACCCCTGCCATGTATTCGACACATGACCCTCTGAACTACAGCATAGTGCATTAGCCCATTAGACCACTCAGCTATGTAGAAAAACGGGTATTTTACAAACATATCCTGATTGCCAGTGACTCACTACTTCTACATATAATGGGATAAATGACAGCGTACTTGGGCCTGCCTGTGATGCAGACACCAAACCAGTATGCAGCCAAATACTTGTTGATTGATGTACGTGAGGCCGATGTATCAGGTAGGGCTGACAACTGCACAGACTGTTGCAGAATGTCCACAGTTGTGCCACCTTCTTATGGCATGGTTGTCATAAACCTATTCTGTGTACTGAACTACTGACAAGTCAGTGCAGACTGAGGTTACAAAATCAGGACAGACAGATCAGTGTCACACGACAAAGCCTTCCAAACACACATTTTCATACGAATCCTGTGAACCATGTATGCATGCACATATGTCTTGCAACTACACCTGCCATAATAATGACTCAATAGCTCTATCTGTGACATACTTAGCATGTGTGACATCTGGACACCCACAGTCCTGGCCCACAGTCCAGTCTGTTGTACAACTACATGTTTGTTAATACAACATAGAAATTACTGAGCCTTGCAATGTCCAGCAGAACTGGTTGTTGCTACCGCAGTCACTGTAACCCTTAGTAGCATGTCAAAGGCCTGTAGGATTGGACACATGTCACAAATATGAATATGTGTCTTAAATGCCACCTACCACTCTCAGGATGGCACTATTACATATCATATGTACCAGAGGCACATGCCTCACCTGGACTGTTATGAGTACCCTCACCCTGGCTATGCTGTCCCAACAGAGCTGGCACTGCTCCCTCACTCCCATATACAGCTTGCTGTCCCCCAATGTGTTCACAATCCCAATATGGCTCTTGGCCAGAATGCAGCAGCAGCTGCAGCCTGTACACATGCACTAGTATGTTCAGCTACCTGGTTCAGACCTAACATACCTCCCAAATACATAGAACAGGCCATCCACACAACATCCATACATAAAGGGTTGGGGGGAATGGTCAGATGACAGGAACATTTGTCACAGTCTACCCCTACACACCTACACAGCTGATAGACCAACATAAACTGCAGCAGCATGCACATTCAGATAAAAATGATGCATGACATTCACATCTGCCTGTCTCCTTACTGACCCTAACACACAGTAAACAGTAAACCGCCTCAGAATCAGAAAGTCTGTTAACAATGGGTAAACATAGCAGGCAAAACTGTGGACATACCATATCATTCCAAACAGTGGACAGTATTTCTACCTACTGTCTGTGATGCTGTGGCTCCCACACCTCAATAATGCCCTCTTCACATGCCAGGAAAAGGGCCAAGGCCTACATGAAGGCCTTAACTATAGCACCATGTTGCCATGCCATTTGCTCATGAAAATGTAACCCAGCTGTTCTGGATCCTATTAGCAAGTGTGAGTCACAGATTGGTACACAGGCAATCACCTGTTCATGAGTATTGCCAACAAAAGGCAAGCTGCTGCCTGTGGTAATCAGGTCTGGGACCTTCTTCATGAAGACAGACTGTGCTTTCCTGAGAAAACTAACACTGAATTTCTGCACACAAAGAAGTACAGCACTATACCAGGTATGTCATAAAATTCTCCATGTAATGGAATACAGATGGGGGATGCAGTCATGAGAAATAGGAATTCCAACAGTAGGTCTCAACAACATATGTTGGAATGACATGTTGCTGTTAGTCAGTTGTCAAGGACCTACAGTCTTCCCTTTTGGCTTTGTCTGCAGTAACATAGCTCACAGCTCTGGCCCCTGAGTCCTCCCAGCAATGGTCAGCTCATGTACGAATGCTACTGGATTGTCTGTTGTACAATAGTGACAGTAACTACTGGGGGATACAGCTGACATATCACGTCATGCACTGTCAGTGAGCCCCTCTGTCTGTGAATGTCATACAGGCATAGTTCAACCATGGTCCAGGTGCCCTGACTGTTCCTGACATACTCTGGCTAAGTCACTGTATACTCCACGCCTGTATCTCATTGCCTGACAGCTGTGGCTAGCATATCTGGTGACGCCCTGCAGCAGGACAGCAAGTTATAGGCAGCAGTAGTGAGGTGGACAGGCTCCACCTCAGCAGCAGTGTGTAAATAATGAACATACAATGTAAGGGAATTAATACAATCCAGATATTAATGTACTATTACTGTCACAGGCACATTCTCCACAGTCTGGGTATAACCATTACATATTGCCCAACTGGTTTCCGCACATCCACTTTTGTCTGGCAGGGGCTCCACACATATCAGGCACATGTACACATTCCACAGACATCTGTGTACTGCAGATGTTGGACACCTACCAGGAGAAAACCCTACACCACATTTGCACTGCTTTCAGGTATTGTGTAGCACACATGTTGCTGGAATGTCCACATAGACTTGTGACACCAGTGACGTATGTGTCAGATGGTGGTTGTATGACATGGTATTGTAAAAATAACCATAGGGGACACACCACGGTAGATGACAGTGATGGGTGTGGACACATAACACAGTCTGTCATAGCACAGAGGCCATAACTGGCATACCTAGGATCATAAGAGGTTACTATGCTATGGGTCCTGAGCCCCCATAAGCCTAGCCCAGATGTTAGCCCATATGTTTGCAAGGCAGCACCTGATGCACCAGTCCAACAGGGACACAGGTGGTATCCCAAGGGTGTATGTGCTTTAACCATCTAGTTATCCAAGTTCCACTTGCAAAGGTGTAGATAGCTACCCTGCCTTATGTGGAAAGGGTGTCCATTCCACAGCAGATTGAGTGTGTGGAACACACATCTCAGCCGTCAGCAAGCCCAGTTGATGTCACACACCAGGTTGTGGACGTGTGTGTGGGTTAATAGAGTGGAGCTTCAGTTGCACTTGTGCAGCAGTCATAACAATGTGTAGTCCATGATTGCCTTGTATGCCAGGCAAAGGTCACCTCTGAAGACTATGTATGAAACTGTGTAGAGAAATGGGCTTATACCCTATGTGTATACGATAGATGTTTGAGGCCCTGGTATTCCCTGGTGGGGAACCTCTGTGATGTCCCCAGCTGCTGCATGTGCTGTGTGAGGTGACTGATGAATGGGACATTATATTCAATCATGGGCCTTATTGGGGGGAATACAGGGATGTTATGACCCCATGTCCCTGGATGACATACCCTTATGTATAAAGTGAGGCATGTAGATGGTTTACTTTACAATGGAATCAACATGGTGATGAAATGTCATGTTGCCATCAACCTGTCTGCACAGATCCCTCACTACTGATTGCGTTCCTAAGATGTTGTTAGTACTGCGATAATATGTGGGGACGTCGGTCTCACCAAAGGGGTTGACATTGCATTTCCTTGTATGCAGCCTGAGGCCATGGTTTTGGTGCCAGCCTTGTGTCTGCATGAGACCTGCCTAGGCAGGTGTCCATATTGCTAGGGAATCTAGTGACAGAACACAGCATGCAATCGTCTGCAAACATGGTTACCCATAGCCCAATGGCTTTGCCCTGCACCTTAGAAGTGTACATCACACATAACAGAGGCCCAAACACTGAACACCAGGTGGTGCCTCTAGTTGTGGGTCAACCACTTGAGGTGGACTCCCCTATGTGGATTATGTGGGTCATGTCAGCGCACCAGTGTGCTACCCCACTGGTAACATATGGTGTGATGCATACTTGGGAGCATATATCTGTTATTGCCAAGCAGGTTATACTGTCAATGTCTTTTCCCAGGTCAAGGTAGGCAGTGTGCACTCTCACCCCCCTGCATTGCTTTGGTGACTGTGTCAAAGAGGTCAACCAAGTGTAACAGACATGATCCCTTCCTAGTTGAAGCTTAACTGTGCATGATGAAGCATGTGAAGGTCACCAATGTCCTTGTTAATGAGGTATAAACTGTTCTATGGCCTTGCAGATCAGCCTACTTAGGCTGTTGAATATATAATGTGACAGACTGGTGGATGTCCCACCTTAGCATAAGGGGGTGACAGTGGTTGTCCTTCAAATGGCTGGACAAAGGTGGTAGTCAGGCCTCCTTTGAATACCATGCCTTATGGTGTTCCAAGGTCATGCCTGGGGTCATTTAGGATGCATCCTGTGATTTGACAGGCTCCCATGGAGGCTGTATACCGTGACTTTCACATGGCAGTGGTGACCTGTTCACTCCATATAGGAGAAGGGGGAAGGTACTGGGAATGTCCTGATGTACTGATGGGGTGGACAGGGGGTGAAGCCTACACTGACTCTGTCAGGCGTCAAGTATGCTAGATCTACAGCATTGGTATAGGTGGTGTGCTTGTCCACCACAAGTGAGCAGATTTAAGTGCTTCCTCTGATGTTGCAGACATATGTGCAGAATGGGCGATGATTGTCTGTAGTGGATGTCGACAATGTGGGCTCTGTGTTTGCTGTGCAGGTTTCCAGGAGTGATCCCATTCACTTGTTCAAGCTAAGGAGACATTGCTCCAAAATGGTCACCTGCTCCTACTTTGTCTCAGACAGTGGTATGTCATCCCTGTTATAGACACTATTTCTTGCAGATGTCCACCAGACAGGTGTATATATCCTTGCAGAGGATGATGTAGTCCTGTCTGGTATACCTGACTCCAATCAGCTATACAAATGCACATATAGCTTTTGTGTGTATGTGTGGAGATCGGTGCCAGTTCCTACAGAGGGGTTGGGGGCTGTGAAGCTGTGTATACCACCACACAGGATGCTGTATTCCACATTGGAGGTGTATGTATGTCTGACCCTAGCTAGATGGGTATTGTGGGAGATGGTGACTGCAAACATGACCCTTCCCTACTGTCCAATCCCCTATCAATTACCTAATCTCTCACCAATCCAACAGTTTTCTCCTCAACCCCTCCCACCATACTTGCTTTCATTTACTCTCCCCAGTCTCTCCTCACAACATCTAACCTAGCCCCCTTCTCAGGCAGTCACCTATCTGTTTCCTTAAATGTACTACACCCAACTGCTCTTACATATACTCACCCTACTCCACCCTACCATGTCAACTCACCACCTTCTTATTCCCTTTCTCCTCCTACTAATTCTAGCTACTTTATACCATATACCTCTGCATTATATAGTACATAATTCCATAACTACCCTCACACACTTAATACCTCTCCTCCCTATTTCTAATCTCTCCTACCTCCCTCTATTCTGTTAAGATGTAGCATAGTGTTTCTCTACTCACACATATAAAGGCAACAAATCCATGTACATGTGGCCTACTCTCCTTACTTATCGATTTCTTTGATGCGCTACTCCTGGATGGTGATATCCACCCCAATCCTGGACCACCCATCACCACCCCTCACAAGCAAGCGCTCCCCACCTCATCCACCTCCACAACTCCCCATAGCCACAGTCCATCTCCTAAATCCCTAACTATCTTTTCTTTAAAGATCCAAAGTATTGTTAATAAAACTACAGACCTGCACTTATGGATTAACCTCTCCTCCCCCACATCTTAACCCTCTCAGAAACCTGGTTAAAACCTCACATCTGAAACTCAGAAATCCTTCCCCCGGGCTATAAAATCTTCCGGGCAGACAGAACAAATAAAAAATGTGGTGGCTTTGCTATCCTCTACTCTGACCAGCTTACTCTCTCTCCACTCTCACTTTCCATACCTAACTTTGCTCCTACAGAAATTCTAATAGTAAACTGCCACCTAAATCCCCATAAAAAATTTGCCATCACATCCATCTACATTCCCCCAAGTGACAACATCCCTATCCTCAAAAAGTTTCTCTCCTGGATTACCCTAAATGTTACCTACAAACTGTCATACTTGGCGTTATAAACATAGACTAGTCAACTTTTTCTTCCCCATCTCCTTTCCATAGTCTCAATCTATATGGCTTCCACCAACTCATATCTTCCCCTACTAGGTACAATAGAAACTCTATTTCAGGATCTATAATTGACTGTATCCTTACTTCAGACCCACATCTTTACCATAACCTCAGTATTTTCCCCAATTCTCTAAGTGACTATTCCCCTATTTATATTCATAGATACTCTCAACACCTTTCCAGAACACTTTTACAGAGAATACCATGACCTGACTCACTTCAATCCTGACTATTTCATGTCCATATTGTCCAACATTATTGGTCCTTCCTCAAAAACCTTTCCCTTAATGATGCTGTAACCTCTTTCAATACTCTATTTCTAGATGTACTAAACTCTATGGCACCTTCCAGGAAAATGAGGGTAAAATCAAAATGTGCCCCCTGGCTATCTAAGCAAACACGGTCTATCATGCATCAGAGGGATGCTGCCTGGAAAATCTGGGCCAGAAATAAAACTCCTCCCTTACTCCACTACAAGGAACTTAGAAACAAGTGTAAAAACTTATCAGAACAAAAAACTTTCTTTGCCTCTAATCAAAGTAGCCCATACAACAACCCTAAAAAATTCTGGTCTAAGCATAAATAAAATCCTCCACCCTGGTAATCCGCCTACCCCAACCCATTCCTTCTTAATACTGCCTCAGAGACTCCTGCTCTCTTAAACAATTACTTTATTAAAACTATCCAAAAACTAACTCCAAATAGCTCTACTGCCACCTCTCTACCCTCTCATCCCAGACCACCTTCCTCTAATACATTCTACCTTCAACCAGTTCCTACTACCTTTATGAAATCACAACTAAATAAACTTAAGCCCTGCTCTCCCTCTATTGACAATTTACCTTCCTACTCCCTTAAAATTGCTGCCAGTGCTATCGCTTACCCTGTCTCTATTCTTATTAATCATTCTATTACTGAATCTCTCATCCTAGACTTATGGAAATCCTTCTACACAATAACTCTTCACAAAGGAGGTAACTCCACTGACCCATCCAATTATTGTCCTATTGCTATACTATCCCGCCTTTCAAAAAGTCTTGAAAGTGTGCCCACACTCAGCTACTGAAACTCCTGCTAGATAATAACCTTCTTACTCCCACCCAACATGGCTTCAGACCTCATCATAGAACTTCTACACCTCTACTCTCATTTACCCAAACATTATCAGAAGATTGTGACAATAATCTACTAGTTTCCTGTCTTTTCCTTGACCTCTCCAAAACTTTTGATACTGTCTCTCCCTCTACACTAATTAATAAACTCTATGACCTTCATTGTTCCACCCCATCATTAAGCTGGTTCTCTAGCTACTTATCTAACAGAAAACAATCCATATGCTGGAAAACTGTTACCTCCCCATTCCTTCCTGTTAACACCTGTGTACCCCAATTCTCAATTTTGGGACATCTCCTTTTCAATATTTTTACTAAGTCTATCCTCTGCCTCCAGCATCTCTACCCTCTTACAGTGTGAAGATGACTCCACCCTTATTACCACTGCTCATAGTATCCCTGAACTCCTTGCCCTCACCCAGGACACTTTTACATCCATTGAAACCTGGCTCACCGACAATCAACTGATTCTAAATCCAAAAAAGACAAAATTTCATCTTTTTCTTCACAAAACACTGGCACCTCACAAATCCACTTTCTTAGTTACTCCCCTTAACAATACCACCATCATACCTGAACCATTTACAAAATTTCTCGGTGTTATAATTGGTGATGAATTAAAATTTGACATACATAATTCATCATTCCATTAAAAAAAAAAAAAAAAAAACACCATTAACTTGGTCTCCTGTACCAGAATCACAAACTGCTCCCTTCTTCCTCACAACCATCCTTGGCCCTGTCTCTCATATATTACCCTGTCTTCTATATGCTGCTCCAGTTTTCACCAACCTACAGTCTTCACTTCTCTCTAAACTACAGCAAACATACAATAAAGTAACTAGATTCACCTGTAATCTACCTACAAATCCCACCACTGCCTTGCCTTTAAATTATTACAATGGCCTGAATTCCCTAAAAATTGTCTCTTTCTCAACTGCACATCACACACTCACTTCTTTATAATCCCACTTCCTGTCCCTCCATCTCTAATACTGTGTCCCTCTTTAACCCCCGCTGTCGACTTCGCACATCTGACCAACACCTTCTTGAAATCTATAAGCCATCAGAAAGTATTGGCAAGTCCCTGTTGAAGTAGTCTGTAGCTCACACCTGGAATTCCCTTCCACTGAAAATAAGAAACATCCCTCATAAGCTTCAATTCAAACAAGATCTCAAACACTATCTTCTTGACACCTGGTCCTGCCCTTGTCAATCTCCTACATGACTCCTGACTGATTTCTTCCTATACTCTATTTCTGATCACTTCAGTTTCTCTCTCTCTCTTTTTCCACCTGACTTCTCCTTTTCTCACTCCTCTAACACTACAGTTTGGAATATCAACAATCTGCTCTTGTAAATACTCCTACTCAGGACTTTTTAAAACATATACATTTAATGTTTTGATATTGTTTATCTCATTTTTATGTAATGTCTCATGTCAATATTACTATTGAAATATTACATATTATATTATTATATTACTATTACTATATTACTATTTTTTTCTCCCAAATACTGCCATCCAGGGTCTACTATGTGAAAATTAAGCTTGCTTGGAACAAACCCTTGTATATTTACTACTGCTTGTATGATATATCTTCTTGATTGTATAATTGCCACTGTACATATTGTTTGATGTGGAGCTTTTCCCACCGGGCTTCTGCTGTAAATGGACCTTGTTCCAGTCGGACTTTCATGGTAAGCAAATGTAAAATAAAATAAAATAAAAGTCCTATTGAGATTTGAAAATTTTTAACTTTGTATTAGTTACTGGATTGTCTTGTATATGTAACTGGATCTTTTCTCCTCAGGTGTCCACTGAAAATGGGCCTTTGGCTCAGTTGGACCAACCCGGTTAACAAATGGCAATAAATAAATAACTAAATGATGGTTGCTTTGCCACAGAGGATGACACTGTAGGGATGCTGCAGTGATAAGCTGCTTTGTGTAATATCAACTCCAACATACCTTCACCTCATGTGGGGATAGCCTCTAGCTGCACAGAGGTGTTTGTAATTCCAGTGGTGATGGCTCTCTGGCCATTTGTGTGCTGGCATGGGTATGTTTTCCAATGTATGTTTGGGTCATTCAAGTAACCCAGGATCAGGGTACATACCCAAATCCTACTACAGTTGATGAGGTCCATATAGGCAGAATGGGCTTCCTGGTCACATGTGGGAGCCAGTAGCTAGCAATGATTTGATAAGGTTTGTTGGCAGTGGTGAATTGCCCTACATTGTCTCCTGTGCATCTTACTGCCTGTACAGTGTGGAGATATGTAAGTGTCTCATATATAGTGAAACCCCATGTCCCATAGCATTACTGCCCACACTTTGGGGTCTGACTGTATGATAGGATGGTTGACAAGGTAAGGCTGGGGTGGTCTCTGCAGCTTTGAACCATGTGTCTGTAACTGCACTGATGTCAGCATTTCCCAGGGTTAAGAATGATTGCCCTCAGGACAGAGTCATGTGCAGACTCCTAGCATTTAGCAGCATGCCCTTCAATGTCTGCTGCACTGACAGTTGTATGTTGGTAGTGATAACCTCACCACTTTTCCTAATGAAGGCACTATGGGAGTGGCGAGAACCATTGCCAGATGTGTGAAGGCCAGATGAGACAGATGGAGGCCATCTCTGGGAAAGCATCATGGTCTGTTGACCATATCATCCCAGGCTCTTAGGCATCAGAACCCCCTGGAATATCAAAATATAACAGGCCACACGTTAAGGTCAATCATTTCCTGATTGTATTGCACCATCAGTCTGGGTGACAGCAGAATGCTGCATAAGGCTAGGAACATACCTGCCTGGGACACATAATTAGCATGCTCACTCATGTCTCACTGCATATAGTCCAGAGAGGTGCATCTCAGGTCAGGCACGGCAACATGGACTATGATAGACTCATGACAGTACCTGTTGGTGAGATACAGCAGTGCGTATGAAATATGGCAGATTCTGTCACCTGACACACAAGTCACTGTGACCATCCACTTATACAGCCTGGTGAGAGGCACATCAGTGTGTCTCACAATGGAGTCTCCTATGAATAATATGTTTGATATGTGGTGACACCATCGTGGCTGGAGGACACAGGTGTATGGCTATTTGTGGTATGTGCTGTGTAGAGCTGTAGCATTCACATGTGGCTTTGCCTCAGATGTCTCCTTTGTTTGTGTATGTGTATGTTGAGGAGGTCTGCATAAGTGTGTGTGTGTTGTGTAGGTGTGAGTGGTGTGTGAGGTGTACTGATTGAGGACTATACAAAGGTAAAGTCCACCTTTTTTTCTGGATACACTCCCTTTACCTATGTGGTAAACCACGTACAAGGCTTTTCTGACCACTGCTGCTATGTGATGGCTGAATGCAACAGTGTTATCAACCTGAGTACACAGGTCTCTCAATGCAGGTTGTGTGTTTATGGGGTTGATATTGATGTGGGAAATAGTGGGGCTGTGTCCATGCCGTATAGTATGATGGTACTGTTTTCTTCATTCAGCTTGAGGCCAGAACCTTGCCACCATTCCATACTCGATGTAAGACCCAGTATTGTGTTAACATCAGTTGGTGGGTCAATGACAGACAGCACACAACTTGCAGTCACCACAGCCTTAGACAGTACCTCCAAATATGGGTGGTGGCAGTTAGTATTCATGCTTAGATACATGTGGGTCATTGGGGGCAGCAGCTATTCACATTGCCTCCACATGTCTACATATTGCACAGACAAGCGACACGAAGTAGGGTTGCCTCCTTATGAAATCTGCAATGTGGGACACTTCTTGTAGTATTGTGAGAGTTAGCATGACTAACCATACTCATGGCATATGCAATGGACAGAATTTCTCTTGGTTTTCCAATATGACAGCCTATGTTTGTCACATTTCCATAGCTTATGCTATTTCTCATAACATTAAGGTGTTTCTGATGTACGATAACTGCTTTAGGCAACTATTACACAACTTTAGGAAATGTTTTTTGTCCTACACTCTTGGGATCTCTGCATTGTTTGAGTTGTTTTCACAGGTCAGACCTGGCCAAACATGGACTGCAACCTGCAGAGTAGGACAAGTGATTGCCATACCTCTCACCTGTACAGATTTCTCCAGAATGTCCTGATGTTTGCCACATACTTTTGTTCTGCTTTTCATAAGATTGTGGTTTTCTGACAAATTAGTGGGCAAATTATTAAAGACTGAAGTTAGACAATAAGGACAGATATTTTATTTTCAAACTTCATACCCTTCAGAAAATTCATGCTAATGCACAACCTGTTATGCTATCAAATGTCTATATTTGTAAGAGCAATATTTAAAAATTGCCCCAATTATTTGGTCTTTGTCCCACGTTTCTGTATGGCTTAATCCAGATTTCTTGCTCTTAGAGGTGGAGAGGTATGATGGTGGGCCAAACACAGCCACACTGCTGTAAGGGGCTATGCATCCACACACACATACACTCACAAAGTTCTTTGTATCGGAATAGAACCTCTGGCTATTTAATTATACACACTATAATATTACATACATATTGCATGTGCCATGGAGCTTATATGCCTAGAAAGTGTCTCATAGTGCATCTAAGGTTAATGACACCAGCAGGCCCTTTAAAGTAATCCAGTGGGGGTTATCAGGTAGAACAGGCCCTCAAAATGGTATAACCATCGCACACACAAGGCAGACACACTGCTACAGGGGATATGCCACACACACACGCACACACATACACGCACACACGCACACACACACACACACACACACACACACACACACACACACACACACACACAGTTTTGCCAGTAGTGAGATTTGAACCCCTAACCTATTGAGTTATACAAATTATAGTACTGAGCATTTATCGCATGCACTACAGAGCTTATGTGCCTAGAAAATGTATAACAGTGCATCTAAGGTGAATGACACCAACAGGCCCTGTAATGTAATCCAGTGGAGTGGTTAACAAGGTGAAACAGGGCCTTAAAATGGTATAACCATCGCACACACAAGGCAGACACACTGCTACAGGGACTATGCCCCACACACACACACATACACACACACACACACACACCCACACACACACACACACACACACACACACACACACACACACACACACACATACACAAACACACTCACAGAGTTGCTAGTTGTGAGATTAGAACTCCTACCTATCTAGTGCCATGTACTACAGTGCTACAGACTTATCACATGGG
The DNA here is from genome assembly GCF_019279795.1 of Protopterus annectens. NCBI lineage: Eukaryota > Metazoa > Chordata > Ceratodontiformes > Protopteridae > Protopterus > Protopterus annectens. Next base: position 666,153,656 of record NC_056739.1, on the reverse strand, counting down.
CCACAGAGCTTAAATGCCTGGAGTGTGTCTAACAGAACATCTAAGGTGAATGACACCAGCAGGCCTATTAAAGTAATCCAATGGGTGGAGTTAACAGGGTGGAACAGGCCTAAAAATGTATTGGCATTGCACACACATAGCCAAGTCATGCACACTGCTGCAGGGGAATATAGTTATACACACACACTGAGTTGCCCTTATTGGGATTAGGACCCATACCTATCAAGCTGTATATACTACAGTGCTACATATTTACCACATGTGCCGCAGACCTTATGTGTTTAGAGAGTGTCTAACGGTGCATCTAAGGTTGATGACATTAGCAGGCCCTGTAAAGTATGCCAATCAGAGGGTACACAGACTAAGGTTGATGACATTAGCAGGTCATGTAAACTAGGCCATTTGGGGGACTTACAGGCTTTAAATTTTATTGACATTGCACATTCATAGGCAGGAACTACACACAGATGCAAGGGGATATATTTACACACCCACACGCACTTACTCAGTTGCCAGCTGGGATTAGAACCACTACTTATCTAGCTGTATACACTATAACATGACATAGTTATTGCATGTGCCACAGAGTGTATGTATTTTGAGAGTGTCTGCCACTGCTGTTGGTGTGGATGACATCAGTAGCTGCTGACAAGGAGGCCAATATTGTGGATAACACCGGTTACATGGCCATAAAATGAGTGACCATTGCACAGCATAGTCCTGTTGGGTGTGTGCATTCTGCTGTATGTAGAATATATGCACAGACAGACACATAATTAGGCCAATGTGAGATTAGAACCCATACCTACCTACTATTACACACTATTGCTCATCATGCTACTTGCATATTCCACTGCTTACAATTGTTTGAGTGGCTGCAGCACTACATCACACTATGCCTTTCTGGGTGTTTCTCTCTCTCTCTCTCTCTCTCTCTCTCTCTCTCTCTCTTTCTCTTTCTCTCTCTCTCTCTCTCTCTCTCTCTCGCTGTCTCTCTCTCTCGCTCTCTGTCCCTTTCTCCCTTTGTGTCTGCCTATATATATATATATATTTATATATATATATATATATATATATATATATATATATATATATATATATATATATATATATATATATATATATATATATATATATATATATATATATATATGTGTGTGTGTGTGTGTGTCTATATTAAACCCAACAGATCCAGATATATCTTATGTGTGTCATATACAGATAGATAAAGGTAATTAGGTCTAATGGGGATAGGGAGAGACAGTTGAGGTATACATAGCTCTCTCTATATGCAGAGATATACAGACATCACAGTTCTCCAGTCAGATGTTGGTTCAAACATGGGCTGAAATTAACTAAGTGTACAAGCATGCCCAGTATGACCATCACTAATTACAATCGGACTCCATGCCAAAAATACCTGTACTCCATTCAATGATTTTTTGTGCTACAGCCAATTGTCTGCTGTACCTGGTGGAACAGTACAGCACCTCCCTGATATACTGCCTGAAGAATTTGCTGGCTATGTGCTGTCTGTAATATCTGACCCATATGTAGGGTGTGTACAGCGTGTATTGAACTGAACAGAGTTTTGCATAATATGTCTGGTACATTTTATGTAGCACTGTGATTTCTTGGTATGTCAGTGGCAGATTATTATAGACTGATGTAAGGAAACACTGGCAGACATTTGGGTTACTGACTCCATACACTGCAGGGAATGTATGCTACTACACAAACTGTTTCTACATTAGTCTGGCCAGTAGTTCATCCTTTCCCTTATATGTTGACATTTGTCCTGCCATGCTCCAGTTCTTGGCTCTGTCCACAGTTGCTGCTCTATGTAGTTGCACGTATGCTGTGACTGGTGTAAGAGATGTAACACCACACACAGGGTTACAGACTTCACACCTCTGACTGTACCTGTTTTGCAGGTTGTCCAGCATAGTGCCGCATACATCTTCTCTGGTCCTCAGACATTTTGTCTTGTACTGTTATTATAAGGCTACTTGTTGCCCATACCTCTCATACTCTTACAGCCATTAATGTGGACAGGGCCATATATAACAGTGGAACATAGAACCAAATATGGGGACAGTATTTTAATATTGCTCTTACAAGCCTAGACAGTTGGTGAAATGGTTTTGTATTAGCATGCATGTTCCAATGGGTATGAAGTCTGCACCTCACCTATCTGTTAGTTGCTCACAGCAACCTTTAGACATTTGCCAATAGTTTGCCAAAAATGGCAAATGTTATGACAAACAGAACAGATATATGAGCCATAAATGTGGACATTCTGTTAAACTCTGTACATTTGTGGGGTATGGATGGTGCCCACTGACTTGTATATACTGACACAGTTATGTGACAGCCTTTATATCCTGCTGCTACACTGACTTGTTACATCCTGTTGTTCTACTAACCACTGTATATGTTACTGAGGGCTTTGTACTTTCCATATTTGTGCCCTCCTGTCCTTCCATTGTGTCTGTCTTTGTCCAGCTTTCTTGCAGTAAAAAATACTGACATATGGACATTCTGTAAAACTCCTACCATAGGTGTAGCACACATGCAAAACAGTAGGTGCAGCCAGTCTCGGACCATGTACCCCATCAACCATGGTAATGTACTTACCCACTCAGCCACAACAGCCACCAGACAGTGCAGTTTACTTCTTGACACTATCAACCACAAACAAACATAGCACTTTGACCCCTGCATATTGGGGAAATAGTACATGTCACCAGGTTGATCAGGACAGCCCAGGGATTGTGTGGTCTACTGCTATTACCTTGCAAACATACTGTGACAGGAGTTGCATGGGGACATGGGTGTGTTTGGGGTAGGCATCTCTAGCACTGACAGTCAAGCATCTGTTCCATGACCCCGCTGCATGTCACTCCCTCACATAGTGCATTGGGTCATTCAGTATTGGATGGAGAGTTCCTGCTGTCCTACACAGCTGCATGTGGCAAGTCCATACATATGCTACCACAGTCTACTACCCCATTCATTTATTGTAAAGAAGAGTGACTTACCTTGTACCATCAGTGGTTGAGATAACAGTGCTTCAGGGCTGACTCTGTCTGATCCATGCTGTACACAGCTAATGCATGGTAAGGTACAGGTTGTGTGGTGTGACTGGCATCCTTTTTACTATGTATGTGGGTCAGAATGAGGTGTCAGTCCCTAGGTCCCTAGGTTGTTATTGCATGTGCTGTGCATTGCCTCTTTGCCAAGAGCAGGGCATACTGGGCACACCTATATCTGCCTACAGAGATAGAGTCAGGAGGTTCCTCCTCCTCTGAGTCTCCCAGTGGCTGTGGGGACCTGTGCACTGGTGGGGGACTGTGTGTCCCTTCCCTGTGATGTTCCTGCTGCAGCTGTTTCCACAAGATCATATTGTGTAGCATGGCACATGTGTGCACATGTGGCTGGAGAGTACTGCAAGACTCCACCAGATATATCAAGGTAATGGAACCATGACTTGAGCAGCCCAAACACACAGTCTATGATGTTCCTAGTTTGTGCGTGTGCCTCGTTATAGTGTTCTTCAGTAGGTATGTGTGCATTTCTGATGGGTGTCATCATCTGTGGTTCTAGTGCATAGGCAGTATCCCCCACTAGATGGCTGTATGGGATATCCCCCCTGGAAAACATCTGGTACAGTTGTGAGGCACGCCAGATGTGGGAGTCATAATAGCTGCTAGGGCTGCCAGCACACACATTCTTGATAATGCCCTGGGCATTGCACGTGACCTGGCAGTTGATGGAGTGATACCCCTTGTGATTGACATAGACCCTACCCTCTTCACCGGGTAGTTCTTTGGTGTGCACATGAGTGCAGTCTATGGCATGCAGTACATCAGGATAGTGTGCTACATGGTGGAAGAGATGCATATTGCTGACCCTCTCCTCAGGGGTGCGGGATAAATAAATGTGCTCACTGGCATGTGCTTGTATGGCATCCAGGAACTGGTAGAGTACCCTGAATGCAGATGCCTGTGAGATCCCCATTATATCCCCAGTTGGTCTTTGAAAAGTGCCTATAGCTGATATCCCAAGGGCTACTTATACCTTTGTTTCCACTGGGAAGGGTTCCCCTCTGTTGATTCTGAGTCTGAGTTGAGGGAGGCAGAGGGCAATGAGTTCTTGTAGTATGTCCTTGTCCACCCTGTAGCGCTCTACAATCTTCAGCTCATGTAGGCCCTGGAAGATCACCCTGGGCCTGAAAACTCTTCTCCTTCTCAGTCTGGGCCTATTGTCAGCATCAGCATCTTCACTGGCCTCAGCCTCAAGCACATACAGATGTAGCAGAGCAGCAGCATCCCCTAGTATTTTGTCAGTTAAAATTCACAAGTGTATACTCCAATGGAGCAGAGTATGTGGGAAAATCAGATTGTAGGGTGTATGCATACTTTATAGTGGTGTGCTGCAGTTGCAGTCTCTGTGATTGGCTCATTATGCTGCATTTCAGATGATAGGTATAGCACTGAGGGTTAGAATGGGCCAGTGTCTGTTGAACAGGTCTTATCAGTCATTTCTACCTGTTTGGCTTTCCCAGACAATTTTTTTCCTATTTTTCCTACTTCTATGTACAGGTAGTTCTGGCCTAGAGTTCCATTGTAATTAATGATGGTCATACTGGGCATGCTTCTACAGTTAGCTAATTTCATCCCATGTCTGAACCCGCATCTGACTGTAGAACTGTGATTTCCATATATCTATGGGCATACAGAGAGCTATGTATACCTCAGCTGTCTTTCTCTATCCCCAGCAGGCATGATTATCTCTATCTATTTGTATGTGGCACATATAAGATATATATGGATCTGTTGGGCTTAATATAGACACACACACACACACATACAGACACACACACACACACACACACACACATATATATATATATATATACACACACACACACACACACACACACACACACACATATATATATATATATATATATATATATATATATATATATATATATATTTTATATATATATATATATATATATATATATATATATATATATATATATATATATATATATATACACATTATATATAAAGAGACAGACAGAAGGGGGGAGATAGAGAGAGGGATAGAGAGAAAGAGAGACAGACAGAGACCCAGAAAGGCATAGGTAGGTAGGGGTTCTAATCTCACATTGGCTACCTTGTATGTGTCTGGGTATATATTCCACACACAGCAGAATACACATGTCCAACAGGCCTATGTCTGTGCAATGGTCACTCATTTTATGGCCCTGTAACTGGTGTCCTCCACAACAGCTGCCTCCCTGTCAGCAGCTAATGATGTCATGCATCCCAAAAGCAGTGGCAGACACTATACAAATGATTAACCTCCATGGTGCATGTGACAACTATGTATCATTATAGTGTAAACAGCTAGAGAGATAGTGGTTCTAATCCCAGCAATGGCAACGCAGTGAGTGTAACTATATCCCCTTACAACTGTGTGTAGTTCCTGCCTATGTATGTGCAATACCAATGCATTCTAAAGCCTGTGCCTACCTGTGACCCCCCCCCATTGGCCTACTTTACAGGGCCTGCTAATGTCATCAACCTTAGATGCACCATTAGTCACTCTGCAACCACATAAGGTCTGTGGCACATGTAATAAGTACATAGCACTGTAGTGTATACAGCTCGATAGGTAGGTGTTTTAATACCAACAATGGCAAATCAGTGCGTGTGTATAACTATATCCCCCAGCAGCTGTGTGTATGTCTTGACTATGTGTGTGCAATGCCAATACATTTTAAGGCTTGTTCCACTCTGTTAACCCCCTCCCATTGGATTAATTTACAGGGCCTGCTGCTGTCATTCACCTTAGATGCACCGTTAGACACTCTCCAGAACCATAAGCTCCGTGGCATATGCGATAAGTACATAATACTATAGTACACACAACTACAAAAGTAGGGGTATTAATCTCACAACTGATAACTCTGTGAGTGTATGTGCGTGTGTGTGAGTGAAGCATATCTCCTGTAGCAGTGTGGGTGCCTTGTGTGTGCAATGGTTACACCATTTTGAGGGCCTGTTCCTCCCTGATAATCCCCCCATTGGATTACTTTACAGGGCCTGCTGTTGTCATTCACCTTAGGTGCACCATTAGACACTTTTCAGGCACATAAGTTCCATGGCACATGCAATATGTATGTAGTGCTAGAGTGTACATACCTAGGTAGGTAGGGGTTCTATTCCCAAAACAAGGAACTTTGTGAGTTTATGTGTGTCTGAATGCATATCCCCTTACAGAAATGTATCTGTGTTAATCCCACAATCATATCTCTCAATCCCGTGAGTTTATGTGTGTATGAATGCATATCCCTTTCAGCAGTGTGGCTGTGTTAATCCCACCATCATAACTCTCAACCCCTTAGAGCAAAAAATCTGGATAAAGCCATACAGAAAAGTGGGACAAAAAACAAATAATAGGGACAATTTTCTTACAAACATAGAAAGCTGATAGCATAACAGGTTGTACATCAGCATGAGTTTTCTGAAGGGTTTGAAGTTTGAAAATAAAATATCTGTCATTATTGTCAAACTTCAATCTTTAATGATTTGCTCACTAATTTGCCAGAAAACCACAATGTTATGAAAAATTTAACAAAAATATGTGGCAAATGTCAGGACATTCTGCTGAATTTGTACAGGTGAGAGGTATGGCCACCACCTGTCCCACTCTACAGGTTGCAGTACATGCTTGGCCAGATGTGACCTGCAAAAACAACTCAAACAATACAGAGGTCCCAATAGTGTAGGACAAGAAACATTTCCTAAAGTTGTGGAATAGTTGGATAAAGCAGTTATTGTACATCAGAAACACCTTAATGTGGATAGATGACCTAGCATAAGCTATGGAAATGTGTCAATAAGATGTTATATTGGAAGACCAAGAGAAGTCCTGTCTGTTGCACATGCTGTGGGTATGGTTTGTCATGCCAACTCTCACAATACTACAAGAAGTGTCCCACATTGCACCTTTCATAAGGTGTCAACCCTACACTGTGTTTCCTACTTCTGTGCAATATGTAGACATGTGGAGGCCCTGTAAGTAGCTGCTGCCCCCAATGACCCACATGTATCTAGGCATGAATGCTAACTGCCACCACCTATATTTGGAGGTACTGCCTAAGGTTGTGGTGACTGTAAGTTGTGTGCTGTCTTGCTAACTGCCATCACCCATATTTTGAGATACTGCCTAAGGCTGTGGTGAATGTAAGTTGTGTGCTGTCTGTCATTAACCCACCAACTGATGTTAAGACACTGCAATGGGGTCTTACATGGGTATGGAATGGTGGCAACATCCTGGCAATACCATCATACCATACGGTAAGGACATGGCCCCACTATTTCCCACATCAACAACAACCCCATAAATACACAACCAGGGTGGAGAGACCTGGGCACTCAGGTTGATAACACTGTTACATTCAGCCATTAAGTAGAAGCAGTGGTCAGAAAAGCCTTGTACATGCTTTACCACATAGGTAAAGTGAGTACATCCAGATAAATGGTGGAAATTACCTCTGTATAGGCCTCAGTCAGTACAACAATAATGTAGTACCATGGCTCGTTTGGTATGTAACTATCCAGACATCTGCATCAACTGGAATGGCCATAATAATACCCACAAAGATAATCCATGGCCTCCAACATCTATTCCATGCAGACAGCCTCGAATCAGTAGTGCCCCACTTGGTATTGGACAGGTTGTCCACAGGTGGGCTGTGGGATGCCTAAATGGCAATGCTGTGCCCAGCCCTTCCACAGCTGGCCCATATATGTGAGTCTAACTCTTCATGCATTACCAGCATGACAGGCCTGAATCTGATATGTGACATCAACAAAGCCTGTTGGAGAGACAAGTTTGTCTTCCAGAGGCTGCCCTGTCTCAGGAATGGACTTCTAAGACATGTTAAACAGAGTACCATGCAGACTGTCATCAAGTGCAGCCATGATGAGTGGATCGAAAACCACAAATCCATCCCAGGGGATGCACCTGTATCCCTCAATGACAACGGCAACAGGTGCTGATTAATGATTGTGTTGGGGATAAAGTAATGGCTAGGCTTGTAAGGGACCCAGGGCCATTACACTACTAACTTTCTATGATCGTATGAACCTGTAATCCTACTGAAATCCCAGGTGATATGTATCAGGAATAGCATGTTGTATCAAAGGGTATGCATGGAAGTTTACGCTGTACACTCCCATTGTCCCTCACACACTGTTGTACACATACACACCTAGGTAACCATGCACATATACAGCCATACCATGGTGATGTCACATTTCTGCATTGCCACTCTGCCATCCTGAGCTGCTGTAATGGCAGCAGGTCCCCATGGCATAGACACACAGACACCTGCAACAGAAATAGAATAAGGTCTGGGAGACAGTCACCAATACTAACAGCAATACAGCATCATGGCACAAAGATACATAGACTTTGATGTGTATGCATGACAATTGCCAGCAGACAGCACCTTACAGGGCATAACACTACTGCACTAAAAAACTGCTATTAAGTGTACTATATTCACCTAGTGCACCAGACACATATTAGCATGTCCCTGCATCAATGGTATGGATGACAGAAATGTGACACAGGTATTATCACATGCACAGGGTGTGGTGTTGGGTTGCCAATGGCCTAGGCTGTACCACACAGTTGACATTGTGTGTGTGTGTGTCTGGAGGGATGCTGGTCAGCCATGGAGAGGAGCTGTGTTTGTCTGGTGATGCCCTACATGTGACAGTGATGTGTGAGTGTGTGCATGTGCACAGTCAAGCCATATGCCAGCACTACATGAGGGTATGTTGGACAGCTGTGGACCTTACATGGCAGAATGTACTGTTCACCATCTCTGGCCATGAACACGGGAACTGGTTCCGCCTGGAGTGGCACTGGCACCACCATGCCCAGGGGCAGATGGTGACTGGTGTCTGCTGTGTCTATGTTCCTCATGGGACCAGCCAGGACCACATGCCCATGGCTTGCCATGTTATGGTGTGGACAGTACCCTCCCTTTGGTAGTGCTGGTGGTACTGCCACTACGGAAGTGTGACTGTGCATGGCCACATGGGCTCTCAGCTGATGTTATTGCTGACCTACATCCATGTGTCCGATGCCCTATTCCCATCACATTTTCAAACACAGACATTGTTCGATTAAGGACTGACAAGGTCATCTATCCACTACATCAGGGAAATGATGTAAGGCATCACCAATGCCTTAGATGGAGTCATGCATGCCAGACATTGTGGCATCTATGACCCTGAGCCTCCATCTGGTGTATCATTCACAACATGCCTGTGCCTCCAAGATGGACCAAAACATGGATTGTGTGACATGTGCTGTGACAACTCTGACAGGTGCTGGATGGGCAGCAGTTATCCTTCAAGCACACCTGTCAATCTGCCTATTTGGGACCTTGCCAGCTCTCTGACTATGGCTAGTGTCTACAGTCCCAGATGCCATAGTTGCCACACTCTCCTGTTTGATGCCACAACCATCTGACTGTCCAATATCTGTGGCAGCTGGTGACTGGGTATGTGTGGTCATACTGACTGTGTGCAGGGACATTGGGGGAGGAAATGGGATGTCAACCAATGGTACAGATTCAGCCCCCACACAACCCCACCTGTGCCTCACTGGCCACCATCATCATCAGTCCGAGGAGACACTGATATCAGGTTGTGAGGGGGACACACTCCAACTCCCATGGTCACCTGTGAGGGGAAAACAACATGATTACATTAATTCCTGCACTATAATGTCTGCTGATCCACACACACACACACACACACACACACACACACACACATACACACACACACCGACATACACGCAGGTGAGGTGCTACAAATGCAATAGACAGATTGCATCTTATGACTGATGCCATACACAACACACACGCAGACCACAACAGACTCACACAAGACAGGCCCTTAACAACATGCAGTGCAGCTTCATCCAATTAACGTTGCTAGTACTATACACCTGTGAGATAAGTGACATGCAGTGTACATGATGGACATTCACCTACAACACAGTGCACCCATTTCCACAATAGAAATACACCCCTTTATAGCAGACTGCCTACACCTTCACAAAAGTATGTGCTAATATGTTACAACACCTGCATATATGCTACTGTGATTATCCATGTAATACACTCCAGTGCACCCCTTCACAGGTTAACATGCGTATATTGCAATATGGCTAAATGTAACAGCTGTGTCCATGGCAAACTGGAGCCCTTAACATGCCTAGGGTGGAGATGAGCTATAACAAAACAGTTCCACAGTCACTGGCAACAGGATGATGAACACTGACCACACCAGAGCTAACTATGGATTTGTGGGGGGGAGAGGTATTGTCAGCAGGCACAAATGTGACATTGGTACAGGATAATATGTGCATATATCAACATGTACAGTACAAACTGTGATACTATCCACATTGCTGACATTCACAATATGTGTGCAGATGTGTGCATTACACCCCCCCCCCACAAATGCAGATTGACCTGACATATGTGTACAGATATGCATAGGCTGCCACTATGAATGCTACAGTATTAATGTGATGACAGCTGTTGGCTGTGGAAGCTGTGCCACCCACCTCCATGACATATGGTGTCATCGATTCTTGTAAACTGGTGGCTGAACCCAAGTTTGCCAGGAACTCCTCTGTGGCTGAGAGTGATTGTTGTGTAGCAGGCCCTCCACCAGTGCCAGCACAGTCCCTGGCTACAGCTGTGGCCCTTTGCCATGCATGATGTATCAAGGCAGTGGCATGGTTTTGGATCTGCTCATAGCTCCTGTCATGGTGGCCCACATGATTAATTGATGCCATGAGGTCTGCCCACAGTGTGGTGCATTCTTGTTGATTATGGCAACTCCTTGACAACAAGACCTGCTGATGGAGTCTCAGGGCATCAATTATGGTGTCAGTCTCTGCTTCTGAGAAAGGTAGATTCCTATGGTGGGACATCCCTCCTGAAGACACGAAGAAGGGAACACATCATACGACCACATACATTGCTTATCATTATGTACACACCCTGCTCATCCACATTTGCCAGCACTATCCACTGCTAACTCTCACATCATACCCCACCATCCATCACCATAGTATGTATGTGGCTATCAGCAACATAGTGGCAATGCATCATGCATTGCCCTCCTGATCTTGATGTTTCCTGCTACATGCTGCATGTCCTAAAATGTGTTCAAATGCATGCTCCTGTTGCATCTATTACTGCTAGTTCATAGCTTGTCTACATTGTATGCAGTGCTGTCAGCCTCCTACTTCTGTAGCAAGCACCTGGGCTGTAGGCCCACCCCTTAGGTCTCCCTGGCTTTCATCCCTCAGATTCTGGAATATGTGGCTGGACAATGTCCTACAGTTACCCCTGCCAGTCTGGTTGATATGGTCACACTGGCACAGTGTAGCACCTGCCTCATGTTCAGGGATGGACAACTATCTACAAACACCACCAAGGAACACACTGTGTGAGAGGTGCAATGACATTAGGAACCTACAGTCCATGCTCTCTCCCTGTCAAGCCTGTTATCTATCCCCGAACAGGTTGTCAACACAATCAGTACACCTCACACACCACTGACATCTACATAACAAAGACACACACACACACACACACACACACACACACACACACACACACACACACACACACGCAGAGATCCTCAACATACACATCCACAAACAAAGGAGACCTCAAGGCAAAGCCACTTGTGAATGCCACAGCCCTACACAGCACATACCACACATAGCCACACACCTGTGTACCACAGCCATGAAGGCGTCACCACATATCAAACATATTACACAAAGGAGACTCCATTGTGTGACACACTGATGTGTCTCTCACCAGGCTGTATATGTGGATGGTCACAGTTACTTGTGTGTCAGGTGACAGAATCCACCATATCACATATGCACTGCTGTCTCTCAACAACAGGTACTGTCATGAGTCTGTCACATCCCATGTTGGTGTGCCTGACCTGAGATGTACCTCCCTGGACTATATGTAGTGAGACATGAGTGAGTACACTGATTATGTGTCCCAGGCTGATACATCCCTAGCCAAATGCAGCATTCTGCTGTCACCCAGACTGATGCCACAATACAATTAGGAAATGATTGACCTTAACATGTGGCCTGTTATCTTGTGATATTCCAGGGGGTTCCAGTACCTGAGAAGCTGGGATGATATGGCCAACAGACCATGATGCTTTGCTAGAAATGGCCTCCATCTGTCTCATCTGGCCTTCATACATCTGGCAACAGTTCTCGCCACCTCCATAGTGCCATCATTAGGAAAAGTGGTGAGGTTATCACTACCAACATACAACTATCAGTGCAGCAGACATTGAAGGGCATGCAGGTAAATGCTAGGAGTCTACACATGACACTGCCCGGAGTGCAAACATTCGTAACCCTGGGAAATGCTGACATCTGTGTAGTCACAGACACATGGTTCAAAGCTGCAGAGAGCACCCTGGCCTTACCTAGTCAACCATCCTATCATACAGTCAGACCCCAAAGTGTGGTAGGTAATACCACGGGACATGGGGTTTCAGTATATATGAGACACATGCACATGTCCACGCTGTACAGGCAGTAAGATGCACAGGGGACACTACAGGAGCAGTTCACCATTGCCACCAAACCTATTCAAACCATAGCTAGATACTGGCTCCCACATGTGACCAGAAAGCCCATTCTGTCTATATGGACCTCATCAACTGTAGTAGGAAATGGGTCTGTACCCTGTTCCTGGGTTACTTGAATGACCCAAACATAGATTGGAAGACATACCCATGCCAGCAAACAAATGGCCAGAAAGCCATCAACACTGGAATTACAAACACATTACTGCAGCTAGGGGCTAACCAGACATGAGGTGAATATATGTTGGAGTTGAAATTATACAATGGGTTACCATTCCAGCATCCATAAAGTGTCATCCGTAATGGCAAAGCAATCATCATGCAGTCATATTTGCAGTCACCTTCTCCCACAATGTCGATATAGCTAGGGTCAGATATACATACACTTTCAACGTGGAATAAAATCTCCTGTGGAGTGATATACACAGCTTCACAGCCCCCAACCCATCTGTAGGAACTGTCACCAATATCCACACATACACACAAGTGCTATACGTGCATTTTTATAGATGCATGGAGTCAGGTATACCCGGCAGGACTACATCATCCTCTGCAAGGATAGGTACAACTGTCTGGTGGACATATACAAGAAATAGTGTCTATAACAGGGATGAAATGCCAAAGTATGAGACAAAGTAGGAGTAGGTGCCCATTTTAGAACAATGTCCTCTTAGCATGAACAAGCAAATGGAATCACTCCTGGAAAGCTGAACAGCAAACACAGAGCTCACAATGTCAACATCTGCTACAGACAATCATCTCCCCTTCTGCACATATGTCTGCAACATCAGATGAAGCACTTCAGTCTGCTGATTTGTGGTAGACAAGGACACCACCTATACCAGTGCTGTAGGTCTAGCATACTTGATGCTTGCTGGAGTCAGTGTAGGCTTTGCCTCCTGCCTTCCCCATTAGTACATTGGGATGTTACCAGTACCTGCTGCCTTCTCCTATATGTAGTGAACAGGTCACCACTGCTATGTAAAAGTCATGGCATACAGCCACCATGGGACCCTATCATATCACAGGATGCATCCTGAATGACCCCAAGCATGACCTTGCAATGCCAAAAGGCACTGTATGCAAAAGAGGCCTGACTACTGCCTTTGTCCCCACTGTCACCCCCTTTAAACTAAGGTGGGGCGTCCAACAATGTGTCACGTTATACACCCATCAGCCTAACTAGGCTGATCTGCAAGGCCATAGTACAGTTTATAGTGAACCTCATTAACACGGATATTGTTGACCTCCACACACTCCATCATGCAGAGTTAGGCTTTGTCAAAGAAGGGATCATGTCTGTTACACTTGGTTGACCTCTTTGACACTGTCATCAAAGCCATGCGGGGGGAGTGAGAGTTCACACTGCCTACCTTGACCTGGAGAAAGACTTTGACAGTATAACCCACTTAGCCATAATAGATATACGCTCCCAAGTATGCATCACACCATATGTAACCAGTGGGGTAGCACACTGGCATGCTGACATGACCCACTTAATCTATGAGGGATTCCACCTCAAGTGCTTGACCCATAACTAGTGACACCACCTGGTGTTCTGGGTTTGGGCTTCTGTTATGTGTGACACACACTTCTGATGTGCAGGGCACAGTCATTTGGCTATGGCCGACCATGTTTGCAGATGACTGCATGCTGTGTGCTGTCACCAGATTCCCTAATGATGTGGCCACCTGCCTAGGAGGGTCTCATTCAAATACATGACGGGTGCCAGAAACATGGCTTCAGGCTGCATACCAGGAAATGCAGTGTCAATGCCTTTGGGAAGACTGATGTCCCCACCTGTTATCACAGTACTAACAACATCCTAGGTATGTAATCAGTAATGAGGGATCTGTGCACACAGGTTGATGGCAATATGACAGTTCACCACAATGTTGATTTCGTTGTAAGGTAAACCTTCTACATGGCCCATCTCATACATAAGGGTATGTCATCCAGGGACATGGGTTCATAAAATCTCTGTATTCCCCCCATAAGGCCTATTATTGAGTACAATGCCCTGTTCATCATTCACCTCACACTGCACATTGCAGCAACTGGGAACATCACTGAGGTTCCCCAACAGGGAATACCAGGGCCTCAAACATCTACCATACACACATAGGCTATAAGCCCATCCCTCCACCGAGTTTCACACATACACCTCAGAGGTGACTTCTGCCTGCCATACAAGGCAATCATGGACTACACTTTGTTGGGACTGCTGCACAAGTGCAACTGAAGCTCCAATCTGTTAACACACACACGCACCCTCAACCTGCTTTGTGACATCAGTTGGGCTTGTTGTCGGCTCAGATGTGTGTCCCACACACTCACCCTGCTGTGGAATGGATACCCTTTCCACATCAGGCAGGGTAGCTATTTACACATTTGCAAGCAGAACCTTGGTAACTGGATGGTTAACATCATATACAACTTTGTGATTCCACCTGTGTCCCTGTTGGACTGTGGCATCAGGTGCTGCCTTGCATACACATGGGCTAACATCTGGGCTAGGCTTATGGGGGCTCAGGACCCATAACCTGATAGCCTCATATGGTCCTAGGTATACCAGTCATGGCCTGTGTGCTGTGACAGACTGTGTTGTTATGTGTCTACACCCATTACTGCCATCTACTGTGGTTTGTACTCTTTGGCCAGTGTTACAGTCCCATGTCATACAGCCAACTTCTGACAGCCAAATACATGACTAGTACTACAAGAGTATGTGGACATTCCAGCAATGTGTGTGCTACATCATACCTCAAAGCAGTGCAAATGTGGTGTATGGTTTCCTCCTGGTAGGTTTCTGACATCTGCAATACACAGATGTTTGCAGAATGTGTACATATGCCTGATATATGTGGACCCCATCCCAGACAAATGTAGATGTCTGGAAACCAGTTGGACAATATGTAATGGTTGGACCCAGACTGTGGGGAAAGTGTCAGTGACATGGCAGACCCCTCATAACACAGTAATAGTACATTAATATCTGGTACTGTATTAATTCCCCTACATTGTATGCTCAATATGTACACACTGCTGCTGAGGTGGAGCCTGTGTCACCCAACTACTGCTGACTATAACCTGCTGTCCTACTGCAGGAGGTCCCAGGTATGCTAGTTATAGCTGTCTGGCAATGAGATACAGGTATGGAGTATGCAGTGACCTAGCTAGAGTATGTCAGGAGTAGTCAGGGACACCTGGACTATGGTTGAACTATGCTTGTATGACATTCACAGACTGAGAAGGGTGCACTGACAGTGCATGATGTGATATGCCAGCTGCATCCCCCAGTAGTTACTGTCATTATTGTACAACAGACAATCCAGTAGTATTCATACATGAGCTGACTGTTGCTGGGGGACTCAGGGGCCAGAGATTTGATCTGTGTCACTGCAGACAGAGCCAAAAGGGAATACTGTAGGTCCTTGACAGCTGACTAACAGCAACATGTCATTCCAACATATGTTGTTGAGACCTACTGTTGGAATTCCTATTTCCCATGACTGCATCCCCCTATCTGCATTCCATTACATGGGGAATTGTATGACATACCTGGTATAGTGCTTTACTCATTTGTGAGCAGAAATCCAGTGTTAGTTTTCCCAGGAAAGCGCAGTCTGCCTTCATGAAGATGGTCACAAACCTGTTTACCATAGGCAGCAGCTTGCCTTTTGTAGGTAATGCTCATGAACAGGTGATTTTCTGTGTACCACTCTGTGACTCACACTTGCTAATAGCATCCAGAACATCTGGGTTGCATTTTTATTAGCCAATGGTATGGCAATACAGTGCTATGATTAAGCCCTTCATGTAGGCCTTGGCCCTTTTCCTGGCCTGTGAGGAGGACATAATCGAGGTGTGGGAGCTACAGCATCACAGGTGGTAGGTAGAAATACTGTCCACTGTTTGGATTGATGTGGTATGTCCGCAGTTTTGCATGCTATATTTTGCCATTGTTAACAGATTTTATGGTTCTGTGGCAGTTTACTGTTTAACAATGTGTGTTGGGGTCAGTAAGGAGACAGGCAGATGAAAGTGTCATACATCATTTTCATCAGAATGTCCATGCTGCTGCAGTTGGCACTGGTCTATCAGCTGTCTATGTTTGTAGGGGTAGACTGTGACACATGTCCCTGTCACCTGAACATTCCCCCAACCCTTTATGTATGGGTGTTGTGTGGATGGCCTATTATAGGTGTTTGGGGGAATATGTTAGGTCTGTAAAAGGTAGCTGAACATACTGCTGCATGTATAGCAGGCGGCAGCTGCTGCATTCTGGCAAGGAGTCATACTGGGGATTTTGACCACACTGGGGGACAGCAAGCTGTATAAGTGAGTGAGGGAGCAGTGTCAGCTCTGTTGTGACAGCATAGCCAGGGTGAGAGTAACCATAACAGTCCAGGTGAGGCATGTGCCTCTGGTACATATGTTACATAATAGTGCCATCCAGAGAGTGGTAGGTGGCATTTAGGACACGTGTTCATATTTGTGACGTGTCCCACCCTACAGGCCTTTGGCATGTTACTGTGGGTGGCAGTGACTATGGTAGCAACAACCACTTATTCCCACTTAAACGTGCTATTTCCAAAAAAAGAAAAGAAAAAAGTGGTGATAGGAAAGTGGTGAAATGAGGGCAAGCAGGGGGAAAAGCAATATAAAAGGCAAGTAAGGATGTGCAGACGGGTGTAGGAAAGGACCATAGATCTCCATTTCTTGTACAGCAACAGCTGTGCATGCTATGGACAATTTAGAATTTGGAGCCTCACATCCCACAGGGAGGGGTGTGGGCAACATAACATTGTTGATTAATTGTGGGATGATTGATTGATGGCAGTGTATGTGGGGGCAAAATGGAGAACTATGTACGGGACAATTTTTTTTTGCAGGACAGATGCCCTTTTTCTTTTCATAAGGAGAGAGTGGAATGTTGGGGAAGGGTGGTAGGTATATTTGGGGAGGTAAGTTGGGTAGGAGAGGTTGCGTTTGCAGACAGACAAGACAGAAGACAGGGGCAGTGTATGAAACATGAGGGGGTAAACACTTTGGATGGGGAGGGTGTTCAGGAACCAGAGCACCAAGTTCCCCCAGATGGCAACAGTGGGACTGAGCTCCCCACCCATGGGCAGTCACCACTGCTCCTTCATGGCCCCGAAGGTGGCTGTGCTGGTGGCTGGGCACTGGGGCCAGCCTGCCCCTCCAGGTGTGCCAGTCTGCCTTTGATCTGGTGCAGTCGGTTATCCAAATCACGGTGGATAACCCTGCGCACCATCCCTGGGAACTGATTTCAGGTGACCACATCCTCTCCACTGCAGTCTATGTACACATTCATTGCAGTACACTCACAACAGACTATACCTACTGGCTGTTACTACTGTACTCTTTCTTAGTTAAATTACTATATATTGCAAGATATATCTGTATTCACCACACTCTTGGATCATTCTGGTCAGGCGCCTTGCATGGGCCTCGAGGTTGCGAGCCCTCTCCTCTACAGCTGTGGGGAGAAAACACACCATTATGCATACCTGTCTATTAGATATTCATACTAGAATTTGGTAAACCAATGGCTCCTATGCTTACAAACTTCTGGGGCATTGCTGTCCTGAACATCTTGGATCCATTGGGCCAACAGCTTCTCCTTCCTTTGCTTGAGGTAGTCATGATTATGACGCATCTGCTCACCAGTGCTTCGGATTCCAGTTGCAGTGATGAGGCCATGTGCCAATCAGTCCCAGGTCGCTGGCTTGTACTCAGAGCCCTGGCATTGGCCATGCAGCAGCCGGTCACCATGGTATTTGATAAGGAGCCCAATTATGACCCTAGACTCCAAAATGCCCCAGCACTGCATCCAGAAGCATGCACCCTGTCCAACTCCAGCCACGGCTCCTGCAGTGATTAAACTCCAACAGGTTTTGGCTGTAACCCTGCCTGTTCAGCTTAAATATGGCTGTTTTCCTGCCCAATTGCCCAATTATGACCCTAGACTCCAAAATGCCCCAGCACTGCATCCAGAAGCATGCACCCTGTCCAACTCCAGCCACGGCTCCTGCAGTGATTAAACTCCAACAGGTTTTGGCTGTAACCCTGCCTGTTCAGCTTAAATATGGCTGTTTTCCTGCCCTTTTGTTGCCATTGGACCATTTTTAAAAATGTTAAGCAAAGCTTAGCACCTCGCAAACCAGCTAAGCTTAATTGAGCAGTGTTTAAACTGGCAATGCTTACCAACACTTAGCAGTGTGCAAACCAGCTTAGCTGAGCTGAGGATTGCTTAAACTGGGATTGCTTTGAAGTGTCCAAACCAGGTAAGTGGAGCTGCACAATGTTAAGTACTGCTAAACCAGGTCCTGTTTAAACATTGCTTGGCTTGGCTTAGCAGTACATAGCAGAGCTTAGATAAGGGCAAGCCAGACTTTTACATAATAAATAAAATATATATTCACATGAATTGCTCATTAATGATACTTTATTATTATGTGTATGCATTTTACTGGACATGACCAAACCATATGTATTTTAATTACATTATCTTGAGGTGTGACTGTAATGTATTGGACACTTATGTGCAGCTGGGGATTATCTCCTCGTATCTCCACTGAAAATGTGCTCCTGAACCAGCTGGACTAACCCAGTTAACAAATATCAATAACTAGTTGATAAAAAAAAACATTAATATTTTAATGATATCAGATGTAAAAGATGAATGACCTGTCGGGGTATTCAAACCATGCACCTACTGCACACGAGTCCATAACTCTAATTATTCAGGTAACGTGGATGTAAAGATTTCAGCTATACATTTCTTTATAGCTTTCAGTTATGTTTAAGCACTGCTGAGAGACATGCCACACCATGCAAACCTGCTCAGCTATGCTTAAATGTGACCTTTTCCATTAAAATAAAAAGCATCCAGTTTCTATGTTTAGATTTCTGGCATGTGTTCACTGCTAAGCACCATGCCACACCGTGCAAACACAAGAAGAAGAAAAAACATTTTAACATTTATATTGCAGTGCTGTCTGGCACTTTGACATAGCAGGAGTTGTGTTACCCATCTCTGGACACTGTAACACACCCCCTGCAAAAAAAAAAAAAAAAACACTTGGGAAGGAAACACATTTAACTTTTATATTTCAGTGCCATTTGGCACTTTGACAGTACAGGGGGTGTGTTATGGACAATGTAGCACACCCCCTACAAAAAAAAAATGTCCAAGTACGCACAGTGCTGTCCAACATTTTGACAGTGCAAGGGGTGTGTTACACATCCCCGAGCACTGTAACACACCCCCTACACTGATTCAGTAACCATGTTACATGGATCTCCATCAGTAGTGCACCTTCATTAATATACAAGGCGTGCTACCATGGGGGAGCTGCAGACACCATTGCAGTACATTGTGTAGAGCTTGCACTATTCCTACATGGAGTTTATTAAATCTGGGGGACAGTATGAAGAGGAGGTCATAGATACAAGCATCAAAATTAAATTCTTTTGTAGAGTGTTTTACTTCATTCTTCATGAAAGAAATTGCTTTGCAGGATAGCCGTATTCAAGCTCCATAACACAGTAAAGATTTTTTAATCCAAGGAGGCTCTCTGAGTACAACAACTGGTCCTCCACATTGGGAGTAGTCAGATGAGGTGGTCTGGACAGCTTGTCTGGATGCTGTCTAAGCAATTCCCACAGGGGTGTACCAGATACAGTTCACTGGATGGTGTTCCTGAAGCAGACCTAAGCAATGCTGGTATATACTTCCACAGATGTTGTTAAAAGAGTAAACATTTAGCTCTCTCAACTGTCTGTCTATAATGTTTTTGTTGTAGAATGTGGGTATTGAAACTATTTTCTATCAGAAATGACTTGCAGAGGACATTGACAGCATGATGGCATCATAATGGTTTGGTGCAGATTTACCATATAGCATCATTTCTGATGACATGTTCTAATCTACAGATATCAATATAATAGTACAAAGTTTGTTTATGAAAATGGACAATAGTGAAGTCTTGTGAAATTTGTTTAAATAATGTAGCTGTTATCTTAAGGTACTCTCAGAGGTAATTAAAATGCCACATTAATGGAATTTCTATTGGAGATGAAAACATGGTAGTTCCTTTGAATGATGAGTACCAAAATCTCTCTCTATTTTTAATACAACCCTATTTGTCTGATATGCTGTGATACCTAACCATTACTGGAATGTATTGAGTACCTCATTTTGAATTTATTTTGAGTGGATGTACGGAGACATTAATGCTCCAGAGATCTCAGTCAAGCCTTTTTTTATAAGAAAATCAATTACTACAATACTAGATGCTGTCAATGGGAAACCTGCTGTCTTATTATTTGAATAAGTGTCTGTTTCATGCAAAAAAAAAAAAAAAATTGCAAACTACTCCTTTTTTGTTTTTAATGAAAAAAACAATACTCCTGAAATCTGATTAAGTAAATAGATGGACCAACCAAGGTCTCTCATGCATTCGCAGTGAAGTATTCAGTAACAAACTGCCTCAGAACATACGCAAAAAGAGTACCTCATCAATGTTTGTGTGAAAGAAGACAACAAATTAATTATAATGACACAAGTTCTAACAGCTTTGAATGATAACCTCTGAGTACACCTAACATTTCTACCAGGTACTAGTCATAACATTCCCATACGTATTATGAGAAATGTTTAGAAACAGTGATGGTGTTTATTAAAATAAGGGCATCTAATATGTTACTTGGTACAATTAGCATATGGCAAAGCTTTAACTGACCATTTTTAAGAAGGGTTATATGATAACCTCAAACAACAATTTCTGTAGTACTAACACACAATCTTATAAGAGAAGATTTTACTTGAGGCTATGCTGGCTTGAAAGCAGTGATGGCAATGAGGCATTAGATCTAGTATTACACTGCATTCAAAATATGCTTTACAATGGCATGTGTGCCATGTGCTAATCATGAGTGAACAAAAATTAGAGGAGTTTAAATTCTGACGTAGAAATGAAAACTCCACAAACAACAGGGGGTGACTATTCTGTCCTGTAAATAAATCTTTTCTTACTAGAATTATGAGAAGACTGATTCAACATAAGTATTTTTTTTCTTTAAAGCTATACATCATACATCTATAATCTCAGGTTCTTGATTCTAGGAGCTAATATGTGTATGAATATTTTTTGTAATACAGAAAGATATATACAGTGTATCAGTATGCATATGTTGTCAGGTTTTACGTAAGGATATTTGTTGCTATAAAGACTAGTTCAAAATATAGAACATAGGAAAATAAGGTAAAAATCCCAAAGAAAGGAAGGAGGGGAGGAGCCACAAGGAAGAAGAAGGAGATGAGGTGACAGAGAAGGGTATAGTTGTGATAATACTATATTAACTTTTGTGCAGCAGAGTTATGACACAAATTTATACAGCTATATTAGTACCAGTTTAACCAGGGATAGTGCAGGTGCAGGTGCAGAGCCTTTCATCTATCAGGTCTTGCTTTAGTCGGTATTTAAAGTCAGGATGTAGACTACCCTTAAGTGGAGTAGGATGGTATGCCAACATTTAGCAATGTGGTATGAATACAGGGAATATCCTGCATTACTGTTCAGTTTAGAAATGGAGAGTAATGATTTGTCAGTGGAGCATAGAGGTCTCATAGTAGTGTAAGGTTGAATGATGCAGAGAAGAGATAAGAATTTAACCAGTGTTCTGGACTTCAGCTTATTCCATTGGATTAGACACTTGATTAACTTTAAGACTAGTGGAAATATATATATATATATATAGATCTATGACGTTTGATCGAAAGATCAAACATCCGAATCCATAACCACCAAACACACTTTAATACTTTAACGAAAGCGAGTTCATCAAAAAAGTGCTTTCGTTAAAGTGTGTTAATAAAAAAAAAAAAAAAAAAAAAAAAAACACTACATTAACATTTTTGAAGGGGGCTTCCCCCTTGCACCCCTATGTTGGGGGCTGTGCCCCCCACACACCCCTACTTTAATATTCTCCCTCCAAGACCGCACTACAATGGGGAAAAGGGAATTTTCCCTTATCTGCACCGTACTACGGCCTCAGCAACAGGCATACTTACGCGAAAGTGCTTCTTCGGTGAAAAGCACTTTCACGTAAGAGTATGCTCGCCCTTAATGGATTCGGACGTTTGATCCTTCGATCAAACATCCTAGATCCGTATAAATATATATATATATATATATATATATATATATATATATATATATATATCCATCCTCAACACTTTTTCCCATTTTTGCACGTGTGGTCGGTATGTGACTTCAGCGGTGACAATTATCTACAGCCAAGGTTTATACTGCCGGATGGCTAGCCCTGCCACAGTAATTCATCTGTACCACACACACTCACAAATGCACTCACACCTAGGGGGACACTTTAGAGTGGCCAATCCATCTGCTGCATGTCTTTGGATTGTGGCGGAAACCAGAACACCTGGAGGAAACCCACATGAACACAGGGAGGACATATATACATATAAATATATATATATATATATATATATATATATATATATATATATATATATATATATATATATATTAGTAAAACTAGAACTTTGATATTCACTCTGTTAATCATGCTCCATTTTTATATCATTGCTGAGTTTTATTCTGACACCAAAATTGCATCTGGGTTATATGCAGTGTGGTCCTGTCCTCAGACATAACCAAACACCTATAAGTCCTACCAACTATGTGGTCTTAGCTTTATATATTCTACTTAAGGTTGTGCTTCTGTTGGTGGAAGGGAATAATGTTTATAATATGGAAGATTTAGTTTTGATGTTAACTGCTTTTACTCATTAGATGTACTGTGGTAATTCTAGGAGAATGATGCCAGAAGGGAAACACTTGCACCACACTTCCCGTGTCACATAAAACAGTCATACATGCACCAGCAAACAACACACATAAATACAAAAAAACATACTCGGCGGCTCTAAATAAAAATCTGCCCAAGCAGCAGAGACCTCCAAAGCAGACATCCAAGCAATCTCCACCCTCAAACAACAACCACGTATCACATACTTCATAAAGTCAGTGTGCCACTCAACCACAGCCCTTAAGGCACAACAACACACCCAATACACTAGTAATAGGTGACTCTATTGTCAGGCACACTGACATCCCACTCACTAGACTGAACAAGGAGAAGGTTACTGTAAGCAGTCTGTTGGGTGCCAGGATCCGCCACATAACACAAGCACTCAGATCACTCCAAAATAAGTACAGATATGACTCTGTCATTGTACATGTTGGTGTGAATGACCTGAGACATACGCCCCTGGACTACATGAAAAGAGACATAGAGGAGCTCTCTGATCATGTAGCCCAGGCGGGTATGACCCTGACCCTGAGTAGCATCTTGCCCTCACCAAGAATGATGCCACAGTATGAAGAAAAAAACGATCAGTTTTTAACAATTGGCTAAGCTATTGATGTCATTCAAAGGGGATCCAGTGTCTGTCAGCCTGGGACGACATGCTCGACTAGCCACGCTGCTTCGCCAGAGATGGCTTGCACCTGTCTCCCTTAGGCTTTTGAATATTTGACAAGGCTTTTGCCACCCCCATAGTGCCTTTTTTAGGCAAGGCTCAAAAGACAAACCCACCTCCATAAACAACACAAGAAACCAGAAACTGAGAGTAATGCTACTCAATGCCAGAAGTCTAAACCTCAAAATGCATGCACTCGAGGCACTCCTTAGCATTGAGCAAATCGATATCTGTGCAGTAACACAAACCTGGTTCAAAGCTCCAGAGAGCACCCCAGCACTACCAGGCTACAACTCATACCATACCTTTCAGCCCCACAACCCGGACCAAAATACAAAAAGAAGGGGTGTATTCATTTTCATAAAGGATACCCACACCTCCAGGTTAGTAGCACAGCATGAGGCCTCAGAAACTATCCATGTGCAACTAACTGTGGGCAAAGCTGCTTTTCAGATCATAGCCTGCTACAGATCACTTACCTTGTCTCAGGACCCCCACTCACCATTCCTGAGAACATTGGAAAATATAAAGGTCCTACCTAACACCATGATATTGGGAGATTTCAACTACCCAAACATCGACTGGGATAACTACTCAAGTACAAACTGGTCACCATGCCCACAAGAGATGACAACATACTGGACCTGATCATTACCAACATAGGGGATCAGTGCTCCACACCAGAGGTAAACCCCTCGCTGGTAAGATCAGATCATAAACTAATCACACTGGACATCCACATCCCGACCCCACCCCCAGTCAAGGAAACCACTGTGAAAAACTTTTCAAAAGCCAACTTCACACTTCTCAAGACTGAGGTGGAAAGTTTCAAGGCCCCCTTGCTAAGGAATAATGCTGACCAAACCGCAGAAGCCTTTACAAATGCATTCTATGAGCATCTACAGGAATGCATGGATTGAGCCATCCCAAGTAAAACCAAGACTCACTCCTCCAAAAAGACGAAACCAGTCTGGTGGTCCCTGGCCATAAATAAGCTATACAACAGAAGGAGGAAACTACTACATGATAGAGCAAAATCCCAAAAAGGAAAGGCATCACTGATCAATATTAGCAAGAAACTATGATCCCTCATAAAATTATCCAAGGCCAGTTTCGAAAGAAAAATCGCCAAAGACTCTAAAGATAACCACAAAGCCTTCTTTAGCTATGTCAAGAATCTAGGTGGCAACTCTCAGATATGCTCTGAGCTAGTGCAAAATGGCAAAACATATACTGAACCAACTGACATTGCCAACATCCTGGCTGACAAGTTCAGTGCAAACTTCACCCCCCCCCTCACCCCCAAAAGGGCCCGTGTCCATCCCAGAAGAATGCAGAGCCCCAAACATCACAGACACACAGGTAAAAACAGCCCTATCCAAAGCTAAGAACACAGCATCAATGGGACCGGATGGTATCCCAGGCTGCGTCTTACACGCTCTCCAAAAGGAACTAAACCCTCAACTAAATTCACTGTTCAGACTCAGCCTTACCACAGGCTATGTACCCAGATAATGGCATACAGCAACAGTCACCCAGCTCCACACAGGTGGTGCCACAACAGAACCTGGGAACTATCGCCCTATAAGCCTGATTAGCCTGGTCTGCAAAGCTATGGAGCAAATCATCATGGAACTCATAAACAGTGACATTGGGAACCTCCAGACACTGTATCCTACCCAATTCGGCTTTGTTAAACGCAGATCCTGCCTCCTAAACTTAGTTGACTTCTTTGAAACAGTTACCATGGCCATAGATGAAGGAAAGGTAGTCCACACAGTCCTACCTGGACCTCGCTAAGGTCTTCAGCACCATTCCCCACTCAGGCATCTTAGATAAGCTCACCAGCTTGAACATTAAC
This sequence comes from Protopterus annectens, assembly GCF_019279795.1. NCBI lineage: Eukaryota > Metazoa > Chordata > Ceratodontiformes > Protopteridae > Protopterus > Protopterus annectens. The sequence continues at coordinate 666,127,507 of NC_056739.1, read as the reverse complement.
CCCTGTGTTACGAGATAGATGGCCAACTGGCTCACAGATAGAACACACATGGTCAGAGTTGAGGGTGCCATGTCTGACTCTAAACCAGTTACAAGTGGTGTCCCACAGGGCTTGGTCCTGGGACCCCTCCTGTTCGGTATATACTTCTCTGAGGAACAGGCAAGCACAGGAGGACTATGGCTGACCAAGTTTGCAGATGACTGCAAACTGGGGGCCATAATCGACTCTCCGGCTGACACAGACATCCTCCAGAAGGGTCTTACAGAGACAGATACCTGGTGTCAGAGCCATGGCTTCAAGCTGAATGCCAAAAAATGCATAGTCATCCCCTTTGGGAAAAACAAAGTACCCACGAATTATCACATAGGTGGTAATCCACTAAGTAAGGAAGATGTAATTAGGGACCTGGGGACCCAGGTAGATAGCAACCTCTCCTTTGATAATCACATTGCCAAAGTGGTTAGAAATTCCTTCTATGTAGCCCACCTAATCACGAAAGGGTTCACCTCTAGATCAAGAGAGGTCATTGTGCCCCTCTACTCATCACTCATTAGGCCCATAATAGAGTACAATGCCCCATTTGGAATGTACCTTACTCGACACCTACAACAGCTGGAAAGACCACAGAAGTACCTCACCAAGAGGATCATGGGCCTCAAAGAGATGCCCTATGCAGCTTGACCAAATAAACTCCAGCTCTACGCAGTTGCTTACTGCCTGCTCAGAGGTGATCTCTGCCTGACGTATAAGGCCATGTCCAAACTGGAATTAATGGACATGCTCCACCTCAAGAAAAACAAATCTCTTAGAGCCACATGCTCCAGTGAATTAAACCTCAGCACAACAATAAACAGGACATACTGGAGGGATAGATTCCTGTCCCAGAGACTTCCCTCGCTCTGGAATAGAATCCCAGTTTATGTTAGGCAGATCCCCTCGCTGACTCTCTTCAAGAGAAATCTTGACGAGTGGATGGGAAACTGTAAATTTACCCCTGGGATCACTTCAGTGACCCTGCTGGACAGAGGCCCAGGAAACTAACTTAAAAGGGAGGCAAAAGCCAACACATTCCGGCTAGGCTTATAAATGCCCTTGGGCAGATAGCCTAGTACCTACCTATGAACCTATGAACCAGAATTATAACAAAGGTAAGTGAGTCTTGCTAGCAATCTTGTTGATTGTATGGAGTTTTTGCATATTTTTAACAAATATTGACTGGCAGGTTTTTCTGGTAGTATAAGTAGCCATTGATCATGTTATAAGCATGATATTGTTTTATTACCAAATATGTGGTCAAGCACTCATTTTTTCATATCACAAAAGGTACTTATACACTTGTGGTTACTCAATCAACATAAGAAATGCCAGAAACTTACTAAGCTGGGCATTAATCCCTATATCACTTGATGGGTTGCCAACTGGCTTACTGACAGAACCCACACTGTAAAAGTGGTCGACTCCAAATCCAGCTCCAGACAAGTGACAAGTGGAGTACCTCAGGGTTCAGTCCTAGGACCGCTCTTGTTTGGCATCTACTTCTCTAAAGTACAGGCCAACACTAAGGGACTCTGGCTACAAAGTTCGTAGATGACTGCAAACTCTGTGCCATTATTGAATCCTCAAATGATGTGGATATTCTACAAAAGGGCCTTACAGAAACAGATGCTTGGTGCCAGAGCCATGGGTTTAAGCTCAATGCCAAGAAGTGTATAGTTATCCCCTTTGGGAAAAAACATGTACCCATGAATTACCACATAGGTGGCAGTACACTAAACACCAAAAGTGTGATAAGAGACTTAGTGACACAGGTGGACAGTGGTCTCACCTTCAATAATCACATCGCCATAACAGTCAGGAAATCCTTCTATGTGGCACAACTCATCACTAAGGGCTTTTCATCCAGAAAAAAAGGAGGTCATTGTCCCACTGTACTCATCCCTCATTAGACCTATTATAGACTACAACGCCCCATTTGGTATGTACCTCTCAAGACATCTGCAACAACTGGAAAGGCCACAGAAATACCTCACTAAAAGAATCACAGGCCTAAAGCAGATGTCCTATGCTGACCGTCTAAAAAAACTCCACCTATACTCTGTCGCATATCATCTACTCAGAGGCAATCTCTACTTAACATACAAGGCCATGTCAAACCCAGAGCTGTTGGACATGCTACAATTAAAGAAATCCCAATCCCTCAGAGATACATGCTCCAGGGATCTAATCCTTGTTATCACAATGAACAAAACATGCTGGAGGGATAGCTTCCTGACCCAGAGACTCCCCAGACTCTGGAATAGACTGCCCATACATGTCAAGCAGAGCACCTCTTTGGCCCTCTTCAAAAGGAACCTTGATGACCGGATGGAAGATAGGAAATTCACCCCAGGGATCATGTCAGTCACCCTGCTAGACAGGGGTCCAGGGAAGTAAATACTGTGGGAAGAAATAGCCAGGGAATTGTTATGGCTAGGCTTGTATAGGCCCTAGGGCTGATAGCCTAGTACCAACCTACAAACCTATGAAATAAAAATCTCATTATGGGATTTCTATATAATTTAGATTTCTCAAAAAAAGAAACATGTTCGGTATATACTGTGTCAAATGTATAGTGGTGTAAGCTTAGTGAAGGAAACTCATATGTAAGATGCACAGTTTCATGAATTTAAATGTCAATGGCTTCCCTAAAATTTTGCAATTAGAAAGCCTATCAATAAAAATGGTTTGGTAACAGTGATCAAGAGAAATGTTCCTTTTAGTATTATCAAATCTAGGAAATACAAAGTTGAAATATTATGACTGAGTGCAAAGTTTAATCCTTGCTAGATCGCTAGTAACATTTTAAGTATATTTGCTGTGTTGGTCAGTCATGTCAAATATATCTTTTGATTATTTTCTGATAAGTGTGAATATATACTAACTTAATATTGCGCTCTGAGTATCTTCTTATAATGAAAATATACCATCTTTTTACTTATCTGACATTTTAAAACATGAACAAATGTAACTGATTTATTAGACAATATATATCCCTACACTCAGATGGCAAATCTTTTATTTACTTCTCTCCCCTGACATAATATGTTGTCAAAAATCAGTTTCATGTTGTTTTTGAAAATCCTAGAGTATATATGATTTGGAAAGAGAGATACCATGTCCATTATGTGCTCAGTGTGAAATAAACAACTGTATTAAACTCCAAATTAGTCACAAATTCCAAATCTAACAAGGTGTATTCCATGATCATTAAAAGAAAATGTTCATAATGAGATTGTAAAAGTATTAAATCTTCATTGTTTTTATGAAAATTGATATGCCATTTGATGTTAGGTTTCATGTAAAATTCTATTAAGGATATCTTAATTAGTAAAGAATCTTTCCTTAAAAATTTAAAATTAAGAAAACAATCAAATTACATTAATTGATTAGAAAATGGCATAACAGGTTGCAGAACAAATGATTATTCAAAATATAAAACTTCAACTTTAGCTAAAAGTGAATTAAATCATTATAAGTCACTGAAAAATCAATTTTTGATACAGCAATTTCTGTAAATATACTGAATGAGTCAATGTCCACCCTACATCTCTTGCAAATATTCATAATCCTAATCATAATACTTAAGTAGACTTAAACTCAGTCATAATTCCCACAGCAGTACTTCTGTTATAGAAAATAGTTCACTGAATAGTAAAATACAACAAATACTCTGGGTATTTTTAATACATACAATATTATATGCAAATCATCAAACCCTCACATTAAAGTCTTAGAGTTAAATATCTTTTTAAATGTATTTTAATCATGCGAAAGTCACAAACAATACCCTGAAAGATTTTTGAGTTAACTTCGCTCTCATTGATGTTTTTGAAGTCTTCATGTCCTTAAATCCAGGGAAGCCCCTTTCGCATTTGGACATTATGCTTCTTTTTACACAAGATATAAAATGGACCTTGTTCTTTGTCTTCAAAAATGTGTTTAATTTTATTAAAAATAATGGGTTTTCACATCAATATATAAATCACTTTAGGGCAATCCTTAACCTAATAGTGACACTCTTACAATTAAAAATTATCATCCAGTCTCCTTAATCCAGATGGTAAAGTCTGTGTTAAATCATTTAGGACAGTGGCCAATTATTTCAAGATTTATTCAGAATTTATGGAGCAGAGACAAAGCCAATACAATATTACGTTAGAATTTATTTTATACCATAATAATAAATCTTATACACAAATGAGTGTATTTCCTGTAGATACCAGTAAAGAATATGTTCTAGTTCATGCCCCCTTCCATCATTAAATACCTAATAAATGATTCTCCTGACTAAAATAATAATAGCATTATGGTCCTCTAAGACTCTGTCTCCACTTGTGTATGAATTAATGACATCAATTCCTTTCTAATTAAGATTTTAACTAGGACCAAACAAAGATGCACCTCATCTCATTACATGTTTTTGATATCCCTTGAACCTCTATTTTAGCACATTATACATTATAGAAATCATATAGGTATATTTTCACACAACAAAAATTGATAACATATCCTTACAGGTGATATTTTGTGATCTTGAAATTTATGGAGGAAGACAGTTTTTGTGTCTTTCAGCTTTTCCCGGTTAGGGGTCGCCACAGCGGAACTCCGGTCCGCTAATGATTGGTAGTTGATTTTTACGTGCCGAGTTACCAGCCCTGATGCACAAACTTCAATGAAGGTACGCCCATTCACGCATGTCTCCATGCAGAAGGCGCTCTAGCTGAGAATCGAATCGGACAGCATCTTACTGTGAGGCGACAACGCTACCGCAGGAAGACAGTAGAGTTTCTAATTATAAATTGTAACACTATGTAGAAAACAACTGATATTTCAGATAATATATATTTAGTTTCTGAAATATATATCACTCAAATATCTGAAATATACAGAATTCAAGTATAGTGCAGACTCAGTATCACTCACCTCAATCTGAGTTAATCAATCGATAAAATAAAAGATGACTTTGTGTCATAATTAAAAGTTAAGTTTAACTTATTTGCAAAAATTTCAATAATTAAAATGAATGTTTCTCCAATTTCTTTTATGTTTGTGATAATACAATTTCATGCATCTCAAGTGAGAACTCTAGGGCACTCAATTCACTGTTAATGCATGTTCTATGATCATAAAACTCATAGAATCAGTCTGATACAGACTCTCAGACCATAAACTCAAAAATGGTCTAAAGTTACCAAACCTACAATCATTTTGTTTTTCATATATTATTATTAAAATGTTACCCTTTTCAAGTCTTCATCAACCAAACACATTAAACACCGCATTGTGGATGGACATGGTAAGATCTCAAATTTAAGATGTAGATAGGTGATTTAAATGTATTACCCTTTTCAACATATCCCACTGCATTACCGTTTTGTTTACAATTGCTTTACCCTTTCATTTATTGATAAGGAAATGGATATATTTAGCAAATTTCTTATCTGTAACCTCTTTCTCCATCACAAATATTACAATTAATCATTTACTACTTCATGATTTTTTATGCCTTTGCTGAATGCCTTAGTCCCATTAGGCCACTGTGTTTTATTGAAGTCCTGCGGTGGTATTCCAAGTGACTAGCAGAAACTTGTCCAGGACACTATGGAACTTCTCAAGCTTTTATTCATTCATTTATTTATTTATTTATTTATTTATTTATATTTTTTGTGTGTAGTAGTGAACTAGTTGGCACCAATACACTGCTGACATTGTTCAAGATTTCAGCTTATGGTAGACAGCAGCTGTGAGAGGCCATGAAGCACTTCAGAGTACAAAACCAGAGAAGTCAGTCAAATTGTACATGAAAATGAAATAAAAGTAAATGTAATATCACCAGGTAATGCAGATGTTGCAATATTAACTGAAATGATGAATGAGAAGGAACTAGTTCAAATTAAAGTAATGCAGTGGAATGAGACATTTGAAAGGTGACTCCATGAAGCAGTATTGCATCTAGGAGCAGACTGATAACTGGAAGGTGAGAGAAGTGAAAAAAGTGGAAGTATGAATGGAGGCCTTATGGGACCACTCTTAGCAAATGGCGTAGCTGGCTTTAAAGTCATGCTCCGAACGGGGAGTTACAGTCATAAAAACAGAACTTGTAGAACAAAAAAAGGGATGAGTAAAGGAAATGAAATAGGTATATTTCAATATAAACATTCATATGCATTGCCTGTGAGGAGAAATCAACCTATGCCACAGGGTATTATGGGAAAAGAAGAAAAACAGACAGAGCAGTCTAATGAGATACCACAATTCTAGAGAAAACTGGTGGGAATACGTAAATAAAAGAGTCTAATTATATATATTATGGACTGGACAATATTATTTTGCCTTTAGGATTTACTGTATCAGCTATAAGAGCTATATTGCACTTATTTAACCATTTTGTGAAGGTACATTTGAATCTTGTTTGCTATGGAAAAAAAATATCAGTGATTATGTGTCCATGGAAATACTACAGATTTCAACATTTAAATATGCTTTTAAAAAGAAAAAAATAATGGTGCAGTTTAGAACAACTTACACAAAGAAAAGGAAGTTGAAAATGCATATCCAAAGGTGCATGATGTTAAAAATATATACAGAATAAGGAAAATGATGGGAAGGAGATGAGCAGTAAGAAATACTACAAATGGTGAAGCAAATAAAGTGCAGCATATCGCAAATCTGATAAGTGTTAATGATAAGGAAAGAAGCCTTAGATATTGGGGACATCCAAAGCTTATTGGGAGGGGGATTGGGCACACTTTGTTTAGGAGTGTAATAAAAGAAGGCTGTGTACAGCGTTGTAAATATGACTGCTCAAAAAAGAACTGAAAACCTGTGCATACAAAGTGTGGCAGTGGCAGTCATTTTTGGTTTGACTATCTGGCATTAATGGAATAAAGGACAGAAAGAAAACAGGAAGATCTAGACTTCAGGAATACTGATGAAAATGCAGGTTGTAACTCAGTGGAAGGTACAGGAAAGTTAATAAGACTGAATTGAGGGATTTTGAAATTGGCTGAGACTGTAAAACACAAGAAAGTAAATGAAGGAGTACAGGAAAAGAAAAGATGATGAGGAAAGAGGATTAAGTAGATTTTCAAATGGAAACAGGTTTTCTGTTTTGGAAAATAAAGAGGTAGAGGAGAAAGTGAAGAAAGAGCAGGGTATGAAAAACAAGTGGTTAAATCAAAAGGATGCAGAATAATGAGAAAACAATGTAATTTAAAGATGGGTTGAGAAAAATTGCTCAAGGGAAAATGTTGAAGTTAACATGGAGTCATTAAAGGTGAATACTATAAAATGATGTGAAACAAGTGATTGGTAGTATTTTAAAATAATGCATTCAAGTACAATTTGTTTATTAGACAATAAAAGAAATAATGCAGTTATGGGAGGATCATCTATGAATGTGACTGTTTTATATGTATTTGACATATCATTTAGTGGCATATAAAGAAAAAGGATAATGAAATACATTCTACATGTCGGGATGGAATGGAAAAGAAAAAATAAGTATGGAAAACTCACAGAAAGTTATATGAAGTTATAAGCGTGAGGGACTAAAGAATATAAGCAGTCAAGGGAAATGTTATCTGACTGCAGCAGGGAAAGGGTGCAACTGTTGATATTTAGGCAGATGTTCATTTTGAATGGGAGGAAAATGGCATTATCAACTTTTTAGAAAAAGAATTTAAGGTTATTGAAAGTATAATGAATAATAAGGGGGATGACAATGGAATAATAAACAATATGACATCATGGGAACCGTGGAAAGAAAGTTATGTGGAACACATATATGAAGGAAAGGGCTGGAGGGAGAAATTGAAGGCAAGAAATATGCAAAAGGAGTTATTGCAGCTTTTGCAGATGACTAAGGATATGAACTATTAATAAGCTCCATCCTGTAGTACAGGGTTTGATATCTTCAGCCTTTATTTGCCTTTATTTTCAGAGCCAATTGGAAAACTGGGTTAGTTTTTTTTTGGAAGCACTGAATGAATGGATTGGATGAAATCATGAAAAAAAGAGGAAAACTGTTGGGGAGTAGTTATTTTTATATGGAAGGGATGGGAAAGAAAGGATGTAAGCAACATAAGGGTTATAATACTTTGTAACATGGAAGAGTTTGTATAAGGTGTGAAGAATATAAGAGTACATGAAACATTAAATATGGTTAAAGAAGCAGTAGATTGTGAAGAAAGAGAGGTTGCATGTAATAATGGGAAAGCACCTGATTGTGTAAATCAAAAAGAAATGTGACAAACTGTAGAAGAATATGGGACTGGAAAAATTATAAATGTTACAAGGACACTATATGATAGGTTGTGGGTATCAGCAATCGTTAATGGATGGGGAGAGGAAAGGATAAAAACTGATACAGGAGTAAAATAAGAATGCCCACTGAGCATGTTGTTGTGAGGGTGATGAATGCAGTTATAGAAACATGCTAATGATTTGGAAGACGCAAGAAGGAAGATGAAGCATGGTGTAAGGTTTTCATGACAACTTTTTTATGTGGATGATTTGGTATTCAGCCAAGAATAGAATATAGATGAAAGAACTGATAAGAAAGAAAGAAAGTTTATTGGAAAAAGTAGATATGCAGCTGAATAAGCAAAATTGTAAAGGCTATGGGGTTAGCAACAAAGATTGCTGAAATTTAGTTTATGATGAGGGAAAACAAGTACACCAGGAATAATATTTGGAAAACATCAGATAATAACAAACTGACATATTGCAGGAAAGAAAGACTGATATTGTGGTTTAAGGTACTGCAATTATAATTATTGTATGATGAAAATGTGTACTAGAAAAATAGTCATATTTTGGAGAAAAGTTTACACTTCCTACAGTGATTTAAAAAATATATTTCAATTGTTCCTTTTTGGTAGGTGGGTAAGATTGAATTCTGTTAAAGGAGTTCCATATAATGACAGAGAAAAGGGGGGCTAAATGTGATAAATCACACATGAGGTTGCAGGGATGCTGTTACCTAAAAAGTACAAAAATGGATAGATGGGAGCAGGTGTAAGAAAAAGAGAAGGTGGGAGTAATGAGGAAAAATAATGTGAAAGCAAAATGAGGTTATGGAAAATAAAAAGTATTAGAGGAAAGAATGTGTAATATCTGCAACATGGATGAAACATTGCAACACTATTTAGGACTTTACATTAGAAGTTCTGGCATGTTTTAAAGAAAATGGAAGTGTTTCAAAGTAAGTGATATTTTATGAGAAATCTAAAAGGGTAGTAGGTTAGAAACTGACAAACTGAATGAAGTGATGCTTATTTTGTCATGGTACTTGTAGAAAAGATGGGAAGAATTATTTAATAAAGAAAGGGCAGGTGTTGACATGATGATGGAAATAAAGAAGTGGTTGTGGCAGAAGATGTGGAGGGTGGCAAAGAGCAAATTGTAAAAGTGAATGTCATACTATAAAATTTGAATATATAAGAAATGAAAAATAATGAAACATTTGTAAAATATACAAGTGTGTAAATAATGCAACCCCAGTGTTATGGGATCTTTACTTTCACATGAACTACCCTCACTCAGTGAGATGAGATCTCAATTTGAACAACTGCCTATGCTACCTAATGTGTATCTTAAACATTTAATATAAAATAGCAATGTATATTTTAATACTGTTATGGTTTTGAAATGGGATTTATGAATTTTGTTGTACCCTATCCTGACTTTTATCAGGATTGCACACTTAAGTTCATGTCACTTCTCAAAAATATAAAGATAATGGCAAATTTATCTCATCCTGGATGAACTACTCCAAGAAAACATATTTCATAGTTATATTATTCCATTATAATTTCTAAGTTCTGGTTGTCTGCCAAATTATTGGGGTTGTCTTCTAAAATACACACATACATTTTTGAAACTGGCAACTAATCAGCAGAATTCCTATTAAGTATTATCATACTCAACATTTATCCATCAACAATGTGTTCTTTATTTTATAATGTTTACCAGTCTTTCCATAGACTAACAGCTGTTGGACAATTATGTCCAACAAAATCTTTTAAACATAAAGATAACTCACTAGCTGACTTGTTATATATATTTTGGCCTTGTATATCAATTCAGTTTTGCCTTTCATTTTAAAGGGTCTTTACAGAGATCACATTATGGCCAATATCAAAGATTAGTCACTGTTCTGCTGGATTGATGTCAACAGTTGGTTGTACTTTTAAGTTCTTTTGGAGGGCAATATCAAAGATTGTGTCTTACGTATACCTATGAATAATATCTGCACAGAGAACTCTATCTTGATAGTGTTATTTTCATCATGGGGGATTTTGGGTATGAGTCCAAGAAATGATTAAGAAGCGAACAACTCACATTTAGTTTATAGAAATCATATGTTAAGTCTTCTGTCTTATCTGGATTCAAGAAAATTGTCTTTTCCCCACTATAGTGTGATCTTGGAGTTGGTATTTTTAGTTAGGGGGTGTAGGGGTCACAGTCCCCCACATTGGGGGGTGTGGGGGCAGGGTCTATATTATAACATCGAAATCTACAAAGATCGAATGTTATAATACTGAACCCTAAACACCGAAATCCGCAAACATCGAACAGTCAGAATAGCGATTTTTTTCCCAGGGAAAAAAAATCGCTATTCCGAGAAACATACACACAACACAAACACACACAAAAAAACAGCAATACACACACATACACTTAAAATCCTACACCTAAAGTAAACTTTACATACACTACTAGCTATCCACTTACCTTAACCCAACCCTAACCCTAAGGACCGTCACTATCGCACACTCACCTCACCCACGCCCTAACCCTAACTCACCTAACCCGCCCTTAATCCTAACCTACACACAACCGCACACTTACCTGATCCGCTCCCTAACCCTAACTCACCTAACCCACCACCTAACCCTAACCTACACACAATTCCACACTTACCTGAACCCGACCCATAATGCTCCAACATATCGAACGCTGAAAACAGCGAAGCCACAGCGATGGCACACCGAATTCTTTCCCTGGGAAAAAATTTGGTGTCCTGCATCTTCGCTCTTTGCACCGTTCGACAAAACTGGTTCGATATTATAATATTCAAACTTTATAAAATTCGATGTTATAATATAGACCCGTGGGGGCTTAGCCTCCTGCCTTGGTAGGTTTTAAATTTTGTTTTTTTTTTACGGTGGCTTGGTTGGCCAACTGCTGATTTCCCCTAGTTAAAATTCACTGTTTGATGAAGAGCGGCTTCAATTCGATAAAGTGATATAGACCATGTAGTTTCTACCATACAGTTTATTTCATATGCACAGTTGCACAACTCTCTTTTAGCTTTGAACAGCATATACCACATTTATATACACAAGGGGATTCAAACAGCAAAAATGAATCACATTCAGCAGCTTGTTAAAATTTCATTTTGTACACCTTATAAAGCTGCCAGCTTTGAACTCAAGGTTCCTACTTTACATGTGTAAAAGTCTTGCATACGACTGGTTTCTTTTTTCCATTACACAGTTCACTTAAATGCAGCAAGACTTCTCTAGCATAGATTCATAGATATTCCAAGGCCCCTGAGTGTTATGACCATTTATGCCTTACTAGTTCCCTCCCACATGGCATGCCTTCTTTTTCCAGGAGGAGCATACTGGTTAGTTCTGGCATAAATTTGTGGATACCAATCCAATCATCCAGGTTAGGCTTAAAGAAAGACAGTGAGTCACACTGTTTAACATGCAGGGAAAGTTTACCCTATTAATTTGTGAAATGATTGGTTATAAAGCTGTCCCTCCACCCTGTTTTATTTATTTCAGGGTGAGGATTTAGGTGCCTGGTTCTAGTTTCATTGCAGATAATAGACTTGCCAAGATACAGGAGGTCCAGGACAAAAGGTCTCTAATGACATTGTAAGTGAGAGAGAACGCCTTTAAAGATTATAACACACAGAATAGCAGGATGAAGATTTCTGTGTCAAGGACTTTATGGCTGTGATCTTTTTGGTTAGGAACTTTGGTGTCTTTCTAGTTGTTTGATAAATTTAGTGAGATACATCCCAAAGGGGATGTTGTATTCAATAATTGGTCTGATCAATGCTAAGTAAAATGGGGTGGGAGTTGTTACCTCTTTACATACACCATGATGATATTTTTTTTGCAATTAGCTATGCTGAATAAAAAGATTGCCTAACAGCCATTGTCACATGGTAGTCGAGTGAAAATTATTAACCCAAGTTCCTTGGTCCCTGACTACATTTTCTTTTTGTAATGGTGTGTTGTTGATACAAGATGATGAAGGAGGGGGCTGTGTACAAAATGTGATCTTGTTGTTGTTTGAGCCTATTTTTCGTACACCAAGAGTTTGTGGAGGAAAGTTCATTTTGGAAGGTTCAGTTTTTAGAGAATATCTTGACAACTCCCAGTTGCAATTATCTGCAAACTTTTTTATCCAGAAACTTCAGTTCTGTGCTTGGAGATCTGAGATGCAAATGCCAAAAAGGAGAGGTCCCCAAAAGCAAGTTGAAATGTTGAACACCTTGTCCCATGCTTGATCCACCTGAAATGATTGTCATTACTTTTTATCTAGGCATCATTGGAAGTGAATGAAGGATTCCTCTCGGGGAAAATGCCTTATCTGCACTTCTAACTCGCATGCATGGAAAGTTCTGACCTGTCTCTCTGTATGCCTCTTAGGGTTTTACTTCTGATTAGACCACTCCAGCATATACCACTACCATGTTGTAGGCATATTTGTCAGGGGATGGAGGCCTTAGGGCACATGGAACTTGTGCAAGTTGAATCAATTTACCTGACAAAAGATTTACCTGTCACTTAAACATTTCTGATCTTGCTGGATTTATAGTGATAGGTATGAATAATTTTGCTTAGGGTAACTGTTTATGAGAAGCTTGCAGAAGGTGGGTGAGTGGCGTGATGATGCTGTGACTTAAACTCATTATTTCTAACAGGCTTTGAGGCTGGTGTGATTAGTGAAGGAATGTAGTGGAGGTTATGAAGTTGACATGCCAAGTTTTTTAGCTGAGTGGGAAGACTCCAGAATAATTACTTTACATCTCAAAGATGGAGTTATTAGTACTGATTAAAAGTTCATTACATGTGAGCATTAGGCAGTTTGCACACTGTCTTGGGAAACCTAGTGCTAATAGGCTGGCAACAGATGTAAAACTAGCAGGCTGACCTTCCATCTTGCCCAACACTTAGGTATTTAGATAAGTAAAGTAAATACAACAGATGGTGCATGTAATTATGGTAAAATATACAAAATATATAGAAGGCACTCCAGTGGCTGGTTGTCTTATCAAATCTCTTGCAGATTTTAAAATTATGATGGAAAATGGAATTAATACTATTAGGTAGTGCACCATGTACTAAGCAGGTAGGACGATATGAACAAGAAGATACAGCTCATTTGTTCAATAAAGTGAACTGTGGGGTAGTTTGGGCAGTTTGTGTGAACGTTTGATTCAGTGAATGATATTTTTCTGATTGTGAGTTTTCCTGAAATTGGTAGATGAGTATTTATTAGTGATAGGCGAGTATGTGTGCATGTTTGCATGTTAGGGTTAGAATAAGGGTCAGATAAGGGGATAGATTTAGTGTGTGTGTGTGTGTGTGTGTGTGTGTGTGTGTGTGTGTGTGTGTGTGTGTGTGTGTGTGTGTGTGTGTGCTTGTGTGTGTGCCCACACAGTTTTGCATTCTCTGTCAATTTGATTTCAAGTTCAACACCTCTGGTTCAGCAGTGTAGCTAGGGTAGGGCAAAGGGGGGCGCTGGTCTGTACACAAAGTGTCAGAGGACATGATTCACTAATCTCAATCACTATACTGTGCATACTAGAAGAAGAGTTTTTTTTTTTTTTTACTTCACATTTGGTTTGGAGAAGAGCTTTTTGGGAGGGTGGCAGATCTGGGGATAGCACCCAGCACAATAATGGCTAGCTATACCTCTTCTCCAGTTTATAACAGCAACATTTCAAAATGCAGTTCCATAAAATTCAGAATGCTTATAACATAACAGTCACAACAGAATGTCCTGCTTTGTGACAACAGTACCATAAGCTCAGTGTAGAAATAAACTTCTTCTAACATTTCTGAGTTTAGAACAGAAGACTTCCTTCCTCAGATCAGAGTACTCCTAACCTCTTCTATTACGCACTTCACCATCCAAAGTTTGGACATCTCTAGCTCTTTCCACTAAAAATTTATAACCCCAATTTGAACTCAATAAGTGCTTACTAAATTTCATCTAATTCCCTCTTTTCCCTAGTCCCTAGGCTACAGTGCTCACTACCTCTCTCTTTTACTTCATCTGCCATCATTCACTTCATTTCTGGTCTTATTTTACACATAGGAGGGAGCAGTTTCTACTAGTCAGGGCATGCTTGTGGAAGCCCCTCCCACAATGCTGAATCGGCACAGTCTCACATACCACACTGCTGCTGGGGCCTGTATAACTATATATATATATATATATATATATATATATATATATATATATATATGTATAGAAAGAGTAGGTAAAACAGAAATGGGTCAAAAATTAGATATGCTGGTAAGTTTAGGATGCATGGGTAATGGTTTTACTAATGTTGTTTTCTAAATAGTGGGCATAACATTTTGACTGATACAGAGGTTGAAATTTTACTTGCATTATAAGACAGTGAAAGTCTCAATAATTCTCCATAAAAGAATGAATATAATTTAGCCCTGGTGCAAAAATAATGGATCAGACATTATTGTTAAAAATGTATCAAAGATAACTTTATAAAGCAGGTTTTACCTGCTATCTTTTGCACTAGGGGAAATCTCTTTAACAAGAAATTAAGGACATAGGTCATCTGGTGGAGTCTAAGGGCAAAAGCTCTTACCAGGAATAAAGCTTTTTGGAGAAGATAACACAGATCTCTGCCTTGTTTTTTTTTTTTTAAGGCTTCAGTTTTGTCATAGTGTTTAGCTTAAACTTACAGAAGGAAGCTTTTTTGGCCAAAGTTCAAGGGGCTATTCATCTCAGCTCTGTGTAATATTTATAGTTATAGATAACAATCTGCCCTTTGGCCAGTACTAGCAACAAAAGCTTTCCTTCTTATCTATATGACACTCAGCGATTACTTGATGTCCCTGTTTGGTCATCCTTTTGGTGTATAGCTCAGCTGTCTGGTCAGCCTTGGAATGTGAAACACCTATATCAGCAGGATTGGGGTTTAGAGGACAGGCGGGAGTTGGCAATCAGGGTTACTCAGACAGACTTCAGAAAATGTAATTTTCTTGGTATCATATTTCCTTATGAGTCTAGAGATATTGGACTATACCTTGTATTTACTTTTGAGACTGTCTCCCTGAAGCAATCTGTTGGCAGGGTCAAGATATGTGGAAAGGCAAATAAACTTAAATTCTCCAGCTGACAACAGAAGCAAGTATAGATTCATTATTCAACAGTTCCTTCAGTTTGGAATAAACTTTACTTTTTAAACAATGCATGTCCTTTTAGGCTTTTAAAGTGTATCTTTATGAATACATGGTGTACCTGTACATTTTCAGTACCAAACAATGCATGTTAAGTTTCTACAAGGCGACTGGACTATAAAACGTAAGTAAACCTCTAAGCCTACAAAATGGATAAAACAGTATTAGATCACACAGGGTTTACATGTGCAATAACTAACAAAAACCATTTTAAATCAATATAATGTCCAGGGTATGTATTGTTTTCTGAGTTTCTGTGAACATGATAGATCATAAATACTTTAAAATACAATGTTCATCATACTGATCACTGCTGCAGTAGCCTTAGCTACATGGGTTATATCCTGCTAAGGATATAATAGCAGAACAGCACATTCCATGAGACCAAACTGTCAGGTAGCATGAGGTAATCTGACTAAAAGATAAGTTTGGGTTCAAAGCCCTTCAGAGAGTTCCTGTCACCAAAGAGTATGCTCCTCTCTGGCTTCTCAGGATCGACAGTCAGCTTGCGCTTTTCCTTTGCTGAGCAGATAAGTTCCTTTTGGAAGGGAAAAACTTTCATTTAATATTTTTGTTTATTATTGATATTTCCCAATTTGGGAAAATTATTTTAAATTAGTAGTTTGTGTATTAATGAACTGTCACAAGACTGTACTGTATTTTTAAATGGGAGTGCTCTTTTCCTGTCAGTTTAAAAGTTGCTTAAAGTAACTGAAACACATTTTCTGTGGAGAAACTGTATTTATTTTGCTTTGTGGGGCTAGAAAAGTGTTTTAAAGTGCGTTTTACTCTATCTGTGAAAGAAGTGCTCCATGTTTTCCCTGGGAGAGAGGCACCATTTTCGGCTTGACCAAGAAACAATCTGCTGGTCCCACTGTTGGACCTTCTTCCAACTAGAAAAAGAAACAAAATAAACAGTCTCAACAAAATACAAGCAAATAGACACTGAAGAAGAAATGGCAAGGGGGTTCCAAGAAGAATTCTGGAAACTCCCAAAACCAAGGACAGTCCAATAAGTCAGAATAACTATTAACTCATTCCCTGCAATGGAGCTCAGGAAGTTTGCACTGTAACTTTCAATGGGCGGAGCCTCAGCCTTTTAACAGAATCAAATTATGTCCTCACATTTCAAACAAATGTTCATATCTCTGGAACCATAGGGATTATGAAAGAAGTATAAATGGGAAATTATTCAGCACAAGCTATTTTTATAGTGGTTCTAGGTCTTAAACTGAATCTTATAAGTCACAGTAAACACTATTGCATTTGTAATATTTTGTAAATGATTTACAATATCTCAGCAACCACTCAAGTTCCACATATACTATCATCAGCATTTTATTCATCTAGCCATGAGCATTCATATAAGACTAAGGAATTCTGTCTCTGTTACTTGATTGTTGAGACATTTAGAAAAAATGTGAAACTTATATCTATATAAATTAATATCATAAAAACAACAGTTCATATCTACTTACCTGCACTAGACAGAGACCAAATATCAATGCAGTTGAGTTTGCTATTGTGTAAGCTTTAAGATGAAATATTTTAAAACTTTGCATATAACATGATTTTGTAATTACTAATGCAAATATGAACAAGCAATATTTCACACACAGTCAGTAAGAGTTAACTGCAGATGCACCTGGAGGCGCCATTTGGATGTAATGAGTAGACTTGGATTCCCCCTCCCACCCTGTCACCCTCTTTTATCTTCCAGAAAGTCTGAATCTCCACTTTTACATTTGGCAATGGATAGTTTCAGACAAATGGTTTCTGAAGATCATTCATCAAGGTTACAGATGACAATGGGTGGCAATTCTTGCTTTCCAGGGAATAATTCCTTATCCTCCAGACTAGACTCTTATTTCCACCTGTCCTTCATTCCACTCTGTCTCAGGAAGAGACAGAACCAGTTCCCTATTCTAATGTGGGAAAGGGGTTTTATTCAAGGATGTTTTTATTGCCAAAGAAATAAAATGCTTGGTGACCATTTCTGGAGCTTTCTTTCCTAAAACTGTGTGTGAGTGCCCAATATAATGTCACTTCATGACCTGTTACCTCTTCTTACTCATTCAAGTTTTCTAGTGATACTAGATTTAAAAGATGCATACCATAACATCTGTATTCATTCAGACTTCAAACATTTCTTAAAGTTGTTTATGTCTAGATCTTATTATCAGTTCTCTGTCTCACCTACCCACTACATCAAGAGTGTTCACAAAGTGTCTAACTCCAGTTATAGTTCATTGCAAGCTACAAGTTATTTACATTTTTAATATTTAAATGGCTTGCTTTTCTTTGCAGAATCTATTTCAAAGTTTCAAGAATCTGTCTCTTGGGTGACAGATCTCTTACACAAGCTAGGATTCCAACAGAATATGTAAAAGTCTTTCTTAACTCCTTCTCACAGTATTGTATTTCTTGGGTTTCAACTATACACCACATTTCAAACAGCATTTCTTCTACAGGAAAAAATAGATCTATATCTTGATCTATTTCTAAGGTTTTCCATAGGTTCATAGGTTCATAGGTTCATACTAGGTTATCTGCCCTGGGGCAATTATAAGCCTAGCCTGATTCTGTATGGCTTACACCACCCCTTGATTTGAGTATACTGTGCCCTTTTTAAGGTTTAGTTTACTGTGCCTCTGTCTAATAGTGACACGGGAGTAATCCCTGGGACAAACCTACGATCCCCCATCCACCTATCGAGATTCTTCTTGAAGAGATTCAGTGAGGTGCTCTGCCTCACATGAACTGGAATTCTATTCCAGAGCGAAGGGAGCCTCTGGGTTATGAACCTGTCCCTCCAGCAAGTTCTATTTATTTCTGTGCTGAGGTTCAAGTCCCTCGAGCATGTGGCTCTAAGGGATTTAGATTTACTGAGGTGGAGCATGTCCATTAATTCTGGATTTGACATAGCTTTGTATGTCAGGCATAGATCGCCTCGAAGTAGGCGGTATGCAACTGAGTAGAGCTGGAGTTTTTTTAACCGAGCAGCATATGGCATCTGTTTGAGACCCTTGATCCTCTTGGTGAGAAACTTTTGGGGTCTTTCTAATTGCTGCAGGTGTTGGGTAAGGTACATTCCAAAAGGGGGGTTGTATTCTATGATGGGCCTGACGAGGGATGAATAAAGGGGCATGATTACCTCTCTTGATCTAGATGTGAAACCCTTCATGATGAGGTGGGCTATGTAGAAGGTCTTTCTAACCACTTTGGCAATGTGGTTTTCAAAGGAGAGATTGCTATCAGCTTGGGTCCCCAGGTCCCTAATAACTTTCTCTGTACTTAATGGGTTTCCGCCTATGTGGTAATTTGTGGGCACATTGTTTTTGCCAAAGGGTATGACTATACATTTTTTGGCATTTAGCTTTAAACCATGGCACTGGCACCAGTTATCTGTCTCTGTGAGACCTTTTTGAAGGATGTTTGTGTCAGCTGGAGAGTCGATTATGGCGCCCAGTTTGCAGTCGTCTGCGAACTTGGTGAGCCATAGTCCTCCCACGTTTGCATGTACCTCGGAAAAGTATATACGGAACAAGAGTGGTCCCAGGACAGAACCCTGTGGGATGCCACTTGTGACCAGTTTCGAGTCTGACATGGCTCCAGCAACTCTCTCTCTGTGGGTTCTGTCTTTGAGCCAGTTTGTGACCCATCTTGTGACATAGGGGTTTATATTTAAGCTGGATAGCTTATCTATGATGCCCGAGTGGGGTATTGTGTCAAATGCCTTTGCAAGGTCCAGAGAGGCTGTGTGGACTACCTTCCCCTCATCTATGGCTTTGGTGACTGTTTCGAAGAAGTCAACCAGGTTCAAAAGGCAGGATCTGCCCTTGACAAAGCCGAACTGGGTAGGATCTAGTGTCTGTAGGTCCCCAATGTCTTTGTTTATGAGCTTCATGATGATCCTCTCCATAGCCTTGCAGGCTAAGCTAGTCAGGCTTATGGGGCGATAGTTTCCAGGGTCCGTAGAGGCTCCACCTTTGTGGAGTGGGACCACTGTTGCTGTACACCATTCTGTGGGCACATATCCTGTAGTGAGGCTGAGATTGTATAGCTGTTTTATTTGAGGGATTAGTTCCTCTTGGATTTCATGTAGGACGCAACCTGGGATGCCATCTGGTCCCATGGAAGCAGTGTTTTTTGCTTTGGAGAGGGCAGCCTTCACCTGAGCATCAGAGATGTTTGGGAGACAGCCCTCTGCCGGGATAGATACTTGCTCTTTTGGGGGTAAGGGGGTGGAGAAGTTTGCACTGAACCTGTCTGCCAGGATATTGGCAATGTCTGTGGGTTCAGTGTATTTTTTGTCGTTCAGAATCAACTCAGAACAAGTCTGGGAGTTGCATCCCAGGTTCCTAACATAACTGAAAAAAAGCCTTAGGATTGTCTTTGGTGTCCTATGCAATTTTTCTCTCGAAGCTGGCCTTGGAGGATTTTATGAGGGATTGTAATTTTTTGCTAGTACCGATCAGAGATGCCTTCCCTATTAGGGATTTTGCTCTATCATGTAGTAGCTTCCTCCTTCTGTTGTACAGTTTATTTATGGCAGGGGTCCACCAGACTGGACGCCTGCCTTTGGATGATTGGGTCTTGGTTTTGTTTGGGATAGCATGATCCATGCATTCCTGGAGATGTCCGTAGAATGTGTTTATATAGGATTCTGCAGTTTTGACCATAGTTTCCACTGGCCCTGGGGCCTTGAAGGATTCCACTTCAGTTTTGAGAAGTGAGATGTTCGCTTTTGAGAAGTTTTTCACTGTGGTTTTCTGGGCTGGGGGTGGGGTCGGGATGTGGACATCCAGTGAAATTAATTTATGGTCTGATCTTACCAATGAGGGATATACTTCTGGTGTGGAGCATAGAGTCCCCATGTCGGTAATGATCAGGTCTAGTATGTTGTCCCCTCTTGTGGGAGTGGTGACTAGTTGTTCCATAGCATCTGAGTTTAAAATTTCCAGGAACCTTTGGACTAAGGTGCTGGGGCTTGAGTAGTGCTCCCAGTCAATGCTTGGGTAGTTGGAGTCGCCCAATATAATGGTGTTCGGAGAGATCTTCATGTTCTCCAATGTTTTCAGGAAAGCCGAGTGGGATTCCTGACTTTGAGAGGGTGGTCTGCAGGATGCTATAAACTGAAAAGCAGTCTTGCCCACTGTCAGTTGCACATGGATGGTCTCCGATACTTCGTGCAATGCCACTAACCTGGAGGTGTGAATATCCTTGATAAATATGGAAACTCCCCCTCCTTTTGTGGTTCGGTCTGGGTTTTGGGGCCGAAAAGCATGATATGAGGTATAGCCTGGTAGTGCTGGGGTGCTCTCTGGAGCCTTGAACCAGGTTTCTGTCACTGCACAGATATCAATGTTCTCCATACTGAGGAGAGCTTCGAGTGCATGCATCTTGAGGTTAAGACTTCTGGCGTTAAGCAGCATTACCCTTAGTTTCTTGTTCCTTGTGCTGTCTATGGGGGTGGGTTTGACTTTTGAGCCTTGCCTAAAAAAGGCACTGTGGGGGTGGCAAGAGCCTTTGCCAATATCCGAAAGCCCAGTGGTGACAGGTGCAAGCCATCCCTAGCGAAGCAATGTGGCTTGTAGAGCATGTCATCCCAGGCTGACAGACACTGGATCCCCTTTGAATGACAACAAAATTTTAGCCAATTGTTAAAATCGATCATTTTGTCTTTGTACTGTGGCATCATTCTAGGTGAGGGTAAGATGCTGCTGAAGGTCAGGGTCATACCAGCCTGGGCTACATGATCAGAGAGCTCCTCTATGTCTCTTTTCATGTAGTCCAGGGAGGTACGTCTCAGGTCATTAACACCAGTATGTACAATGACTGAGTCATATTTGTATTTGCTTTGGAGTGACCTGAGTGCTTGCGTTATGTGGCGGATCCTAGCACCTGACAGGCAGCTCACCGTGACCTTCTCTTTATTCAGCCTGGTGAGCGGGACATCAGTGTGTCTGACAATAGAGTCACCTATTACAAGAGTATCAGGTGTGTTATTCAGCCTTAAGGGCTGTGGCTGCTTGGCACACTGACTTTGTGGGCTATGTGTTGTGCGTGTTTTGTTTTGAGGTAGCGTTTGCTTGGATGTCTGCTTTGGAGGTCTCTGTTGCTTAGGTAGATTTTTATTTAGAGCCTCCGAGTATGTTTTTGTGTATTTATGTGTTTGGTTCGCTGATGTGGTGGGACTATGTGATACTGGAATTGTGTTGTGTGAGGTTACCTTCTCCTCCTGACTGGTTACACCAGTTTTGAGATGAGAGAGCTCAGCCTCCAGTTTGGCTAAATAGCTGCATCTCTCACATATATTTGAACCTGTTTGGAGGAGAAGAGGGTTGTCCATGTACATGACACAGTTGTAACATTGCCTCAAAATTCCCAGATTCACCAGCTGGACTGGAGAGGAAACCATTGACTGACCTTGACTTAGACTTTGGCCACTGAGAGGGAATACCTCAGGATTTTTGGTCTCATTGCTCCTTTTATTCTCATGATACCCCTAGAAATAACTCATGTGAAAAGGATACAGTGATATTCGAAGCCTCTTTAGTCCCACAACCAACACCCTCTATCATTTCATATCCAATTGCTGCATTTTTCAGAAGCTAAATCACTTGGTGGAATCAACAGATATCCCTAAATCCAGGTTTCTCTTTATCCATCCCTGTTCCAAAGCAGTTAGTCACCAAAGACGCTTCAGACTTTGCTTTGGGAGCAGTTTCAGGAGGGATAAAAGTGAAAGATGTGTGGAAGACCAAGGACAAATGTAAGCACATAAATATAAAAGAGATGCTTGACTTGGTCAAGGCATTCAACAAACTGAATCATGTTTTGTCCCAAGGACCAATTCTTCTTGTTACAGACAGTAACACTGTCATGTGGAACATCAACAAGCAAGGGGGGAACAAGGCTGTGCTCCCTTTGCACACTAGCCATGTTAGCTTGGGATGTAGCTTCACAACACAGTCTCACTCTACAGTTATTCTCCATTCTGTATGAGCAGAACTGTGTGGCAGACAAACTGAGCAAGAAGAGGGCAGTCCCTCATGAGCTGAAACTAAATCAGGGGGTCTTCCAAGACTTGTTCCATCTGTAGGAGTTCCTCAAGTAGACCTCTTTGCCTCCTCTCTGAACAATCAGCTGACAAGATTCTTCTTTAGGACTCGAGGCGAGAAGGCCTCGAAGACAGATACCTTTTCTTTTTCTTGAACAGGAATGTGTGTGTATGCCTTTCCACCATTTCCACTAATATCCTGGGTACTTCTGAAGATTCAGGAGTCCCCCTAGATTGTTGTTGTGACTCTCATCATGATCAGGCAAATGTGGTTCTCCTTTCTTTTGGAAATATGCAGGGGCAATTACCACAAACGTCTTTTCAAAATGGATCTACCGAATCATACACTCTAACCCCAATCAACTTCAATTGACTACCTGGATTATAGGGTCTTAATTACTTTTACGCACCTTTTACTGAAGATATGCACCATGTACTAATGGAAGCAAAAGAAACTGCTACTAGAAAATTATATGCTAGCAAATGGAAAAGGTTTCAAAGTTGGTTCTAACAACATATACAGCATCCATTTAGGGCTTGTTGTTCTCCAGTTTTACAATATTTGTGCAAGTTACTATCCTATGACCCTTCTTACTCCTCTGTTGTGGTTCCCTTGTCAGCCATTTTAGCATGTCTGCTGATGGATCCTCCTCTTTCAATGCAGTTTCATGTCAAATGCTCTTGAAAGGGGATTCACATGAAATGCCTCTAAGAAAACTGGTATCCCCTCCTTGGGATCCAAATTTTGTGTTAGAGAAGCTAACACTTACTCCATTTGAATGAGTTACCATGGCTGATTTTAGGTTCTTAAAATAGAAAACAGTTTTACTAATTGCTCTGATCGCTACAAGAAGAGTATCTGACTTGCAAGCTCTTACAGTAAGTCAACGCTACATCATTTTCCACAGGGGCAGGGCTTCTTTGAGAACTAAACCTTCTTTTATGCCTAAATTGGCATCCAAGTTTACTTTAAGGCAAACTATCCAACTCCCTTTTTTTTTTTCCTGACCCCAAAAATTGAGGGAGACAGGATACGTCTTACCTTGGATATCCACATACAGCTCAGGTACTATCTTGATAGAGCTAAATCTTTCATATGTTCAGATCAATAGTTTATTTCCTTTGAAGGTAAGAAGAAGGGGCAGCCTGGTGTTGAAACAGGCTATTACAAAATTACCTATTACCTTTTGTTATAATCAACACAGCAAAACTATTCCTGGTATGATAAAGACCCACTCTACCAGGGTCTTGGCTTAGTCTATAGCTTTTTGGAAATAGTTGATTCCTTCTCTAGGTCAGGGTTTGCAGTGTCCATTCTCTTGGGACTCCTGGAGTGTTCTTGTTCCACCTTGAAAATATAGTTAGCTAGGGTAATCAACCCAAATAACTAAGGCTACTGCATCAGTGATCAATACGATGAACATAGTACAGCTGTATAAGTAAACTTCCCATAAAAGTAGATGTTTGAATGATAAATGTTACAGTAACTGGTCCCTCTTTCCATCCCCCTTGTTTTTTTTTTTTTTTTGTTTTGTGTGTGTGTGTGTGTGTGTGTGTGTGTGTGTGTGTGTGTGTGTGTGTGTGTGTGTGTGTATTGTTTATACCAGGATGTGATTATCTTTTGTTCTTCCTAGCATTGTCCTTTCAGGGCACAGCCTCCCTGTCTTTATCAACAGAAATGCTCTGAAAGACTTGGTGCCCAAACTTGTCTTTTAGTCAGTTCAGCTCGGGTTGCCTGACAATTTGGGTGCAGGATACAACCCATATAGATAAGGGTAATGCAGCAGCAGCTGTGCTTTCTATTTATAGTGCTGCTTGACAAAATTTAAGTTGCAGCATAACTGCAACACCTCTCTTATCTATGTAGTAGTCCATAAAGATTAATGCACTGTACTGAGGAAAACAAGGGCATGTTCAAACTTTCTTTTTCATGTTTCGTCCAGTTGCAGGCTTTATCTAAACATGTTGCAGAGAAATTAAGACAGTGGAACTTCAGCAATACCATTCTTACCTGTTGAGCTTATAAAGCTGTATGCTATTTGGGCAAAAGAAATATCCTAAACTCATACATGTCTTTTAGATCTGCATATCTCTTTCAAGCCAAACTGCTATTTCTTTTTTCTGCAAAAACATAACAAGATAGATGAAAGCCATGTTTCACAGTGCAGACATTACAACAAATTAACCAGACTTTTTAAATATAAATTTAAGTTGCAATTTATTAAGTGGTTAAATTCAATGAAACATGATGGTCTTTTTTGAGACTTGAGGCATGGATGCAATCTATTTTAAGAATGCAATCAAAAGTAAAGAAAACAAATCTAACATCATGAATACCTTGCAACATATCAATAAATTAACTGCTCAAAACAAGTAATGCACCTTAAGCCTGCTTATAAAAATGCAATGAATTACACATTCAGTATGATAATAAATTCATATGTGCTGAATAGATCAGTCAGCTCAGGGCAATAATTATTAATATTCTGAATAATCACAGGGTTCATAATTAACAAATTGTATGGTTTCAGATCACAGATGAAAGTGACGACAATCACTGGTAGGTTTGTGTGTATCATCAGCATGTTTACATTTAATTATTCACTGCCAAGCCATCTGCAGCTGATCGTCTTTATTCTTATTTGATGGAATTATTAAGCATATAATTAATACATGCTTAGGAATGCACAAATATTTTAATACATTTCTTCTTCTGAGAAATGATATGCACATATTTCTTAAAACTGTAAATTCACATAGAGCAGCATCAGAATTCATAATTGTAATCATAGATATTGCATTTGTTCAAGCTAAATATTAAGAATGCACATTTTTTATTTGTTCTTCTTCATTTATCCTAATGCAGTAATTAATTCCACAGAATGTTTGCCATTTCAACACTGAGAACAGAAGTGAACCAGTGTTTTATTTTACGTTAAATATAGGATCATAGGAAGTTACTAGGCTATTAGCCCTAAGCCTGTACAAGACTAGCCATGTTTTACCCTTGATCCCTTATGAACCAAGATATTTAGTCTATGTTTGTGTGTGAATCTAAGATCAGCACCGACTGCCCCTGTCTAAGAGAGACATAGGTGAAACCCTCGGTGTAAATTTATGGTTTCACATCTAATTGTCAAGGGTATGGTTAAATAGGGCCATTGAGGACCACTGTTTTACATGAATTGGGAGTTTGTTCCAGAGGAGTGGCACCCTCTGGAAAACATATCTGTCTTTCCAACATGTCCTGTTAATACCAGAGGCTAGGTTAAGAACCCTAGAGCAAGTGAATCTTGTCCCATTGGATTTGCAGATGTGCAGCAGCTTCATCAAGCAGGGTCTGAGACTGCTCTGTAGGCAAGGCACAGTTTGTCTCTAGGAAGCCTATATGATACTTGGTAAAGTGATAGAGCCTTCAGTCTGCTGTGTAGGTCATGTGATCTAGGTCCTGAATTTTCTTGGTGAGACATCTCTGAGGTCTCTCCAGTTGCTGATGTCTGGTGAGGTACATACAGAAGGGAGCATTGTACTCTGCTATTGGTCTGATGAGAGTTGAGTACAGGGGATTTATAACCTGATTAGCTTTGGATGCTATGCCCTTGCTTATGAAGTGTGCAACGTAGAAGGGCTTGCTTACTATTGTGGACACCTGAAGATCAAAACTAAGGCTGCTATCAACTTGATTTCTTAAATCTCTCACCACTGGGTTTGAACTTAGGGGGATATTATTAATGCTGTAATTATCAGGGGGTTCTCCTTTGCTGAATGGGAAGATAATGCATTTTTATGCATTTAGTTTAAGTCCATGGCTTTGACACCAATCATTTGTATGTGTAAGCCCATTTTATAGTATGTTGACATCTTTGGGGGATTCGATGATTACATCCAGTTCGCAATCATCAACAAAGTTGGTAAACCATGGGCCATCTATTTTCACCTGGACTTCTGAAAAGTAGATACAAAACAGTAGGGGGCCTAGCACAGATACTTGTGGAACACCACTGGTAACAAATATGCTAGTAGAGTTGGCACCCCAATTTTGATTATATGTTTTCTGTTAGTGAGCCAGTTGGCAACCCATCTAGTGATGTAAGGGTTAATCCCCAGCTGGGTGAGTTTCTCAATGATACCTGAGTGAGGGATTGTGTCAAAGACTTTAGTTAGGTCGAGATAGGCAGTGTGAACTCTTTTGCCTTTGTCCAGGGTCTTGCTGACATTCTTGAAGAAGTCTACCAGGTTTTGCAGGCAAGATCTGCCCTTAAAGAAGCCAAACTGGGTTAGGTCAAGAAGTTACCTATATCCTTGATGATAAGATCCATGATGATTCTCTCGATGGTCTTGCAGATAAGGCTGGTTAGGCTTATGGGTGTATAGTTCCCAGAGTCAGTTGGGGGACATTGAGGGACCCATTTTTGCAAGGGGATTACGGTTGCTGTTTTCCACTCATCTGGGAACAAAGCCAGTGCTTAGACTGAGATTGAAGAGCATGCTAAGTAGTTCCACTAACTGCTGTTTTAGACTATTTAATAGGCAGCTTGGGATGTTGTCCGGTCCCATACAGGCTGTGTTTTTTGTCTTGGAAAGTGTGGCTATTACCTGCTCTCTGGAGATACTAGGCACAGGACTGGTGAAAGGTATGTTATGGGGTATGATTGGTGGGGACAGGGGGTTGAGGTTTTCACCAAACCTGTCTGCTACCAAGTTTTCGATGTCCTCAGCTTCAGTATAAGTGGGACCATCCACAGCTAGTTCAGCACAAAGCTGGGCCTTCCCTTTTAGATTTCAGATGTAGTTAAAGAAAGCTTTGTGACTTACCTTAGCTAGGGATGCTAATTTAGTTTCATAATTATCTTTAGAGGATTTTAGAAGATGTCTAATCTGCTTATTTATGCTTTGGAGGGAGTTCTTACTTTGCTGAGACTATTCACTCTTGTTTTTTGACACCAATTTCTTTCTCTTATTGTATAATCTATTCATGCTGGATGTACACCAGGGTAGCTTATGTTTTTGTGAGTATCTTAATTTGATTAGTTCTGGTACGGCTGAGTCTATACATGTATATAGGTGCTTATACAGGACATTTTTGTATACCTCAGTATAGGGCGTGAGTACTAAAAATATAAACATACAAACAGTTTAGCCACAGTGCTGAAAAGCTAGCATATATTCACCCCCTCTCTCTCTCTCGGTCTCTCTCTCTCTCTATATATATATATATATATAAACACACGCACAGATGTATCTGTAATGACAGAACATCTGCAGTGTAAGCTAAGCAATTTTAATTCCATATGGATATATTACACTAGCACCTGTAAAGTAGTATGATGCCATTCTAAACATACTTATCATGGTTTCAGGTCCAGAGCTTGTGTGCTCATATGTCTGTATCTAAGTAAATAAGAGAGAGTCTATAGCCAACAAAAAACACTGTGAGGAACCTAAGAAGACAGCCATAGTATCAGGCAGACCAACCCATAAAAACCATGACTACAAGTGCTGGTCTGCTTCAATAATTATGTAATAAAACTGTAGTTTCTTCCGAAAAGAGAACAAGTGTCACCATAGCAGATGCTCAAAGGTATTTTCTAGGTTTAAAGTAATAGTTGCAAACTGCAGAAACTTTTGTGTTCCCTGATGTAATGTTCTCTATATCAGTGTTACTCAGCCTTGAGGCTGCCAAAAAAGGAAATCATAGAAAGTGAGCTTGGAAGGACCAATCCATTTACCATGTTTTGTAACCTCCAAGACCAAAAAATATAAATTATTATTCATGTTTAAAATAAAAAAATCGATGTGACAATAAGGACATGGGTCTGAATGGGATTTTCCTGCCTTTGCAATTATCTAAAGGAGAGTCATCTTTCAGGAATCAGAAGTCATATTATTATAACCTCTAGGTGAAAGGTAAAGCTAGCTTTAAGTATAAAAGTCAGAGAGGGCATGCTTGACAGCTGTATAGTCTCAACCATCTGATCTGTTCTTGGTTGCGAGCAAGCAATATTGTAGCCCAGGTAATTTAAGTAATTTTCAAAGTAAATCAGTGATACTTAATGCAAAGATCAAAGAAGATTACCTGGTGGAAGCAGGAGTAGGCATCTGGTGGTGTTAGTGAAAGCAAAGGTGGATCAGATATTATCCCTGGCTGAGAGCTTACCAATGCAGGTTTCAGAGCTCCTTGTAGAAGTTGGGAAGGAAAGAAAGAGTAATGACAACGTGCTGCATTTAGTTGGGGAGATTCAGAAGAAGGTGCTAGATTAGGAGCAGAAGATGCAACTTCAGGAAGAAGTGATTGGTACACTGAATATTTATAACATGTCTAAAGAAAAGGGTGGAAGGAGGAGATGCAGTTCATTTCATTGTGCTAGGGTTACAGAAAGTACTGAAGGGAAATAATTGAATAGATAGGCAGGTTGGCAGATCCCACAGTATGGGTCACCTGCAAATAAATGAGGACTGCATAAGGCATCATCTGGTGACGTGTCATGATTTTAAATCGAAGGATTGGCCAATGAGAAGAGTGTTAGTAAGAAAAGGTTTTCATGTAGTGGGTAGAAAAATAAAAGCTGTCCAAAAGTTTGACAAACATTTATTTGTTCAAAACAGGAAGCAGCTCATGCTGGAAATGGGTCTGTATTAGTTC
Organism: Protopterus annectens; assembly: GCF_019279795.1. NCBI lineage: Eukaryota > Metazoa > Chordata > Ceratodontiformes > Protopteridae > Protopterus > Protopterus annectens. The sequence goes on along the minus strand of NC_056739.1, from coordinate 666,098,301 downwards.
ATCATAATGCAATTGCAGCGAACACCGGATTGTCGACCCTCATTCAGTGAAAATTATTTCAGCAATTCGCTGAATTTACCGAGGGCAACTATATACTTTCCCTATAGCACAACAGACAGACAGCTATGCAAATCAAACCCACCCAAGTGGGGGGCTTCACCCCCCCACCCCCCCCAAACTATATATACCAACTCCAAGATCGCACTACAGTGGAGAAAATGGCAAAGTTGTGCTGTAGGGCAAGTATTTACTTGCCCTCAGTAAATGCAGTGAATCGCTAAAATTATTTTTGCTGAATGTGGGTTGAGGATCCTGTGTTCACTGTAAATACATTGTGATGAACTGATATAGATCCCTAAAATAAGGATTGATAGTTTAGATGACATATCCTGCTACTTCTAAAATAAAAGAGTGCAAACAATTGCTGTAGGTGAAGAACATATATAATGGCATCTATATATATATGTGTAGATAGATTAGATATATATAATAATATATATGTATATATACATATATGTATATATATATATATATATATATATATATATATATATATATATATATATATATATATATATATATATATATATATATCCGTGTGTGTGTGTGTGTGTGTGTGTGTGTGTGTGTGTGTGTGTGTGTGTGTGTGTGTGTGTGTATATATATATATATATATATATATATATATAGATGTACTACTTTTCACTATGGTGTTATAGCAGAAATATGGGAATGATGTTCCAGCCAATGCAGTGGGAGCTAGAGAGTTAGCATGACCTAGCGGATACAATAGGAGTGTAGTGGAGAAGAAAGTGTAGATGTGAGTTAATATCATTGAAAGGGTTGGGCTCAGAAGAGAAAGTCATCAAGTAAACAAGGCTCTATTTGAAGAAGAGAGTTCAGCAAGAGTATCAGTTCCAGGAAAATTGACAATACTGGAAAAATGAATGATGGGGAAAGGGAGGCAAGTCAGGATTAATATGGGCAAGACCCACTTTAAAAGACAGAAGAAAGCAATTTGCAAATAAAGATAGTTATAAGGGATGGATTTAATGAGGAGGATGTCTGGTAGATCTGGAGCAAAGCATAAGCGAGTGAAATGTGTGGAAGAGGAGGAGACAGGAGGCAAGAACAACATAAGAAGGCAATGAAAAAGGGCATAGTGGATAACTGGGTCAGGTGAACCTTAATTTCAATAAGTGTAGAATAGACAGCCAATTGAATGGATAGAGGTAAAAGCAGATGGATGAGAGAAAAGTTAGTGTCAAATGATACTGCACTTATGGGTGTTTTTCTTCTATTTTTTATTTCTCTTTCCTTTTCGAATTTCCCTAATTGACTGATGCATCTTCAACTTCTGGAGTACCTGTGTTGGAAGTGCATCAAGGGTAGGAAGGAAAGATATCTGGTGGAACAAATAGAAATGAAAATTGGAAAGTACAGTGGAAAGGGGACTGCATAGCAGCGAAACAGTAGATTCAACAACTACAAAACCTCTAAATTGAAAACTGCTACTTTATTGCATTGATTTTGGAGTTTATACATTAGGATATTTTCATTACATTTTGACTATGGTATTATTAGATTACATTTTGTTGTATTTCAAACATTGTTTCACTGCAAACTTTTTTATATCAAAGTCTTAAAAGGTATAAGGTAGGCTTAGTTAGCAAACATTCGTTTTGCATTCATTGATTGAATAGAATTTAGAACTATCTAATTAGTGGGAGGAGCTGAGAAAAAAATCCCTTTATTTAAGGTAGTCACCTACATTCCTCAAACTACTAAAATTGCTGTTTGACTGCACTGAATTTTAGATTTATTATGTTTAAGGCTTCAAAATTTTCATTACTTTTTGATATTGTTATTAATATTATATGATAAGTTAGCTGTACTATAAACTTTTTTTTTCTCAAAGTCTTACAAGTTGTTGGCTAGGGTCAATTAGCAAATATTCCTTGTACATTTATTGATTCTATAAGAATTAGATCTAGTTAATTAGTAGGAGTGGGAGGCGAGACTCAGTTTTCTTATTTAAGATGTTAACCTATACTCAACTTCAGGAACAAGAGCTCTGAGTTTAAAAGTGAAGTTTGACCCTACTGATTTATGGACTTCCTATATTTAAGGCTTGGATAGTTCCATTAATTTTCAATTCTGGTATTTTTTAAACTTTATTTTACTGCAAAGTGTGCATGTTAAACTTTGTTTTGCTTTAAAGTTTGTTCTTTTTTCTCTCTTAATGTCTTAAAACTTGTTGGGAAGGGTCAGTTAGCAAATATTCCTTATGAATTTATGGACTGAATATGATTTACATCTAGCCAATGAGTGGGAGGACCAGAGAAACAGTTTTCTTAGTTAAGATATTTACCTGCACTCCTTTTCAGCTACAAGAGCTTTGAGTTTAAAACTGCTGTTGGACCGCATGGATATTTTTGAATTTACTATATATAAGGTTTGCATATTTCCATTAGTTTTTGCCTTTGCTATTACTACATTACAGTTTCTTTGATTTTAAAAATTGTTTTATAGCAAAGTTTTTTTCTTGAAGTCTTAAAGTTGTTGGCTAGGGTCAGCTAGCAAACATTCCTTTAGCATTCATTGATTTAATAGGAATTATATCTGGCTTATTGGTGGGAAGAGTTGAGAAGAGTTTACTCATTTAAGATATTTACCTGCATTCCACTTCAACTACAAGAGTTCTGAGTTTAAAACCGATGTTAATTGTACTGATTTTTGAATTTTCTACATTTAAGGTTTGGATATTTCTATTAGTTTTTTTTTATTATTTTGGTATTATATGGTACAGTTTGTTTTATTTTAAACTTTGATTTATGGCAACTTATTTTCTTGAAGCCTTAAAAGATTTTGGCTAGGATCAGTCATAAAACATTCCTTTTGCATTCATTTATTGAAGAGGAATTAGTGCTAGCTAATCAGTGGGAAGAGATGAGAAAGTTTTATTATTTATTTTAAGTTATTTATCTCTATTTCTCTTTAGCTACAACAGCTCTGAGTTTAAAACTAATGTGTGACTGTATTGATTTTTGGAATTTCTTCACCTAAGGTTTGACATTTCCATTACCTTTTGATTCTGGTAGTATTATATTAGAGTTCATTTTATTTTACAATTTGTTTTAGTGCAAAGTTTTTTTTTTTTTGAAGTCTTAAAAGTTGTTGGCTAGGTTCAGTTAGGAAATATTCCTTTGGCATAGGTTCAGTTAGGAAACATTCCTTTGGCATTCATTGACTGAATAGTATTAGCTATAGCTAATTAGTGAGATGAGCTGAGAAACAGTTTTTATTTAAGATATTCGTGTACAATTCTATTAAGTTAAAAGAACTGTGATTTTAAAACTACAAAAGCTATGAATTTAAAACTATTGTTTGCACTGATTTACTGATTTTTCTGCATGTAAGGACTGGATATTTCCATTACTTTTCCTTTCCATTTACTTATTTATTTATTTATTTATTTATTTATTTATTTTATTTTCAGTTTGATTACTGGTGAAGTCCATGGGCCAGAACATGCCTATTTTCAGTGGTTGCCCGGGGAGAAAAGCTCCATAAGCAATACAATACAATAAAGGTTACATAATGCTAAAGGTAAAATACATGTATAAAATTCATGCAGTCAGGAAATGCAAATGCATAAAATGTACATCATAAACACAATTAAAGATAATAGAGAACACGGTTTACAGGTATTTGCATTCAGAGCAGCAAGTTTCCACTGTCTGTAATATAAGGATCTGAGGTTACTTGATATTTACAATATTTACATACTTGGAGTCAAGGGAGCGAAATTGCTTAATCAGAGAATGTTAGCTTAAGTTTGTTTTAGGAGAATAGAAAATAATAGTTTGAGGGTAGCGTGGAGCAAGGAGTATAGAGATCTCAATGGGTAAATTCCCTTGAATTTACGTAAGGTGAAAGCAGGAAAATTTCCGTTTAGAAGACAGGTATGAGAAAAGTTGGGTCTTGAAGGATTCTGAGTTTGGTGTGGTCCTACGTGAAGGAGGGAGAGAGTTCCATTTCTTGCCTAGAGAGAAAGAGAGAAGGAACTGGCCAGCAGGACGTTTGGGTTTGTAGCTAGAGATTACATTTTGGTGTTCAGATCTCAGAGATCTGTTTGGGATGTATGGGGGAAGGATGTTTGTTAAGGCTGGGCATTTATCTGGGTAGAATATTAATTTGTGAGCGGTGGTTAGTTGGAGATAGTCTAGGTGGTTAGAGGGTTCTAGCCAGTTCAGGGATTGTAGGGTAAGGCAGTGGTGAGTAGAGGTTTTGGATTTAGTTGCAAATTTAGAGATCTTATTATAGCAAATTTCGAGTTTAGAGGTGTTGGAAGAAGACAGGTTAGTTAGAAGAGGGGCTCCATATAGGTTCATAGGTTCATAGCTTCATACTAGGCTATCTGCCCTAGGGCATTTATAAGTCTAGCCAGAGTGTGTTTGGCTTTCGCCACCCATTTTAAAATAATTTTGCTATGCCCTTTTTCAAGGTTAGTATACTGTGCCTCTGTCTAATAGTGACACAGAAGTGATACCCGGGGTAAACCTACGATCTCCCATCCACTCATCAAGATTCCTCTTGAAGAGAGTCAATGAGGGACTCTGCCTAACCTGGACTGGGATTTTATTCCAGAGTGAAGGGAGCCTCTGGGTTATGAATCTGTCCCTCCAGCATGTCCTATTTATTTCAGTGCTGAGGTTCAAGTCACTCGAGCACGTAGCTCGATGGGATTTGGATTTTCTGAGGTGCAGCATGTCCATTAATTCCAGGTTGGACATGGCTTTATACGTCAGGCACCGATTGCCTCTGAGCAGGCAGTATGCCACTGAGTAGAGCTGGAGTTTCTTTAACCGGGCAGCATATGGCATCTGTTTGAGCCCTTTGATCCTCTTGGTGAGGTACTTTTGGGGTCTTTCCAGTTGCTGCAGGTGTCTGGTAAGGTACATCCCAAAAGGGGCATTGTACTCAATTATGGGCCTGATGAGGGATGAGTAAAGAGGCACGATGACCTCCCCTGATCTAGATGTGAATCCCTTCATGATTAGGTAGGCTATATAAAATGTTTTTCTAACCACTTTGGCCACGTGGTCGTCAAATGAGAGATTGCTATCAACTTGGGTCCCCAGGTCCCTAATTACTTCTTCTTTACTTAATGGATTACTACCTATGTGGTAATTTGTGGACACTTTGTTTTTGCCAAAGGGGATGACTATACACTTTTTGGCATTTAGCTTGAGGCCATGGCTCTGGCAGCAGTTGTCTGTTTCTATGAGGCCCTTTTGGAGGATGCTTGTGTCGGCTGGAGAGTCAATTATGGTGCCCAGTTTGCAGTCATCTGCGAACTTGGTCAGCCACAGTCCTTCCATGTTTGCCTGTACCTCCGAGAAATATGTACCAAACAAGAGAGGTCCCAGGACTGAGCCTTGTGGGATGCCACTTGTAACTGGTTTGGAGTCTGACATGGTGCCAGCAATTCTAACCATGTGAGTTCTGCCCTTGAGCCAGTTTGCAACCCATCTAGTGACATAGGTGTTTATATTTAAGCTGGTGAGCTTATCTATAATGCCCGAGTGGGGTATTGTATCGAAGGCTTTTGCGAGGTCCAGGTAGGCTGTGTGGACCACCTTCCCCTCGTCAATGGCCTTGGTGACTGTTTCAAAGAAATTGACCAGGTTTAAGAGGCAGGATCTGCCCTTAACAAAGCCGAACTGGGTAGGATCCAGTGTCTGTAGGTCCCCAATATCCTTATTTATGAGGTCCATGATGATCCTTTCCATAGCTTTGCAGACCAAGCTAGTTAGGCTTATGAGGCGATAGTTTCCAGGATCCGTTGAGGCACCACCTTTGCGGAGAAGGACCACTGTTGCTGTATGCCACTCTTTGGGTACATATCCTGTAGTAAGGCTGAGATTGAACAGTAGTTTTATGTTTGGGTTTAGCTCTTCTTGGAGTTCATGTAGGATGCAGCCCGGGACACCGTCTGGTCCCATTGATGCTGTGTTTTTTGCTTTGGAGAGGGCGGCTCTTACCTGAGCATCTGAGATGTCAGGGGGGCAGCACTCTGTTGGGATAGATATTCGCCCTTTTGGTGGGGGGGGGTTGCGTTGAACCTGTCAGCTAGGATGTTGGCAATGTCTGTGGGTTCGGTGTATTTTTTGTCATTTTGGACTAATTTTGAGCAAATCTGGGAATTCCCACCCAGGTTCCTAACATAACTAACAAAGGCTTGTGATTATCCTTAGTGTCCTGTGCAATTTTTCTCTCGAAGCTGGCCTTAGACGATTTTATGAGTGCCCATAGTTTTTTGCTAATACTGATCAGAGATGCCTTCCCTTTTTGGGATTTTGCTCTATCATGTAGTAGCTTTCTCCTTCTATTGTATAGTTTGTTTATGGCTGGGATCCGCCAGACAGGACGTCTGCCTTTGGAGGATTGGGTCTTGGTTTTATTTGGGATTGCATGATCCATGCATTCCTGAAGGTGTTCATAGAATGCGTTTATAAAAGATTCTGTGGTCTGGGCCGTATTTTCCACAGGCCCGGGGGCTATGAAGGATTCCACCTCGGTTTTGAGGAGTGTGAAATTTGCTTTAGAGAAGTTTTTCACTGTGGTTTTCTGGGCAGGGGGTGGGGTCGGGATGTGAATATCCAGTGAGATTAATTTATGGTCTGATCTTACCAGTGAGGGATACACTTCTGGTCTGGAGCATAGAGTCCCCATGTTGGTGATGATCAGGTCCAGTATGTTTTCCCCTCTTGTGGGAGTGGTAACATGTTGTTCCATAGCATTTGAGTTTATAAATTCTAGGAACCTTTGGGCTAGGGTGTTGGAGCTAGAGTAATGCTCCCAGTCTATGTTTGGGTAGTTGAAGTCACCCAATATAATGGTGTTTGGAGAGACCTTCCTATTTTCCAGTGTTCTCAGGAAAGCCGAGTGGGGTTCCTGGGTTTGGGAGGGTGGTCTGTAGCAGGCTATAAACTGGAAGGCAGTTTTACCCACTGTTAGTTGCACATGGATAGTCTCTGATGCTTCGTGCTTTGCCACCAACCTGAAGGTGTGGGTATTTGACGAATATTGATACTCCCCCTCCTTTTGTAGTTCGGTCCAAGTTTTGGGGCTGAAAAGCATGGTATGAGGTATAACCTGGTAGTGCTGGGGTGCTCTTGGGAGCCTTCAGCCAGGTTTCTGTTACTGCACAGATATCAGTGTTCTCCATGCTAAGTAGAGTTTTAAGTGCATGCATCTTGAGGTTTAGTCTTCTGGCGCTGAGTAGCATTACTCTTCGTTTCTTATCCCTTGTGAAACCTATGGAGGTGGGTTTGTCTTTTGAGCCTTACCTAAAAAAGGCACTATGGGGGTAGCAAGAGCCTTTGCCAATATCCAAAAGCCCAGGGGTAACAGGTGCAAGCTGTCCCTAGTGAAGCATCGTGGCTTGTCGAGCATGTCATCCCAGGCTGACAGGCACTGGATCCCCTTTGAATGACACCAATACTTAAGCCAATTGTTGAAATTGATCATCTTGTCTTCATATTGTGGAATCATTCTTGGTGAGGGTAAGATGCTACTCAAGGTCAGGGTCATACCAGCCTGGGCTACATGCTCAGAGAGCTCCTCTATGTCTCTTTTCATGTAGTCCAGGGAGGTACATCTCAGGTCATTCACACCAGCATGGACAATGACTGAGTCACATTTGTACTTGCCTTGGAGTGACCTCAGTGCTTGTGTTATGTGGCGGATCCTAGCGCCCGACAGGCAGCTCACCGTGACCTTCTCCTTGTTCAGCCTGATGAGCAGGATGTCAGTGTGCCTGATGATAGAGTCACCTATTACAAGTGTATCAGGTGTGTTGTTTAGCCTTAAGGGCTGTGACTGTTCGGCACACTGGCTTTGTGAGCTATGTGTTGCACGTGTTTTGTTTTGGGGTAGCGGTTGCTTGGGTGTCTGCTTTGGAGGTCTCTGCTGCTTAGGCAGATTTTTATTTAGAGCTTCCAAGTATGTTTTTGTGTGTTTATGTGTTTGGTTTGCTGTCATGGTAGGTCTATGTGAGACTGGAATTGTAGTGAGTGTGGTTTCCTTCTGCTCCTGACTGGTTATGCCAGTACTGAGTTGAGAGAGCTTAGCCTCCAGTTTGGCTATATGGTTGCATCTCTCACATGTGTTGGAATTTGTTGGAAGGAGGAGAGGGTTGTCTGTGTACATGAGGCAGTTGTAACATTGCCTCAAGATTCCCAGATTCACCAGCTGGACCGGAGAGGAGATTGACAACTGACCTTTGGACATGCTAGAATAGTATTGGGAATTCCTTTATAATTGAAAAAAGGGCCAATGGGGAACAAGGTACTCAATGGGAGTTTGTGAGGGTGTAGTGCTTTTAATTTTTTAGTGCTGACTTAGTGAGCAAGTGCCAGGTAACTTAAATGCAATGTGTTACAGGTAACTTAAGTGCAAAAACGACAAACAGTAACTTTCTTTCAAGTGAAACAAGGAAATAAGTACAGTAAGCAATAAAGATATCACTAAGGATCCACAGAAGCGCTGCAAAGCCGCGTTTTAGGTGGAATTAGCATTTCAGGGAAATAACAAGCAAACAAACAACAAGCATACAAACAAAGCTAGATTCAGCAGGCCTGGATCTAGTCTATACTACAGCAAACAAGGTGTACCAATTTCAGTAAGAAACAGTTCAAATATGCAGGCACTATAAGCCTTTAACCAGAAATTCCCATCTCAGAAGGGCAGAGTCCAGACTCTCCTCCCACAAGAGTGCAGACCATGAACCTTCTTAATGTAAAATAACTGGCCTGAAGCCCAAGTGCTTAAACCAGAACTAATTCACTTTTAGAATAACAGACACTGAGCCCTCAATCAGCAGTTCACAACAGAGAGAAAGCAATTATTCCTATAGAGCATACCTATCTTTTGGTGGGTTTTCTTTATGTTTTGTTGTATGTGGATATTGAATTTACGGTGTTCGTCTATGGTAATGCCAAGGAGTTTTGCAGATGGGACCACTTCTATAGCAGTGTTGGTTTGGCTCAGGACTTTGAAAGTATTTTTGTCAAAAGAGAAAGCCCTGGAGGGAGGGAAAAGAAGTATTTTAGAGTTATTAGAGTTGAGAGAGAGATGGTTTTGGTGCATCCAATTCTCAGTAGTGGAAAAAGCTATTTGGGTTTTAGTCCGTAGTTCAGGAAGGTTAGAGGTGGCACAGACTAAGGTAGAGTCATCAGCGTATTGGATAACTGTTGTGTCAGGGATGACAGTGTGAAGGTTATTTATGAAGATGTTTAAAAGCATGGGTCCGAGGATGGACCCCTGGGGAACGCTGGTGGGTGTTGGCAAGAAGGAGGAGGTAGAGTTCTTCCATCTGACAGCTTGAGATCTGTCTAATAGGTAACTGGAGAACCAGGATAGAGTATTAGGGGAGAGATTAAGGTTGGTGAGATGAAAGAGTAGGTGTTTATGGGAGATATTGTCAGAAGCTTTAGTGAGATCTAGCAGTACTGTGGATACTAGTAGTCCAGAATCTCGGGCTCGATTGATTGTTTCTAAGAAGGATAGTAAGGCAGTAATGGTGCTGTGGCAAGGTCGGAAGCCATGTTGGGTGGGTGTTAGGAGGTGGTTCTGAGTCAAGAAAGGCATAAGTTGGTGGTGGACACATTTTTCTAGAATTTTTGATATTGGCGAGAGTAGGGCAATGGGGTGGAAATTGGAAATATTGGTGTTTTTGCCTCCTTTGTGAAGAGGTAGAATGTAGGCTGAATGCCAAAGGTTGGGTACATACAACTCTTTTAAGGATCTGTTAATTAGGATGTTGATTGGGAGAGCAATGCCTTCAGCAGCACATTTGAGGAAGGAGGAAGGTATGTTGTCAGGGGCATTAGAACATGGCTTTAGTTTGGATAAGAGCCTTTGTATCAGAAAACATCTCAATCTGCATCTCAGATACATGCCTATGCACTAAAGTGTAAAAACATGTATTTGAAAGCAATAGTTTTAATCACATTCCATATTTATGACACAGAATATTATCTTTAAAAAAATGAAAATGACTCTTTGTAATTGCTGCTTCCAATAAGAGCTACACTTTCCTAAATAGCCACATTCAGCCATACAGTACATGTAACTACCATAGATGAAAATGAAATGCTGCAGTTTTTTTCTGTCCTTTTTGCCGTATGCTTCACTGTGGTGAATGCGGTGCTGTGAGTTTAGAATGCAGCTGTACTTCACACCCCAGATCAAAGTCATTCTGTTGATGCCTTGACTTCCATGCACCTTGTTTGTTGTATTAAATAATCTAGTCATTTAGGCAGGGTGATTGACAGTCATTCAATAACTGACATTTTATATCTATATATATATATATATAGTTAATGTGGGTGATGGAAGGGCAACAGAAAACAGAAAAAAGAGTACCCCCAAACAGATCAGATTAGTTACAGATTAGTTACTTTAAGGCAGTCAGGAAGTGCATTTTTAGATAAGTAATGTGGGTGATGGAAGAGCAACAGCAAAAACATAACCCTTACCGATCTTACAGAACTGGCAAACAGATCGTATTAGTTACTGTAGGGCATTCAGGAAGTGCATTATTATCAGAGACAGTAACTAGTTGTAGACATTTGGCTGGCTGACTCCATTAATTTCAGCAGAATTACCGCTGACTGGCTTATTTTTCTTGATCTTTGTGAATTTGTAGGCGATATTTTGCTTCACTGGCTCACCAGATGCGCAGTAGCAAGCACCACCCAAACCCTGCCCATGGTATTTGATGTCATGGTTAAGCATTGAATATTCAAGCGGACTGTCTGCAATGTGTCATGCTGAATTTGTCATGAAATCATGTAATACCCTGTAAAGTACAGAACAAATTCTGAAGGAGGAGATGCAGTTCATTTCATTGTGCTAGGGTTACAGAAAGTACTGAAGGGAAATAATTGAATAGATAGGCAGGTTGGCAGATCCCACAGTATGGGTCACCTGCAAATAAATGAGGACTGCATAAGGCATCATCTGGTGACGTGTCATGATTTTAAATCGAAGGATTGGCCAATGAGAAGAGTGTTAGTAAGAAAAGGCTTTTAAGTAGTGGGTAGAAAAATAAAAGCTGTCCAAAAGTTTGACAAACATTTATTTGTTCAAAACAGGAAGCAGCTCATGCTAGAAATGGGTCTGTATTAGTTCATCATAATGCAATTGCAGTGAACACCGGATTGTCGACCCTCATTCAGTGAAAATTATTTCAGCAATTCGCTGAATTTACCGAGGGCAACTATATACTTTCCCTTTAGCACAACAGACAGACAGCTATGCAAATCAAACCCACCCAAGTGGCTTCAACCCCCCACCCCCCCAAACTATATATACCAACTCCAAGATCGCACTACAGTGGAGAAAATGGCAAAGTTGTGCTGTAGGGCAAGTATTTACTTGCCCTCAGTAAATGCAGTGAATCGCTGAAATGATTTTTGCTGAATGAGGGTTGAGGATCCTGTGTTCACTGTAAATGCATTGTGATGAACTGATATAGATCCCTAAAATAAGGATTGATAGTTTAGATGACATATCCTGCTACTTCTAAAATAAAAGAGTGCAAACAATTGCTGTAGGTGAAGAACATATATAACGGCATCTATATATATGTATGTAGATAGATTAGATATAGATATATAATATATATATATATATATATATATATATATATATATATATATATATATATATATATATATGTGTGTGTGTGTGTGTGTATATATATATATATATATATATATATATATATATATATATATATATAGAGAGAGAGAGAGAGAGAGAGAGAGATGTACTTCTTGGCACTACGGTGTTGTAGCAGAAATATGGGAATGATGTTCCAGCCAATGCAGTGGGAGCTACACAGTTAGCATGACCTAGCGGATACAATAAGAGTGTAGAGGAGAAGAAAGTGTAGATGTGAGTTAATATCATTGGAAGGGTTGTGCTCAGAAGAGAAAGTCCTCAAGTAAACAAGGCTCCGTTTGAAGAAGAGAGTTCAGCAAGAGTATCAGTTCCAGGAAAATTGACAATACTGGTAAAATGAATGACGGGGAAAGGGAGGCAAGTCAGGATTAATATGGGAAAGACCCACTTTAAAAGACAGAAGAAAGCAATTTGCAAATAAAGATAGATATAAGGGATGGATTTAATGAGGAGGATGTTTGGTAGATCTGGAACAAAGCATAAATGAGTGAAATATGTGGATGAGGAGGAGACAGGAGGCAAGAACAACATAAGAAGTCAATGAAAAAGGGCATAGTGGATAACTGGGTCAGGTGAACCTTAATTTCAATAAGTGTAGAAAAGACAGCCAATTGAATGGATAGAGGTAAAAGCAGATGGATGAGAGAAAAGTTAGTGTCAAATGATACTGCACTTATGAGTGTTTTTCTTCTATTTTTTATTTCTCTTTCCTTTTCGAATTTCCCTAATTGACTGATGCATCTTCAACTTCTGGAGTACCTGTGTTGGAAGTGCATCAAGGGTAGGAAGGACAGATATCTGGTGAAATAAACGGAAATGAAAATTGGAAAGTACAGTGGAAAGGGGACTGCATAGCAGCGAAACAGTAGATTCAACAACTACAAAACCTCTAAATTGAAAACTGCTACTTTATTGCATTGATTTTGGAGTTTCTACATAAGGATATTTTCATTACATTTTGACTGTGGTATTATTAGATTATATTTTGTTATATTTCAAACTTTGTTTCACTGCAAACTTTTTTATATCAAAGTCTTAAAATGTATTAGATAGGCTTAGTTAGCAAACATTCATTTTGCATTCATTGATTGAATAGAATTTAGAACTAATTAGTGGGAGGAGCTGAGAAACAATTCATTTATTTAAGGTAGTCACCTACATTCCTCAAACTACTAAAATTGCTGTTTGACTGCACTGAATTTTAGATTTATTATGTTTAAGGTTTCAAAATTGTCATTACTTTTTGATATTGCTATTAATATTATATGATAGCTGTACTATAAACTTTTTTTCTCAAAGTCTTACAAGTTGTTGGCTAGGGTCAATTAGCAAATATTCCTTGTACATTTATTGATTCTATAAGAATTATATCTAGTTAATTAGTAGGAGTAGGAGGCAAAACTCAGTTTTCTTATTTGAGGTGTTAACCTATACTCATCTTCAGCAACAAGAGCTCTGAGTTTAAAACTGAAGTTTGACCCTACTGATTTATGGACTTCCTACATTTAAGGCTTGGATATTTCCATTAATTTTCAATTCTGGTATTTTTATTGCAGTTTGTGTATTTTAAACTTTATTTAACTGCAAAGTGTGCATGTTAAACTTTGTTTTGCTTTAAAGTTTTTTTTTCTCTTGATGTCTTAAAACTTGTTGGGAAGGGTCAGTTAGCAAATATTCCTTATGAATTTATGGAATGAATATGATTTAGATCTAGCCAATGAGTGGGAGGACCAGAGAGACAGTTTTCTTTGTTAAGATATTCACCTGCACTCCTTTTCAGCTACAAGAGCTTTGAGTTTAAACCTCCTGTTGGACCGCATGGATATTTTTGAATTTACTATGTTTAAGGTTTGTATATTTCCATTAGTTTTTGCTTTTGCTATTATTACATTACAGTTTCTTTGATTTCAAAAATTGTTTTATAGCAAAGTTTTTTCCTTGAAGTCTTAAAGTTGTTGGCTAGGGTCAGCTAGCAAACATTCCCTTTAGCATTTATTGATTTAATAGGAATTGTATCTGGCTTATTGGTGGGAAGAGTTGAGAAGAGTTTACTCATTTAAGATATTTACCTGCGTTCCACTTCAACTACAAGAGTTCTGAGTTTAAAACTGATGTTAATTGTATTGATTTTTGAATTTTCTACATTTAAGGTTTGGATATTTCCATTAGATTTTTTATCTTGGTATTATATGGTACAGTTTGTTATATTTTAAACTTTGATTTATGGCAACTAATTTTCTTGAAGCCTTAAAAGATTTTGGCTAGAATCAGTCATAAAACATTTCTTTTGCATTCATTTATTGAAGAGGAATTAGTGCTAGCTAATCAGTGGGAAGAGATGAGAAAGTTTTATTATTTATTTTACGTTATTTATCTCTATTTCTCTTTAGCTACAACAGCTCTGAGTTTAAAACTATGTGACTGTATTAATTTTTGGAATTTCTTCACTTATGGTTTGATAATTCCATTACCTTTTGATTTTGGTAGTATTATATTAGAGTTCATTTTATTTTACAATTTGTTTTAGTGCAAAGTTTTTTTTTTTTTGAAGTCTCAAAAGTTGTTGGCTAGGTTCAGTTAGGAAACATTCCTTTCGCATAGCTTCAGTTAGGAAACATTCCTTTGGCATTCATTGACTGAATAGTATTAGCTATAGCTAATTAGTGAGATGAGCTGAGAAACAGTTTTGATTTAAGATATTGGTGTGCAATCCTATTAAGTTAAAAGAACTGTGATTTTTAAACTACAAGAGCTATGAATGAAACTGATGTTAATTGTATTGATTTTTGAATTTTCTACATTTAAGGTTTGGATATTTCCATTAGATTTTTTATCTTGGTATTATATGGTACAGTTTGTTATATTTTAAACTTTGATTTATGGCAACTAATTTTCTTGAAGCCTTAAAAGATTTTGGCTAGAATCAGTCATAAAACATTCCTTTTGCATTCATTTATTGAAGAGGAATTAGTGCTAGCTAATCAGTGGGAAGAGATGAGAAAGTTTTATTATTTATTTTACGTTATTTATCTCTATTTCTCTTTAGCTACAACAGCTCTGAGTTTAAAACTATGTGACTGTATTAATTTTGGAATTTCTTCACTTATGGTTTGATAATTCCATTACCTTTTGATTTTGGTAGTATTATATTAGAGTTCATTTTATTTTACAATTTGTTTTAGTGCAAAGTTTTTTTTTTTTGAAGTCTCAAAAGTTGTTGGCTAGGTTCAGTTAGGAAACATTCCTTTCGCATAGCTTCAGTTAGGAAACATTCCTTTGGCATTCATTGACTGAATAGTATTAGCTATAGCTAATTAGTGAGATGAGCTGAGAAACAGTTTTGATTTAAGATATTGGTGTGCAATCCTATTAAGTTAAAAGAACTGTGATTTTTAAACTACAAGAGCTATGAATTTAAAACTATTGTTTGCACTTATTTACTGATTTTTCTGCATGTAAGGACTGGATATTTCCATTACTTTTCCTTTCCATTTACTTGTATCAGAAAACATCTCAATCTGCATCTCAGATACATGCCTATGCACTAAAGTGTAAAAACATGTATTTGAAAGCAATAGTTTTAATCACATTCCATATTTATGACACAGAATATTATCTTTAAAAAAATGAAAATGACTCTTTGTAATTGCTGCTTCCAATAAGAGCTACACTTTCCTAAATAGCCACATTCAGCCATACAGTACATGTAACTACCATAGATGAAAATGAAATGCTGCAGTTTTTTTCTGTCCTTTTTGCCGTATGCTTCACTGTGGTGAATGCGGTGCTGTGAGTTTAGAATGCAGCTGTACTTCACACCCCAGATCAAAGTCATTCTGTTGATGCCTTGACTTCCATGCACCTTGTTTGTTGTATTAAATAATCTAGTCATTTAGGCAGGGTGATTGACAGTCATTCAATAACTGACATTTTATATATATATATATATATATATATATATATATATATGTGGGTGATGGAAGGGCAACAGAAAACAGAAAAAAAGAGTACCCCCAAACAGATCAGATTAGTTACAGATTAGTTACTGTAAGGCAGTCAGGAAAGTACTGAAGGGAAATAATTGAATAGATAGGCAGGTTGGCAGATCCCACAGTATGGGTCACCTGCAAATAAATGAGGACTGCATAAGGCATCCTCTGGTGACGTGTCATGATTTTAAATCGAAGGATTGGCCAATGAGAAGAGTGTTAGTAAGAAAAGGCTTTTAAGTAGTGGGTAGAAAAATAAAAGCTGTCCAAAAGTTTGACAAACATTTATTTGTTCAAAACAGGAAGCAGCTCATGCTAGAAATGGATCTGTATTAGTTCATCATAATGCAATTGCAGCGAACACCGGATTGTCGACTCTCATTCAGTGAAAATTATTTACCGAGGGCAACTATATACTTTCCCTATAGCACAACAGACAGGCAGCTATGCAAATCAAACCCACCCAAGTGGCTTCACCCCCCCACCCCCCCCAAACTATATATACCAACTCCAAGATCGCACTACAGTGGAGAAAATGGCAAAGTTGTGCTGTAGGGCAAGTATTTACTTGCCCTCAGTAAATGCAGTGAATCGCTGAAATGATTTTTGCTGAATGAGGGTTGAGGATCCTGTGTTCACTGTAAATGCATTGTGATGAACTGATATAGATCCCTAAAATAAGGATTGATAGTTTAGATGACCTATCCTGCTACTTCTAAAATAAAAGACTGCAAACAATTGCTGTAGGTGAATAACATATATAATGGCATCTATATATATGTATGTAGATAGATTAGATATAGATATATAATAATATATATGAATCGCTGAAATGATTTTTGCTGAATGAGGGTTGAGGATCCTGTGTTCACTGTAAATGCATTGTGATGAACTGATATAGATCCCTAAAATAAGGATTGATAGTTTAGATGACATATCCTGCTACTTATAAAATAAAAGAGTGCAAACAGTTGCTGTAGGTGAAGAACATATATAATGGCATCTATATATATGTATGTAGATAGATTAGATATAGATAATAATAATATATATATATATATATATATATATCTGTGTGTGTGTGTGTGTGTATATATATATATATATATATATATATATAGAGAGAGAGAGAGAGAGAGAGAGAGATGTACTACTTGGCACTACGGTGTTGTAGCAGAAATATGGGAATGATGTTCCAGCCAATGCAGAGGGAGCTACACAGTTAGCATGATCTAGCGGATACAATAAGAGTGTAGTGGAGAAGAAAGTGTAGATGTGAGTTAATATCATTGGAAGGGTTGGGCTCTGAAGAGAAAGTCCTCAAATAAACAAGGCTCCATTTGAAGAAGAGAGTTCAGCAAGAGTATCAGTTCCAGGAAAATTGACAATACTGGAAAAATGAATGATGGGGAAAGGGAGGCAAGTCAGGATTAATATGGGCAAGACCCACTTTAAAAGACAGAAGAAAGCAATTTGCAAATAAAGATAGTTATAAGGGATGAATTTAATGAGGAGGATGTTTGGTAGATCTGGAACAAAGCATAAATGAGTGAAATATGTGGATGAGGAGGAGATAGGAGGCAAGAACAACATAAGAAGTCAATGAAAAAGGACAGTGGATAACTGGGTCAGGTGAACCTTAATTTCAATAAGTGTAGAAAAGACAGCCAATTGAATGGATAGAGGTAAAAGCAGATGGATGAGAGAAAAGTTAGTGTCATATGATACTGCACTTATGAGTGTTTTTCTTCTATTTTTTATTTCTCTTTCCTTTTCGAATTTCCCTAATTGACTGATGCATCTTCAACTTCTGGAGTACCTGTGTTGGAAGTGCATCAAGGGTAGGAAGGACAGATATCTGGTGAAATAAACGGAAATGAAAATTGGAAAGTACAGTGGAAAGGGGACTGCATAGCAGCGAAACAGTAGATTCAACAACTATAAAACCTCTGAATTTAAAACTGCTACTTTATTGCATTGATTTTGGAGTTTCTACATAAGGATATTTTCATTACATTTTGACTATGGTATTATTAGATTACATTTTGTTATATTTCAAACTTTGCTTCACTGCAAACTTTTTTATATCAAAGTCTTAAAATGTATTAGGTAGGCTTAGTTAGCAAACATTCATTTTGCATTCATTGATTGAATAGAATTTAGAACTATCTAATTAGTGGGAGGAGCTGAGAAACAATTCATTTATTTAAGGTTGTCACCTACATTCCTCAAACTACTAAAATTGCTGTTTGACTGCACTGAATTTTAGATTTATTATGTTTAAGGTTTCAAAATTTTCATTACTTTTTGATATTGCTATTAATATTATATGATAGTTAGCTGTACTATAAACTTTTTTTCTCAAAGTCTTACAAGTTGTTGGCTAGGGTCAATTAGCAAATATTCCTTGTACATTTATTGATTCTATAAGAATTATATCTAGTTAATTAGTAGGAGTAGGAGGCAAAACTCAGTTTTCTTATTTGAGGTGTTAACCTATACTCATCTTCAGCAACAAGAGCTCTGAGTTTAAAACTAAAGTTTGACCCTACTGATTTATGGACTTCCTACATTTAAGGCTTGGATATTTCCATTAATTTTCAATTCTGGTATTTTTATTGCAGTTTGTGTGTTTTAAACTTTATTTTACTGCAAAGTGTGCATGTTAAACTTTGTTTTGCTTTAAAGTTTTTTTCCTTGATGTCTTAAAACTTGTTGGGAAGGGTCAGTTAGCAAATATTCCTTTTGAATTTATGGACTGAATATGATTTAGATCTAGCCAATGAGTGGGAGGACCAGAGAGACAGTTTTCTTTGTTAAGATATTCACCTGCACTCCTTTTCAGCTACAAGAGCTTTGAGTTTAAACCTCCTGTTGGACCGCATGGATATTTTTGAATTTACTATGTTTAAGGTTTGTATATTTCCATTAGTTTTTGCTTTTGCTATTATTACATTACAGTTTCTTTGATTTCAAAAATTGTTTTATAGCAAAGTTTTTTCCTTGAAGTCTTAAAGTTGTTGGCTAGGGTCAGCTAGCAAACATTCCCTTTAGCATTTATTGATTTAATAGGAATTGTATCTGGCTTATTGGTGGGAAGAGTTGAGAAGAGTTTACTCATTTAAGATATTTACCTGCATTCCACTTCAACTACAAGAGTTCTGAGTTTAAAACTGATGTTAATTGTATTGATTTTTGAATTTTCTACATTTAAGGTTTGGATATTTACATTAGATTTTTTATCTTGGTATTATATGGTACAGTTTGTTATATTTTAAACTTTGATTTATGGCAACTTATTTTCTTGAAGCCTTAAAAGATTTTGGCTAGAATCAGTCATAAAACATTCCTTTTGCATTCATTTATTGAAGAGGAATTAGTGCTAGCTAATCAGTGGGAAGAGATGAGAAAGTTTTATTATTTATTTTACGTTATTTATCTCTATTTCTCTTTAGCTACAACAGCTCTGAGTTTAAAACTATGTGACTGTATTAATTTTTGGAATTTCTTCACTTATGGTTTGATATTTCCATTACCTTTTGATTTTGGTAGTATTATATTAGAGTTCATTTTATTTTACAATTTGTTTTAGTGCAAAGTTTTTTTTTTTGAAGTCTCAAAAGTTGTTGGCTAGGTTCAGTTAGGAAACATTCCTTTCGCATAGGTTCAGTTAGGAAACATTCCTTTGGCATTCATTGACTGAATAGTATTAGCTATGGCTAATTAGTGAGATGAGCTGAGAAACAGTTTTGATTTAAGATATTCGTGTACAATCCTATTAAATTAAAATAACTGTGATTTTTAAACTACAAAAGCTATGAATTTAAATCTGTTGTTTGCACTGATTTACTGATTTTTCTGCATGTAACGACTGGATATTTCCATTACTTTTCCTTTCCATTTACTTGTATCAGAAAACATCTCAATCTGCATCTCAGATACATGCCTATGCACTAAAGTGTAAAAACATGTATTTGAAAGCAATAGTTTTAATCACATTCCATATTTATGACACAGAATATTATCTTTAAAAAAATGAAAATGACTCTCTATAATTGCTGCTTCCAATAAGAGCTACACTTTCCTAAATAGCCACATTCAGCCATACAGTACATGTAACTACCATAGATGAAAATGAAATGCTGCAGTTTTTTTCTGTCCTTTTTGCCGTATGCTTCACTGTGGTGAATGCGGTGCTGTGAGTTTAGAATGCAGCTGTACTTCACACCCCAGATCAAAGTCATTCTGTTGATGCCTTGACTTCCATGCACCTTGTTTGTTGTATTAAATAATCTAGTCATTTAGGCAGGGTGATTGACAGTCATTCAATAACTGACATTTTATATATATATATATATATATATATATATATATATATATGTGGGTGATGGAAGGGCAACAGAAAACAGAAAAAAGAGTACCCCCAAACAGATCAGATTAGTTACAGATTAGTTACTTTAAGGCAGTCAGGAAGTGCATTTTTAGATAAGTAATGTGGTGATGGAAGAGCAACAGCAAACACATAACTGTTACCGATCTTACAGAACTGGCAAACAGATCGTATTAGTTACTGTAGGGCATTCAGGAAGTGCATTATTATCAAAGACAGTAACTAGCTGTAGACATTTGGCTAGCTGACTCCATTAATTTCAGCAGAATTACAGCTGACTGGCTTATTTTTCTTGATCTTTGTGAATTTGTCAGCGATATTTTATTTCACTTGCTCACCAGATGCGCAGTAGCAAGCATCACCCAAACCCCGCCCGTGTTATTTGATGGCATGGTTAAGCATTGAATATTCAAGCGGACTGTCTGCAATGTGTCATGCTGAATGTGTCATGAAATCATGTAATACTCTGTAAAGTACAGAACAAATTCTGAAACATTATTATTGAAATAGTAACTATTACATTTCTTCACCTACATTCCATATTCCTTCTTGAAAATGTAGGTCTTAACCATATTATAAATCTAATAAACTTCTTCAGGCATTTATGCTCATTTTAGAAGGAAAGGCAAACTTGACTTACAGTTCTTTATACTGGGGAAATGAATTAAAAGATGGAAGCACAGTGGTTATGTGGATAGCATTGTCACCTAACAAGAGATACAAAAGAAAGGCCTGACAGTCTGATTCCATTCTCTGTTTGCCTCAAGAACTCTGTGGATTACAGCAAGTTGAAAGGGACATCCGGATACTGTATGTGTAGCAGAAGGGCATCTGGCTTTCTTTCAGAGAAAATTGCAGTGCGCATAAAATAGCATTCCTTAATGGGAAGTCAAAATGCTATTCTCATATGTGAGTTTTTTGCTGTAAAAGCCATGGCATAAGGAAAATGAAAGCATAGTAATACCCTAGTCAGTAAATTTGCTAGCAGTTTACTAGTATCCCTGTACCCTGTCTGTCAGTATACTAGCATATGCCAATGGTTTGGAAGTCATTCCCACCATGGGAATTTGCAGTGAAATACACTAGAATGACAGAAGGTCCAATAGATTGCTGGGAGACAGTTTGGGAAGCTAACTTAATGGTTACATATAACCATGGTCTACCTACAGGAAGCAACAGAAAATAATTTGTTAGATGGCTATTTTAGGCTAAAAACTGGAGAAGAGAAATTTAAGCAACAGTCCCTTTCACAAAGGGTACTCAACCATCTAATGACTGACAAACACAATGAATGTAATATCTTTATGTTGTTGTGATACAGATTTGAACTTGGAAGTGAGAAGCTTTTCTAATCCAGTACAGATACTCTTTTGCTAAGTTTTTGAGATTCTTTTTATTGCCTTGATTGCGTACCTCTCAACTGTCTAGATTTTCACAGAATGTCCAAATTCTTGTCTTGCTTTTTCGTCTGTTCCTCATAAAACTTCTGTTTTTCTGGTAAGTCACTGGTAAATGAAAGCAGACGGTCAGGCCTTTCTTTTGTATCACACAGACCAAGAGACAATTCAGTTACCAATCAGCCAAACCAGTGGTTGGGAGAAAATTAGAGTACTTAGAAAAGATCCATGTGAACAGAAAGACATGTTGACTGTGCATGGAAGTGGCTAATATGAATGGCATGTCAGTCATGCCTCATTTCATATGCAGGTCCGCTCGTCAATCATCCGTGCCATGCCCACTCCTGTGCGAAACTCCAGGTGAGCCAGTGAAGTAAAATATCACCAATTTGTAACTCTCTGTTCCATTCACATGTAGTGGTTCAATTCCTCCGATTTTTAGATACTTTTTTGCTTTGTAACATGTCTTTCAACTGTTCAGATTTTCACAGGATGTACTTTTCACTCATGTTTTTGGTCTGTTCCTAACAAGTATCCTACTAGAAATGGAGTTGTGTGCTGTTTGGTATTCACATGTTTTGTTAATTAGATGTCCATTCCTACTTATGACGGGATGTGCCAACTTTTTCGTGCCTGCAAGTTTAAATGTATTAATGGCCTGTTATATTATAGTTAAGGTCTTTCTGGGCAATGTTGTAGTGTACTGGCTCACGGGGTGCACAGAATGCTAATTTCAATTTTTTCAATGTTTTTAGAAATGTGGTGTAACCAATTCCCCATACATGATGATGGCTGAAGAATGAATATTCATGCAGCTGAGAAGCACATCATAATGAATATTCATTAGTTCAGAGTGACATCAACGGGCTGTGGCGGGGACTGGGTGGGGTTTGCTACTGCACATCTCATAAGACAGTACACTACAACATCGCTTTTTTATTTTGTATTACTATATTTTATTGCAAACTTTGTTTTAGTGCAAAGTTTTTTTTTTTTCTTGAAGTCATAAAAGTTGTTTGCTAGGGTCATTTAGCAGATATTCATTTGCATTCATTGACTGAATGAGAATTAGATCTAGATTATTAATGAGAGGAGATGAAAAACAGTTTTATTGTTTAAGGTATTCACTTACATTCTTCTTCAGCTACAAGAGCCACGAGTTTAAAACTAGTGTTTGACTGCACTGATTTTTGAATTTTCTTCATTCATGTTTTGGACAGTTCCATCATTTTTTTTTGATTTATGGTATTTAAATGCAGTTTGTGTATTTTGAACTTCGTTTTATACAGAGTGTTTATTTTTTTTTTTCTTGATGTCATAAAAGTTTTTGGCTACAGTCAGAGAGTAAACATTCCTTTAACATTCATTGAGTGAATCAGAATTAGTTCTAGCTAATTGGAGGAGGGGGAGGTGAGACTCACATTTCTTATTTAATATATTCACATACATTTCTCTTCAGCTACATGACCTCTGAGTTTAAAACTGCAGTTTGACTGTATTGATTTTTGGATTTCCTAGATTTAAGGTTTGGATATTTCCACTATTTTTTATTTTTGATATTGCATTACAGTTTGTGCATTTTAAACTCTGTTTTACTAAAAAGATTTTTTCCTTGATATCTAAAAAATTGTTGGCTAAGATCAGTTAGCAAACATTCCTTTTACATTTATTGATTGAAGAGGAATTAGATCAAGCTAATTAGTTGGAGGAGCTGAGAAACAGTTTTCTTATTTTAGATATTCATCTACATTCTTCTTTAGCTGCAAGATCTATAAATTTAAAACTGCTCTTTGACTGTATTGATTTTTGGTGTTTCAGCCTTTAAGGTTTGAATATTTTTATTATGTTTTTGATTTTATCATTATATTACAGTTTCTGGTATGTCAAATGTTTTACAGCAAAGTTTTTTCTTGAAGTCATGAAAGGTGTTGGCTAGGGTGAGCTAAGAAACTTTCCTTTTGCATTCATTGGTTGAATATGAATTCTTAAACACTCTGAATTACAGACCTACATAAGTATATTTTTTACACTTTATCTAACTGTTTAGTGTTTCTTATCAGTACTGCATTGGTACTATGTATTTGCTTAACAGTTCTGCACTGTTTTTTATTTATCTGCATAACAGTACATAGGGTGACATACAAGAGTGGAGAAAGATGCACGCAGGTGGATTATATCTTATTTAGGAGGGTCAGTTTGAAGGAGAGTGGAGACTGTAAAGTGGTGACCGGGGAAAGTATATTTAGGCAGCATAGGATAGTGGTTTGTAGGATGATGTTGGTGATCAAGAAGAGGAGGAGGAGTGTAAGGGCAGCAACAAGGATCAAATGGTGGAAATTGAAAAAGGGTAATTGTGAGGTAGAGTTCAGGGAAGAATTAAGACAGGCACTGGGTGGCAGTGAAGAGTTACCAAATAGCTGGGTAACTACAGCAGAGCTAGTAAGGGAGACGGCTAGAAAGGTGCTTGGTATGATATCTGGACAGAGGAAGGAAGTCAAGGAGACATGGTGGTGGAATGAGGAAGTACAGGAGAGTATACAGAGAAAGAGGCTGGCAAAGAAGAAGTGGGATTGTCAGAAAGATGAAGAAAATAGACAGGAGTATAAGGAGATGAGGTGCAAGGCAAAGAGAGAGGTGGCAAAGGCTAAGGATAAGGCATATGAAGAGTTGTTTGAAAGGTTGGACACTAAGGCGGGAGTAAAGGACCTGTACCGATTGGCTAGAGAGAGGGACTGAGCTAGGAAAGAAGTGCTGCAGGTAAAGGTGATAAAGGATAATGAGGGAAACATACTCACAAGCGAGAAGAGTGTGTTGAGCAGATGGAAAGAGTACTTTGAGGGGTTGATGAATGAAGAGAATGAGAGGGAGAGAAGGTTGGATGATGTGGAGACAGTGAATCATGAAACACAATGGATTAGCAAGGAGGAAGTAAGGATAGCTATGAAGAGGATGAAGAATGGAAAGGCTGTTGGTCCAGATGACATACCTGTGGAAGCATGGAGGTGTTTAAGTGAAATGGCAGTGGAGTTTCTAACCAGATTTTTTAACGAAATCTTGGAAAGTGAGAGGATGCCTGAGGAATGGAGAAAAAGTGTTTTGGTACCGATTTTTAAGAATAAGGGTGATGTGCAGAGCTGTAGTAACTACAGAGGGATTAAATTAATCAGTCACAGCATGTAGTTATGGGAAAGAGTAGTGGAAGCTAGGTTAAGAAGGGATGTGATGATTAGTGATCAGCAGTATGTTTTCATGCCGGGAAAGAGCACTACAGATGCGATGTTTGCTCTAAGAGTGTTGATGGAGAAGTACAGAGAGGGTCAGAAGGAGTTGCATTGTGTTTTTGTAGACTTCGAGAAAGCATATGACAGGGTGCCTAGAAAGGAGTTGTGGTACTGTATGAGGAAGTCACGAGTGTCAGAGAAGTATGTAAGAGTGGTACAGGATATGTACAAGGGTAGTGTGACAGCGGTAAAGTCTGCAGTGGGAGTAACGGATGCGTTTAAGGTGGAGGTGGGATTACATCAAGGATCAGCTCTGAGCCCTTTATTATTTGAAATGGTGATGGACAGGTTGACAGACAAGATCAGACAGGAGTTGCCGTGGACTATGTTGTTTACAGATGACATTGTGATCTGTAGTGAGAGTAGGGAACAGGTGGAGGAGACCCTGGTGAGATGGAGATATGCACTAGACAGAAGTGGAATGAAGGTCAGCAGGACTAAGACAGAATATATGTGTGTGAATGAGAGGGAGGATAGAGGAATGGTGAGGATGCAAGGAGTAGAGGTGGCGAAGGTGCATGAGTTTAAATACTTGGGATCAATAGTTCAGAGTAATGGTGAGTGTGAAAGAGAGGTGAGGAAGAGAGTACAGGCAGGATGGAGTGGGTGGAGAAGAGTGTCAGGAGTGATTTGTGAGAGACGAGTACCAGTAAGAGTGAAAGCGAAGGTCTGCAAGAGGGTAGTGAGACCAGCTATGTTATATGGGTTGGAGACAGTGGCATTGACAAAAAGGCAGGAGTTTGAGCTGGATGTGGCAGAGTTAAAGATGTTAAGATTTGCACTGGGTTTGATGAGGGTGGACAGGATCAGGAATAAGTATATTAGAGGGTCAGCCCAGGTTGGAAGGTTTGGAGACAAAGCCAGAGAGGCAAGATTATGTTGATTTGGACATGTGCTGAAGAGGGATGCTGAGTATATTGAGAAAAAGATGCTAAGGATGAAGCTGCCAGGTAACAGGAAAAGAGGAAGGCCTAAAATAAGGTTTATGGATGTGGTGAGAGAGGACATGCCAGTGGTTGGTGTGACAGAGCAAGATGCAGAGGACAGGAAGAAATGGAAACAGATGATCCGCTGTGGCGACCCGTAACGGGAACAGCCAAAAGAAGATGATGATGACTGCACTAGTCGACTGCATTGTTTTTATTTGTTTAACTGAATTATTTCTTCTGTGTCTCCATTTATGTATTTGCTGATCTCTGGTTCAATTTTTTTTTTAGTTTGTGACTTTTGCTGTTGCCCGCCCCTACTGTAAATTTGATAAGGGACACTCCTCCCAGTCCCTTCTCAATAGCTCATTCTACTTAATACAGTGATAATTTTGGAAGATGAAACCCCTTAGTTCCTTAACCTTGAATTTTCTAATGTTCTTCCTCTCTCCCTTTCCACTTTACTAACTAAAAAAATAAAACAAACAAAAGAAACACTTTATTCAACTTCTTTTACTGTATCTACTCATACTCTATTACTTCATCTTGCTTTTTCTGCTACTTACTGTGGCTTGCTCTCTAAAGTGTTCAGTTGGATCTTTTCTGTTGCATTTGTTACTGCTTGTTTGTAGCTTGTTTAAATTGTAAGGGTTTAGTTTTGGTTTAAGCACTTGGGCTTTAGGCTTACATCTGAGCTCTCCCTGACCTTTCTCTCTCAGATTCTGACAAATATGGATGGACAATTTCCTAAAGTTTCTCCTGCCAGTCTGGTTGCTATTGGCATACTGAGACAGTGTAGCAACTGCCGTATGTGCACAGACAACCACCTTCTACTACCACCTAGGAGCACAATTTGCATGATATGCAATTACATTAGGAATCTAGAGTCGATGCTCTCTTCCTCACAAGCCAGTATATCTGGTACTGAGAAGGTTGTCAACACAATCACTACACCTCAGACACCACCCACACATACACAACACACACCCACATATGTGGATGTCCTCAGCAAAAACATACCCAAACAAAGGAGACTTCCGAGGCAAAAACCTCTGAGGCAAAAACCTCTGAGGCAAAAACACACGGGATCTCCACAGCCCTCCACACCACATACCACACATAGTTCACACACCTGTGTCTTACAACCACTAAGGCTTAACCATTAACCCAGCATATTAGTCATAGGAGACTCCATTGTGAGACATACAGATGTGCCTCTCACCAGGCTGGATAAGGAGAAAGTCACAGGTAGTTGACTGTCAGGGGCCAGAATTCACCATATCACACATCACTCAAGACTCTCAAAAACAGGTACTGTTATGACTCTGTCATAGTCCATGTTGGTGTGAATGACTTGAGATGTACCTCCTGGGGCTATATGAAAAGAGACATGATTGAATTCACTGAATATGTGTCCCAGGCAGGTATGTCCCTAGCCTTGAGCAGCATTCTACCATCACCCAGAATGATGCCTCAATACAAACAGAAAATGATTGACTTTAAAAATTGTCTTAATTTCTGGTGTCATTCAAGGGGGATCCAGTACCTGACAGACTGGGAAGATATGACCAACAGACCATGATTCTTTGCCAAGATGGTCTGCATCTGTCTCACTTGGGCTTCAGGCTTCTGGCAAAGGCACATACCTCCCCCATGGTGCCTTTTTTTAGAAAAGTGATGAGATTAAAACTATCAACATTAAAATTTCAACAAAATGAAAATTAAATTTTATGCTGCTAAATGCTAGGAGTCTAAACATGAAACTGCACTCATAGCAAGCATTCTTAACTCTGGAAAATGCTGACTTCTGCGCAGTCACTGAAATCTGGTTCAAAGCTGCGGAGATCACCCCAGCCATACCTGGTTACTCATCTTATCATACATTCAGACCCCAAACTGTGGTAGTAAAGCCAAAGGAGATGGAATTTTAATATATATTAAAGACATACACACCTCCAGGCTTGTCAAACAGTCCTTGGTCAATTGTGATTGTTTCTCAAACACTAACTTGTCTTTGCTTTGGCTCATTAGCAGCAGTACAAAGAACTGCCTGCTCACACCCTTGTTCCTCCCTCCCCCTTCCCTGTTTATTACCTTAAGACAATCCCAAAGTTAATAAATATTACCTGTGGCAGGCACCATTTTTAAAACTACAATCACCCTTGTCACTATCATATGTTCATTCATCAATTAACTCTGTTACCTGATTGTTTCCAGCCCCCTCATAAGAGCAACTAACAGGGTCTCTACCTGTTGTGCTCCCCACCCTGCCCCCTATTCCCTCCCGCCCCCAGTGGTCCCACCTTTATTGCACTCACAAACCCTCCCATCTTTCCAGTAGCCAACCACAGCGCTAAACCAACACTACCTCCTCCATCTTCCCACTACTATCACACCTCCTCAACTAACATGTACAAGCATACCTTACCTATGCTCACTGCATGTACTCTTCTTGCATATCTTACATCCTACCAAAGCTCTATCATTCCTGCACTCAACCACTACCACTGTGCTACTACTCACACCACCACTCATGTCTCACCCTCACTCAGCTCCCCTCCCACCAACTCAAGAACCATCCCTATGCACCCCCCACATATTCTACCAACTATATTACTCAAACATAAAGCATCCCTACAACTTAACATAGTAACCCTCCCACCATACCTATTACCCAAAGAGCACAATCATAAAGTTTCCCTTATAAAGAAACACATTCAAAAATTGAGAAAACTAATAACCTCATGCATATCAAAACTAGCCCTAAGTGGAGATATCCACCCCAACCCTGGCCCTACCGTCTCCAACCCCAATCCTCATAATCAGACTAGAAACCACAACTTCTCCCATATTACAGACAATAGAAAGCCAAATGACTTCCTTCTACTAAGCCTAAATATTAGAAGTATATCCAACAAAGTCCATGAACTCCATGCCACCATAGACTTGTACTCCCCAGATATAGTCATCCTGACAGAAACCTGGCTAAAACATCACATTACCAGTGAGCAAATACTCTCTACAGGTTATGGCATACTAAGAGTAGACCGGCTAAACAAGAAAGGAGGTGGTGTAGCTATAATATTTAAACAGTATCTAAACATCCAGATCTTAAAATCATCATCTCCACAAATAGGCAATGAAGAAATAATATATACCAAACTCAAAATAAACCAAAACAAAACCATCAACATAATTGGATGCTACTTCCCACCTGGCCAAAACATCCCTCCACTAGAAAACCTCCTCAGCTGGTCTACCCACCATCTCCCCCAAGAAACTATAATTTTAGGTGATTTCAATATTGACTGGCAATCCTGTTCTGGCAACCATCCAACTCATCATGTAAACCTTCATGGCTTCACCCAACTAGTCCAGTCACCAACCAGGATAAATAAAAACTCCAGCAAGCACACTACCCTGGATTGGATACTAGTCAGTAAGAGCCCCCAGTCATATATAACAGGCTGCTTATCAGATAGCCTCAGTGATCACTCCCCAACATTCCTACTGAAAAAATACCTATACCAAGCTAAACCTGTCATCTACCGTCAGATACGTAAAAATAAACTTTAACCCACTCACATTCATCTCATCCTCAAAGAATGTAACTGGCATCCTCTAAAGTACCTCAGTCTTGATGACGAGTTGAATTTTTAATACTACCTTCCTGAGCATCCTTAATTACCATGCCCCATAAGACTTTCCAGAATCAAAGCACAACCTCCCCATGGCTACAGAAACCACTAAGTCAGAAATGAAAAACAGGGATAAAGCCTGGGAGCACTGGCGCAAAACCAAGACCCCCTCAGCTAGACAGAAATTCCTATAACTACGCAATAGAGTCAAAAAGCTAATAAAACAGGACAAATTCCAATACTACCAGTCTGCCCTAGACTCATCCGAACACAGCCCCAAACAATTCTGGTCCTCCATAAACTCCATCCTCCACCCAGGTAAAGTCAGTACCCCTCCTCCTAACATCCCTCACTCCTCAGAAAATATTGCTACCTCATTCAACACACACTTCACACAAACCATACTATCACTAGCTAAACAACACAACCCCCCTCCCCTCCAACCCACACCTTCAACTAGTAATCTCCCCACTGCCTTCTCTTTTTCTCCTGTACCTACCTCCAACATAAAAAAACTCTTAACTAAACTTAAACCCACCAAATTAGCAGCAGACAACCTCCCAAGTGAATACCTACAAATCGCAGCTGATGCTCTGGCCTACCCAGTATCCATCTTGATTAACCGATCTCTGTCAGAAAGTTATGTTCCCACACTGTGGAAAGTATCACATATAATTCCCTCCACAAAGGCAGACCCTCCACAGAACTAACCACCCATAGCTTTTCTCTCTCCACTCTCCAAAATACTAGAGAGATGCATACACTCAGGTCTCAGACTACCTCCTTACTAACAACCTCCTTTCCAACACTCAGCATGGTTTCCGACCAAACCATAGCACCACCACTGCCTTACTCTCCTTTACTAACACTATCCTTCAGCATAAAAATAATGGCTATCTCTCCTCTGCTACTTTCCTAGACCTATCTAAAGCATTTGACATGGTCCCACACAAACAACTTATCTCTGTCCTCAATAACCTATCCTTCTCACAATCAGTCACCAACTGGTTTCAGAGTTACCTGTCTGACCGCCAACAATCTGTTGTATGGCAGAATGACATATCTCCCCAACTACCTGTTTCCATAGGGGTTCCCCAAGGATCCATCCTTGGACCCCAACTCTTCTATTTTCAGCAATAATCTTGCTTCTGCATCCAAACATGGCACACTCATACAATACCCAGATGATTCATCCATCATCTGTTCAGCCCTGTCCCTACCAAAACTGCAAAAGTCACACAGGAAGCCTTTTCCTCTGTTGAAACTTGGTTATCCAATGCCCAATTAATACTCAACCCAAACAAAACTAAACTACTCATCTTCCAACCCACCAAACATACTCAAAACAACTCTCACTTTAACATCACAGCAAAAGACAACACCACTATATACCCAACTGAACACACCAAATTGCTAGGAGTGGAAATAGACAATAAACTAAAATTTGACATTCACATATCCATGACCATAAAAAAGTCCACAAAAACTAGGAGCGTTATACAGAAATAAGCACATCTTCTCACCAAAGCAGCAAAGATTTCAATAGCAAATTCCCACCTTATTCCCCCAAAAAAAATTGGCCCAAAGAAAGGACCAAATTTTAAAAAATAAAAAGGCCTTCCCCTTCCCCCACATTTTTGGCCTTTTTTTAATTTTTCCTTTTCAAAAAGGGTTAAATTAGGGGTTTCAAAAAGGTTTAAAAATTTTTAACTAGGCTAACCCCTGCCCTTTTTTTTTTTTTTTTTTTTTATTTTTTTTTTTTTTTTTTTTTTTTTTTTTTTTGAATAAATTTTTTTACTAGCCAAACCTTAACAACCCATTTTTAAAGGACCTAATTTTTAAATGCAACTTAAATATGCAAAGTAGGTGATGTTAGTAACCAATAGCACTTCCAAAAGAAGTAACAGATGAAGCAGCTAGCTTTCAAGGGACTATCTCTTCATTTTTTTGCTACCTAGTCAAAATAGGGGTGGCCACCTCAGGTAGTAGACACGTATCAAGTGGCATACCCCAGGGGTTCGGTTTTGGGACCTCTGTTATTTGAGATATATTTTTCTGAGGTGCAGGCCAAAACTAGTGGGGTATGGCTGACCAATTTTGCATATGACTGCAAGCTGGGTGCTGTCATCAATTCCCCTAGTGACATGGACACCCTCCAAGAAGGTCTCACCCAAACAAATGACTGATGCCAGAAACATGGCCTCAAGCTGAATACAAAAAAAATGCATCATCATCCCCTTTAGGGAGAGTGATGTCCCCACAAATTATAATCACATAGGCAAAGGTGAAGTCACACTGCACTTTATTAACGAATAAACATCCAGCAGTTAAGCGCTTTCATCCTCTATGGGACTTCATCAGAACTACTGCAAGTACACAAAGCCTTACTTAAATACACAATCAAAATCACATGACAGTTAAAATAATTCAAAATTTAAAGGAATACTCACTTAAAACACACACACACACACACACACACACACACACACACACACACACACATATATATATATATATATATATATATATATATATATAAAATGCAGAAAATACCAATTCATATATTTTAAAAATCATATTTGTATGTGTCATTTCCATTATTACATTAAAACACACATACACACACACACACACACACACACACACACACATATATATATATATATATATAGATATATATATATATATATATGTAAATGCTTATTTATGTTGAATTGTGTTAGACATTTTACAACTGTATATGTTTATGTTGAATTGTGTTAGACATCTAATATGATTTATGCTTTATTATTGGAAGTTACTATGCCATGCTAGCATTTTGTCTGCACCAAGTTGTTTTTCATATAATAGTATAGTCTATTTGCATAGCTGCACCTTGTTCACTAATGTTATTCATGTAATTGTGTTGTGTGTAGACAGCTCATACTAGTGTCTAATTATTTCTATATAATTGTGCTGTTACTGGTGGACAGAATCACATTAGACAACCTCGACAGAGTGCTGCTCGCTATATTTTTATCTGCGACTGCATAACTGTCTTGAGGTTTCTTCTAACAGATTTTTTCCAATTGGCTCAGTATCTGCATATATTAATAGTTGGTTCAAGACATATTACCTGCATACAGTAACTATTTTCTCAGTTTGTTTTGTAATCTTTATAATATATCTTTACCATCTCAAAAGTACTTACTCCTCTCTGTACTCTTCTTTTCTAGACCTGACACCACTCTTAAGTATTCAACTGCGGTACCACCTTTAACATTCTTGTAAGAAAAGTGCAGTCCGGGTCTGAACTGTCTGCAAACAGCTACAGTTAACTTTGAGTATGCGTCTACCTGTTTGAGCCAATATTCATTTTTCCCCTGGAGAGCACTCTGCTTTGGCTTGTAAGCAGCCCCCCCCACACACACACACTCATCTTCCACTTTCTCTCTTATTTCCTTCTGTTAGCAGATAGTATCCATAATCTGATCAATATTGTGTGTTTGTTAATTTAAACTGAGACCACAGTAGTCTACTGATACAAGGTTATCCTGTTTATCCACCTGAAAATGGTTAAGAAATGACTTACAGTTTCAGAGCAGTCCTTGGTCAATTGTGATTGTTTCTCAAACACTAACTTGTCTTTGCTTTGGCTCATTAGCAGCAGTGCAAAGAACTGCCTGCTCACACCCTTGTTCCTCCCTCCCCCTTCCCTGTTTATTACCTTAAGACAATCCCAAAGTTAATAAATATTACCTGTGGCAGGCACCATTTTTAAAACTACAATCAACCTTGTCACTATCATATGTTCATTCATCAATTAACTCTGTTACCCGATTGTTTCCAGCCCCCTCATAAGAGCAACTAACAGGGTCTCTACCTGTTGCGCTCCCCACCCTGCCCCCTATTACCTCCTGCCCCCAGTGGTCCCACCTTTATTGCACTCACAAACCCTCCCATCTTTCCAGTAGCCAACCACAGCGCTAAACCAACACTACCTCCTCCATCTTCCCACTACTATCACACCTCCTCAACTAACATGTACAAGCATACCTTACCTATGCTCACTGCATGTACTCTTCTTGCATATCTTACATCCTACCAAAGCTCTATCATTCCTGCACTCAACCACTACCACTGTGCTACTACTCACACCACCACTCATGTCTCACCCTCACTCCAGCTCCCTCCCACCAACTCAAGAACCATCCCTATGCACCCCCACATATTCTACCAACTATATTACTCAAACATAAAGCATCCCTACAACTTAACATAGTAACCCTCCCACCATACCTATTACCCAAAGAGCACAATCATAAAGTTTCCTTATAAAGAAACACATTCAAAATTGAGAAAACTAATAACCTCATGCATATCAAAACTAGCCCTAAGTGGAGATATCCACCCCAACCCTGGCCCTACCGTCTCCAACCCCAATCCTCATAATCAGACTAGAAACCACAACTTCTCCCATATTACAGACAATAGAAAGCCAAATGACTTCCTTCTACTAAGCCTAAATATTAGAAGTATATCCAACAAAGTCCATGAACTCCATGCCACCATAGACTTGTACTCCTCAGATATAGTCATCCTGACAGAAACCTGGCTAAAACATCACATTACCAGTGAGCAAATACTCTCTACAGGTTATGGCATACTAAGAGTAGACCGCTAAACAAGAAAGGAGGTGGTGTAGCTATAATATTTAAACAGTATCTAAACATCCAGATCTTAAAATCATCATCTCCACAAATAGGCAATGAAGAAATAATATATACCAAACTCAAAATAAACCAAAACAAAACCATCAACATAATTGGATGCTACTTCCCACCTGGCCAAAACATCCCTCCACTAGAAAACCTCCTCAGCTGGTCTACCCACCATCTCCCCCAAGAAACTATAATTTTAGGTGATTTCAATATTGACTGGCAATCCTGTTCTGGCAACCATCCAGCTCATCATGTAAACCTTCATGGCTTCACCCAACTAGCCAGTCACCAACCAGGATAAATAAAAACTCCAGCAAGCACACTACCCTGGATTGGATACTAGTCAGTAAGAGCCCCCAGTCATTTATAACAGGCTGCTTATCAGATAGCCTCAGTGATCACTCCCCAACATTCCTACTGAAAAAATACCTATACCAAGCTAAACCTGTCATCTACCGTCAGATACGTAAAAAAATAAACTTTAACCCACTCACATTCATCTCATCCCACAAAGAATGTAACTGGCATCCTCTAAAGTACCTCAGTCTTGATGACGCAGTTGCATTTTTTAATACTACCTTCCTGAGCATCCTGAATTACCATGCCCCCATAAGACTTTCCAGAATCAAAGCACAACCCTCCCCATGGCTACAGAAAGCCACTAAGTCAGAAATGAAAAACAGGGATAAAGCCTGGGAGCACTGGTGCAAAACCAAGATCCCCTCAGCTAGACAGAAATTCCTATAACTACGCAATAGAGTCAAAAAGCTAATAAAACAGGACAAATTCCAATACTACCAGTCTGCCCTAGACTCATCTGAACACAGCCCCAAACAATTCTGGTTCTCCATAAACTCCATCCTCCACCCAGGTAAAGTCAGTACCCCTCCTCCTAACATCCCTCACTCCTCAGAAAATATTGCTGCCTCATTCAACACACACTTCACACAAACCATACTATCACTAGCTAAACAGCACAACCCCCCTCCCCTCCAACCCACACCTTCAACTACTAATCTCCCCACTGCCTTCTCTTTTTCTCCTGTATCTACCTCCAACATAAAAAAAAAACTCTTAACTAAACTTAAACCCACCAAATTATCAGCAGACAACCTCCCAAGTGAATACCTACAAATCGCAGCTGATGCTCTGGCCTACCCAGTATCCATCTTGATTAACCGATCTCTGTCAGAAAGTTATGTTCCCACACTGTGGAAAGTATCACATATAATTCCCCTCCACAAAGGCGGACCCTCCACAGAACTAATCAATTACCGCCCCATAGCTTTTCTCTCTCCACTCTCCAAAATACTAGAGAGATGCATACACTCTCAGGTCTCAGACTACCTCCTTACTAACAACCTCCTTTCCAACACTCAGCATGGTTTCCGACCAAACCATAGCACCACCACTGCCTTACTCTCCTTTACTAACACTATCCTTCAGCATAAAAACAATGGCTATCTCTCCTCTGCTACTTTCCTAGACCTATCTAAAGCATTTGACATGGTCCCACACAAACAACTTATCTCTGTCCTCAATAACTTATCCTTCTCACAATCAGTCACCAACTGGTTTCAGAGTTACCTGTCTGACCGCCAACAATCTGTTGTATGGCAGAATGACATATCTCCCCATCTACCTGTTTCCAAAGGGGTTCCCCAAGGATCCATCCTTGGACCCCTACTCTTCTCTATTTTCACCAATAATCTAGCCTTTGCCACCAAACATGGCACACTCATACAATACCCAGATGACTCGACCATCATCTGCTCAGCCCAGTCCCTGCCCAAACTGCAAAAAGTCACACAGGAAGCCTTTTCCTCTGTTGAAACTTGGTTATCCAATGCCCAATTAATACTCAACCCAAACAAAACTAAACTACTCATCTTCCAACCCACCAAACATACTCAAAACAACTCTCACTTTAACATCACAGCAAAAGACAACACCACTATATACCCAACTGAACACACCAAATTGCTAGGAGTGGAAATAGACAATAAACTAAAATTTGACATTCACATATCCAACACCATAAAAAAAGTCCACAAAAAACTAGGAGCGTTATACAGAAATAAGCATCTTCTCACCAAAGCAGCAAAGATTTCAATAGCAAATTCCCACCTTATCTCCACCCTACTTTATGCCTCTGCAATATATACCAACCTAAGGCAATGTGATCTAAACAAGCTAGAGACCTGCTACAACAAAATTGCCAAATTTGCCACATGGCCATCCTACCGTAGTCACCACTGTCTCTCACTTGCTGAACTGGGCTGGTTTGAACTCCCTCACCTCCTTCAATGGTATCAACTCTTACTCACCCACAAACTAGTAAACCATTCACTAAATGTCCCATCCCTCCAGAATCTACTCCAACCCTATCGCACCACCAGACCACTAAGATCCAGCAACAAAAATCACTTGCAGAACACTAAAGCCAATAACTCTGCTGGTGAAGCACTATTCTCTTGCACCATAACCAAATTAGGGAACTCCCTCCCACAATTACCTCCATACCATCATGCACCCACTTCAAAACTTTACTAAAACGCACCTAAAAACATGCTGGCTATGCCCTTGCAACTCCCACTCTAATATCACCCACCCCATCCAACCACTACCTTTCTTTCCACTCCACTAACTACCTTGATTATAGCAAGCTCAGATGCTCATAAGCCTAGTACTTATACAGCAGGAACTTCTTATTTTAACATTTGTTAGTGTCTGTTATGTACTTCACAGATAAAGATTCTAGTTGTCTACTGATGTACTATGTTCTTCATCTGTTAATATGTTGTAAGTAATTGCTATGTAAATTGTTAATCGCTACATAATCCAATGTAACTACTGTCTGTTTATTTTAACTGTGGAGCTTTTCAGCCCGGGCCTCCACTGAAAATGGACCTACGTCCAGTCAGACACTCCCGATCAACAAATATAAATAAATAAATAAATACATAAATAAATAAATAAATTGTTAATAATGTGCAGTGTGAATTCACCTTTGCCTTTGCCTACTTGGTTACTGGTGTTTGGTGGTGTTTGGAGTTTCCATTTGGCAGTCCCCACAAATTATCACATAAATAATAACGTACTAAGCATGCAATCAGATGTGAGGGATTTGGGCACCCAGACTGATAGCAACCTGACTTTTGATCACCATGTTGCTTCTATTGTCTGGTAAGCATTCTACATGGCCCGCCTCATAAGTAAGGGTATCTGATCC
Source organism: Protopterus annectens (assembly GCF_019279795.1). Taxonomy (NCBI): domain Eukaryota; kingdom Metazoa; phylum Chordata; order Ceratodontiformes; family Protopteridae; genus Protopterus; species Protopterus annectens. Next base: position 666,060,991 of record NC_056739.1, on the reverse strand, counting down.
AGGAGCAAGGAGGTCATAACATCCCTGTATTCTCCCTTATTAGGCCCATTATTGAGTGCAACACCCCATTTGGCATGTACCTCACAAAGCACATGCAGCAGCTGGAGAGACCACAGAGATTCCTCACCAGGAGAATCCAGGGCCTCTAAAATCTACCATACACAGATAGGCTAAAAGCCCAATCCCTCTACTCAGTTTCATATAGACTCTTCAGAGGTGATCTTTGTCTGGCATATAAGACAAACTCAGACCCCGCATTGATGGGACTGCTGCATATCTGCAAGTCAAGCTCCATATGAGTAACCCACACACATGGCCTCAGCCTGGTCTATGACATCAATAGGACTCGTAGGCTGGACAGATTTGTGTCCCAGAGACTTTCCCATCTGTGGAATAGACTCCTTCTCCACATTAAGCAGAGTACCTCATTACCCCTTTTTAAGTGCAGCCTGGATAACTGGATGGGAAATAGAAAATGCATCCCTGGGATTCTACCCGTGTGCCTGCTAAACAGGGGCATCGGGTGCTGATTTGTCTAAACATGGGCTAAACTCTTTTCTAGGCTTATAAGGGCCTCAGGGCCAATAGCCTAATAACTTCCTATGATCCTAAACAGTTTCTGTTTAAGATATTCATAGGTTGGTACTAGGCTATCAGCCCTAGGGCCTATGCAAGCCTAGCCATAACAATTCCCTGGATATTTCTTCCCACAATATTTACTTCCCTGTTGCCCTGTCTAGCAGGACGAATGACATGATCCCCGGGGTGAATTTACTATCTCCCATTCAATTGTCAAGGTTCCTTTTGAAGAGGGCCAAGGAGGCTCTCTGCTTGACATGTATGAGCAGTCTATTCCAGAGTATGGGGAGTCTCTGGGTCAGGAACCTATCCCGCCAGCATGTTTTGTTCATTGTGATGACAAGGTTTAGATCCCTGGAGTGATTGGCTCTGAGGGATTGGGATTTCTTTAATTGGAGCATGTCCAACAGCTCAGGGTTTGACATGGCCTTGTATGTTAAGCAGAGATCACCTTTGAGTAGACGATATGCCACAGAGTATAGCTGGAATTTTTTCAGATGGTCAGCATAGGGCATCTGCTTTAGGCCTGTGATTCTTTTAGTGAGGTATTTCTGCGGCCTTTCCAGCTGTTGCAGATGTCTTGTGAGGTACATACCAAATGGGGCATTGTACTCTATAATGGGTCTAATGAGGGATGAGTACAGTGGGACAATGACCTCATTTTTTCTGGATGAAAAGCCCTTATAGATGAGTTGTGCCACAAAGAAGGATTTCCTGACTGTTGTGAAGATGTGGTTATCGAAGGTGAGACCACTGTCCACCTGTGTCCCAAAGTCTCTCATCAAACTTTCGGTGTTTAGTGTACTGCCACCTATGTGATAATTCATGGGTGCATGTTTTTTCCCAAAGTGGATAATATACATTTCTTGGCATTAAGCTTGAGCCCATGGCTCTGGCACCAAGCATCTGTTTCTATAAGGCCCTTTTGTAGAATATCCACATCATTTGGGGATTTAATAATGGCTCCCAGTTTGCAGTCATCTGCAAACTTTGTTAGCCAGAATCCCTTAGTGTTGGCCTGTACTTCAGAGAAGTAGATGCCAAACAAGAGCGGTCCCAGGACTGAACCGTGAGGTACTGCACTTGCCACTTTTCTGGGGCTGGATTTGGAGTTGGCTACTTTTACAGTCTGGGTTTTGTCAGTAAGCCATTTGGCAACCCATTGAGTGAGCACAATCCTTTAAACTACAAAAGCTATAAGTTTAAAAGTATTGTTTCCACTGATTATTTGATTTTCTGCATGTAAGGACTGGATAATTCCATTACTTTTTGATTTGAGTATTATTATGTTAGTTAGTTGTATTGTAAACTTTGTTTTAATGGAACTTTTTTTTTCTTTAAGTCTTGAAAGTTGTTCACTAGAGTAATTTAACAAATATTAATTTTGCATACATTGACAATAGAAATTAGATCTAGCTAATTATTGGGATGAGCTGAGAAACAGTTTTCTTATTTAAGATATTTATGTGCAATCCTCGTTAGCTACAAGAGCTCTGACTATAAAACTTCTGTTTGACTGCATTCATTTTTTGGATATTTTTCTCTCCCACCCACCCAACACTTGTTTTGCTTTAAATTGGTGGCTTTTTTAGCTGCATGTTCCCACTGTAAATTAGCGAGTTTGCAAGCCCCTCCCAGTCCCATTTCTACTGAAATGTAATAGCTCAAACTTATAAGGTACTCCCATTAGACTCTTAAAGCTTGACTTTACCTTGTTTCATATAATCTCATTTCAACTATTACACACTGCAGTATTCAGAGTTTTAATCTGAACTGTGTATTGCTCTTTTCTGCATTTTCCTTGCTGTAAACAAAAGTTAACTGTTTGCATTTAATTTGGTCTAGCACCTTAGTCTTGTAGTATCCCTCACAAAACTGGAAGAATTTTGAGTTGCTGCAGGATCTGAGCTTCATTTATTTCATTTCAACTGCTTTTTGCTGTTTGCATTGTACTTGTTTGGGGCCTTACTCTAATGGTGTCACTCACAATAGTGAAAGTATTGAGAACTGCTGCAGTGTATGAGCTCCAGTTATTTCATTTCTACTGCATTTTTTTTCAGTTTGCATTTTACTTAGTCTGGGAACCTTAATCTTGTTGTATCTCTCACAATAGTGAGATAATCGTGAACTGCTGCAGGAGCTGAGCCTTATGTATATATATATATATATATATATATATATATATATATATATATATATATATATATATACACCTTTTCTGTATTTTTACTGTTTACTGATTGAATTCCTCTCTAACTCATCTCCCATAATCTCTGCTGAGGTGTACAGCGGTGGTTTAATTTAACCTGTACAGATGCAGGCACCTAAAGTTTAACTATCCATATAAAAGTTACTCTGCTATTTTCTCAATTATCTAGCTTAACATAGAACAACTAGTTTTCCTGCTGAGAAGATTACCCCAAGAATGTTTTTTTTTTAAGATCAATCCTTGACTTCCACTCCCAGCCCAATAACTCTAAATCCCATATATAGCACCTGTCCTAGATCAAAAAAAAGAGGCACCACAGCCATGGATATGCACTTTCCTACTATTTCTGTAGCCAGCCTGGATATGCATGGATATGCACTTTCATACTAGCCTGGTGGAAATGGGCATCTTGTAATAATATAGCAATTGTCTTGGGTCTATATTGTATCAGCAAAAAGTAAATGCATCGAATATCTCTTCATCAAGCCATTTTTGGCCAAAGCGAAACTCTGTGAATGATTGTTACATCAACATTTTTTAAATTTTGATGTAACAACTGTTCACTGAGTTTCGCTTTCACTGAAAACAGGTGGATGAAGAGGTATTTGATGTATTTTAACTGATATTATATAGACACAATTGTCTCATGTTTACTCCATCCATGTTGTTCTTAAGTAGACTGACAGTATGTAAGAGATGCAATTACACTATGTCTTTGAAGATAAAGTTTTCACATACAGATACTGATATCTCTAAACAGGTTGCGAGTAAGTAACATGCACACACTACACCTACTGTTGAACAGACAAACTCACATATGCTGAGGCTCTTATATGCAATCTACAAAAACCTCAAAGGCCTCCCTTACAGCCACATATTAAAATGTCTCAGTCTCTAAGCACTTAAGGCAAATTACCCCACAAACCAATACATTGGTTATTGGGGACTCTATTGTGAGACACATTTATGCCCTTATCACCAGGTTAAGCCAGGAGACATAGTCACAGTCAGTTGCCTATCAGCTGCAAGGATCCACCAGGTCCCACATGCACAAAAGACATTGAACCCCAAGTACCAGTATGATTCTGCCATAGTCCATGTTGGTGTTAATGACCTGAGGTGTACCTCCCTGGAGTATATCAAGAGAGAAAGACATGACAGAGCTTTCAGATTATGTCCTGTTTAGGTACAACCCTAGCACTTAGCAGCATTCTGTCTTCTCCAAGGATGATAACACAATATACATAAGATTATTTACTTTAACGAATGGCTTAGTTACTGGTGTCATTCTAAGGGGGTCCAATATTTGTTAACTTGGGAGAGCATGATCAACAAACCATACTGCTTTGCCAGGGTTAGACTGCAAGTGTTCCCAATAAGGTTTTGGATATTGGCCAAAACATTATCTACCCTATAGGGCCTTTTTTAGGCAATGCAAATATGACATATCCAACATAGTAAATTATATGCAAGATAAATTAAAGATGTTACTGCTCAATGTTAGAAGACTCAACAAGAAACTCCACTCCCTGGAAGCACTCCTCACTCTGGACAGTGTTGACATCTGTGCAGATACTGAAACATGGTTTAAACCTACAGAAGGCACTCCAGCAGTACATGGCTATAATACCTTCCACACATTTAGTCCAGCTACTGCAGAAGAAGGGACAAGAGGAGGAGGTGTATCAATCTAGATAAAAAGTAAGCTAATATCAAGATTGGTCAAACAATATATCGTGTTTGAGCTACTCCATTTCCAACCAACCTTAGGTAAAGTCCAATGTCATAACCTTGCTAGCTATAGGTCCCTGTCTATGACCCAGGATAACCACACCACATACCAGAATGTACTGCAGTCACTCACAATTCAACCCAACACCATATTCATTGGTGATTTCAACTATCACACCATAAACTGGGATATCAACACAACCACTAACATACAGGGTCAAAGACACCTGGATTTTGTCCTTGCAAACACCCTGGCACAGCTAGTCTGCACACTTATTAAGGGTAGACATATATGAGGGAACATTGCACCCCCCTTGTGCAATGTCCTCACTGGTCAGATCAGATCAAAAAGCAGTAGACCTTGAAATAAATACAAAGGCTGATCCTTAAAGAACTTTTACAAGGCTAACTACCTCTTATTAAGTTAAGGCATAGCTAAATTCAAAGGCACCCCAAATTCAGAGAACACAGCGGCCTATGTGGAAGTATTTGTAGAAACTCTGGACAATCATGTAAATAGCTTCATAGAAACAGCAGTTTCAATCCAAAATAAACTTAGGACAAACTCCAAAAACAAGCCCCCCTTGGTGGACCACCAGTATAAATAGGTTGTACAACAAAAGAAAGAAAATATTGCCCAAAGACAGGAAATCCTGTGCCAAAAAGACAAAACCTCCATCATCAGTCTCAACAAGCATCTCAGGGGACTAATCAAGACCACCAAAGCCAACTTCAAGGCATAAATAGCCTTCCAGGCTAAGGATCACCTTAAGGCATTTTGCAATTATGTAAGCAAGCTTAAAGGGAGCACACAATAATGTGCTGAACTAATAGTAAATGGAACTTCCGCTACCAAACTGGGGGATACAGCAAATTTGCTGGCCAATAAAGTTAGCTCCAGTTTCACCCCATAACCTCCAGCTTCCCCTAGAAAATAACTTCTACCATTTCTCCCCAACTATCTCTAAAGAACAGGTCCTCACCACACTCTACAGAGCTAAAAACACTGCATCAGTGGGTCCTGATAATATCCAAGGATGCCTCTTAAATAGCTTGAAACATGGCCTGTCAGGATCACTAGAATCTCTATTCAGCTACAGCCTACAGACATCCTTCATCCCTAAGGAATGGGGGACTGCAACTGTTATCCCGCTACACAAAGGTGGATCATCAACAGACTCAGGGAACTACAGACCCAAAAGTTTACTAGTCTTATATGCAAGGCCATGGAAAGAATTGTTATGGACCTGAAGTCACCTGATAAACAGATATAAGAAATCTTCAAATCCTGGACCCCATTTGGCAAGGGCAGGTCCTGCCTACTGAACTTGATAAACTTCTTTGACAAGTTCAGTAGAGCCACAGACAAAGGAAAAATGGTATACACTGCTTACCTTGACCTGGCAAAGGCATTTGATACAATTCTTCACTTGGGTATTATAGACAATCTCACAAAATTAGGCTTAAATCATTATATCACCCAATGGAGAGCAAAATGGCTCACAGGTAGGATATGAATTTAGACTGAGGAAATACACCTCCAGCAAGAGGCCTGTTACTAATGGTCACCTACAAGCTCAGTACTGGAACCTCTCCTGTTTGGAGTATACTTCTCTGAAGTCAGGGCAAATATAGAGGGTCTTGTGCTGACCAAATTTCCTGACTGCAAGCTAGGTGCAATTGTTAAATCCCCCAAAGATGTAGCTATTCTCATGGAAGGTCTGACAGAGACAAAAGTGGTGCCAGAACCATGGCCTAAAACCCAGTGCAAAAAATGCTTAATTATACCCTTTGGGATGATGACTACCCTTGCCAATTACAACACTGATAATGCTCCCCTAAGACTAGACCTCATTGTAAGGGGACTTGGGATCTCAGGTTGACAGTCACTACGTATCCATGACTTTGCGAAAATCCTTTTACATGTGCAACTTGTAAGTGCATGGCATCCAGATATAAGGAGATCAGAGTCCCATTATAGTCAGTCCTCATTTGACCAATAATCGAGCACAATGCACCCTTTGGCATGTACCTGACCGGCATTTGCAATAACTGGAGTGCCCACAGAGGTTCCTCACTGAAAGAATACAGGGTGTAAATAATATGTCCTATGTCAACTGCCTCAAAGCCCTATTCCTGTACTCAGTCTCCTACATACTACTGAGAGGTGATCTCTGCCTAACCTATAAGCTATTCTCTGATCCAGCCCTGATGGATTTACTACACATTCACAAAACAAACAGCACTAGAATTAACTGATCTAAAGATCAAAACCTCACTTGTGACATAAACAAAACATTTCTGGGGTAGACGAGTGTATCTCAGATTATCCCTTCTCTGGACCAGACTCCCCATTCATGTGAAACAGAGCTCTTCCCTAAGCCTAAAGCTTGGAGATGCCCTAAGTCACAGAATCTTTTCTTGGATTGGCTCTCAAAAAAATCAGTATTTGTGCCTGCTTTTTACATTTGTCAAACATCCTCCCGGTGAAGTCACCAAACTATCCTAATCTACATATATATATATATATTTACACAAACACACACACAGACACAAACAAATAATTTTTTGTCATCATTTCAGAACATCTTGTGAATGCACTTCAAGTTGTTGTGTGTAATAACATCTTGAGAATGCACTTCAAGTTGTGTGTACTGCAACAATTTACAACATCCCTGTTCCACTCCTAACCCTTTTTGTAATCCACAGACATTGAATCTATTCTGATTTAAATTTTCTCATTCAGCTTTACTCCTTTTTTTTGTCAGGTGTCTCTTCTCAACTATGCAAATTATTTCTACCTTAACCACCCCTCTAATTCGCTACCTAGGCCCTAAGTAAAGCTATCCATCTTGATGCCTGAAAGGTAAACTCCATTCTGTCTATAAACTTGGCACATCATTGATAATTTTGTATTACCTCATCATACTGCATGTGCAGTGATATTCCTACTGTACAAAGTCTGATACAAAACCTCAGTTGCCAGTACATTGCTTCTACTTTCCCATACTCTCAGTGGCACAGTTAAAGTGAGTATGCCACTAATTGCCAGCTGTTTTCAACAGTGAAATACAGCCCATGCCACCACACAAACAGCAGTCAGATCTAAGTGCACCATGACCACTTTAAAAGCTGTTGTTAACCTCATGATGCAAAACAAATAGTAGTCAGACATGCAACACCAATCACAAACAGATTTAGAGTCTGTAACACACCTCACACTACCATGGAGATAGTAGTTAAAAGTAAGTGTACTGCTAATCAGCAACAGTTATAAAAGCTGTTGCAGATCATTCTGTCACAAACAACAGGAAGAAGTGAGTGCACAACTAATAACTATACCCTTACTCATCAACAGCTTTAAAGTTGTAACCTACCTCATATTACCACAAATATGGTGTTCAGAAGTGGTGGCATGCTAACCCAGCCACTGGGGATGCACACGTCAGTGCATTTCTTTGTACCAGTCCCAAGCCCGGATAAATGGGGAGGGTTGTGTCAGGAAGGGCATCCAGCGTAAAACTTTGGCAAATTATTCATGCAAACAGCAGTAAATATTTACATATCGGATCAGTTGAGGCCCAGGTTAACAACGACAACCACCAGTACTGTTAGCCAACAGGGTGCTGGCATAAATTGGGTTACTGTTGACCAAAGGAGGAGAAGAGGCAGAAGGCATGGCCGAAGGCAGGAAAAGAGGAGAAAGGCTAGGACTGTGGTAGTGAGGGTCAGAACTTTGAATGCTGGCAGTATGACTGGAATAGGGAGAGAGCTAGCCAATATGATGAAAAGAAGGAAGGTTGGTATATTGTGTGTACAAGAGACCAGATGGAAGGGGAGTAAGGTTAGGTGTATCTGAGGTAGGTTCAAATTGTTTTATCATGGTGTAGATGGGAGGAGAAATGGCGTAAGAGTTATCCTGAAGGAACAGTATGCTAAGAGTGTTTTGGAGGTGAAAAGAGTGTCAGATAGAGTGATGTTTATGAAGCTGGAAATTGATGGTGTAATGATGAATGTTGTTAGTGCATATGCTCCACAAGTTGAGTGTGCGATGGATGAGAAAGAAAAATTTTGGAGTCAGTTGGATGAATTGGTGATGACTGCACCCAAAGGTGAGAGAGTGGTGATTGAAGCAGATTTCAATGGGCATGTTGGTGAAGGGAACAGAGGGGATGAGGAAGCAATGGGTAGGTATGGTGTTAAACAAAGGAATGCAGAAGGTCAGATGGTAGTGGATTTTGCGAAAAGAATGGACATGGCTGTGGGAAATACGTATTTTAACAAGAGGGAGGAGCATAGGGTGACATACAAGAGTGGAGGAACATGCGCAGAGGTGGATTATATCTTATTTAGGAGGGCTAGTTTGAAGGAGATTGCAGACTGTAAAGTGGTGACTGGGGAAAGTGTAGGTAGGCAGCATAGGATGGTGGTTTGTAGGATGACGTTGGTGATCAAGAAGAGGAGGAGGAGTGTGAGGGCAGCACCAAGGATAAAATGGTGGAAACTGAAAAAGGGTAATTGTGAAGACAGGCACTGGGTGGCAGTGAAGAGTTACCAAATAGCTGGGTAACTACAGCAGAGCTAGCAAGGGAGACATCTAGAAAGGTGCTTGGTATGACATCTGGATAGAGGAAGGATGATGAGGAGACATGGTGGTGGAATGAGGAAGTACAGGAGAGTCTACAGAGAAAGAGGCTGGCAAAGAAGAAGTGGGATTGTCAGAGAGATGAAGGAAGTAGACAGGAGTATAAGGAGATGAGGTGCAAGGCAAAGAAAGAGGTGGTGAAGGCTTAGGATATGGCATATGAAGAGTTGTATGAAAGGTTGGACACTAAGGAGGGAGAAAAGGACCTGTACCGACTGGCTAGACAGAGGGACAGAGCTAGGAATGATGTGAAGCAGGTAAAGGTAATGAAGGATAATGAGGAAAACATACTCACAAGCAAGGAAATTGTGTTGAGCAGATGGAAAGAGTGTGGTCTCCTTTAAGGCCTTCTAAACTTGGTTGATAGTAGTCTGTCATTTGACACCCATGTAACACTTGCGAACCTATGATGAATAAAGAGAATGAGAAGGAGAGAAGGTTGGATGATGTAGGGATAGTGAATCATGAAGTGCAATGGATTAGCAAGGAGGAAGTAAGGATAGCTATGAAGAGGATGAAGAATGGAAAGGCTGGTGGTCCAGATGGCATACCTGTGGAAGCATGGAGGTGTTTAGGTGAAATGGCAGTGGAATTTTTAACCAGATTGTTTAATGAAATCTTGGAAAGTGAGAGGATGCCTGAGGAATGGAGAAAAAGTGTTATGGTACCAGTTTTTAAGAATAAGGGTGATGTGCAGAGCTCTAGTAACTACAGCGGGATTAAATTGATCAGTCACAGCATGAAGTTATGGGAAAGAGTAGTGGAAGCTAGGTTAAGAAGGGACATGATGATTAGTGATCAGCAGTATGGTTTCATGCCAGGAAAGAGCACTATAGATGTGATGTTTGCTCTGAGAGTGTTGATGTAGAAGTACAGAGAAGGTCAGAAGGAGTTGCATTGTGTTTTTGTAGACTTAGAGAAAGCATATGACAGGGTGCCTAGAGAGGAGTTGTGGTATTGTATGAGGAAGTCGGGAGTGTCAGAGAAGTATGTAAGAGTGGTACAGGATATGTATGAGGGTAGTGTGACAGCGGTGAGGTCTGCGGTGGGAGTGATGGATGCATTTAAGGTGGAGGTGGGATTATATCAAGGATTAGCTCTGAGCCCTTTCTTATTTGCAGTGGTGATGGACAGGTTGACGGACAAGATCAGACCGGAATCCCCGTGGACTACAATTTTTGCAGATGACATTGTGATCTCTAGTGAGAGTAGGGAACAGGTGGAGGAGACCCTGAAGAGATGGAGATATGCTCTAGAGAGAAGAGGAATGAAGGTCAGCAGGACTAAGACAAAATATATGTGTGTGAATGAGAGGAAGGATAGAGGAATGGTGAGGATAAAAGGAGTAGAGGTGGCGAAGGTGGATGGGTTTAAATACGTGGGATCAATAGTCCAAAGTAATGGTGAGTGTGGAATAGAGGTGAAGAAGAGAGTACAGGCAGGATGGAGTAGGTGGAGAAGAGTGTCAGGAGTGATTTGTGACAGACAAGTAACAGTAAGAGTGAAAGGGAAGGTCTACAAGAGGGTAGAGATACCAGCTATATTATATGGGTTGGAGACAGTGGCATTGATAAAAAGGCAGGAGTTAGAGCTGGATGTGGCAGAGTTATAGATGTTAAGATTTGCACTGGGTGTGACAAGGGTGGACAGGATCAGGAATAAGTGTATTGGAGGGTCAGTCCAGGTTGGAAGGTTTGGAGAAAAAGCCAGAGAGGCAACATTACATTGGTTTGAACATGTGCTGAGGAGGGATGCTGAGTATTTTGGTAAAAAGATGCTAAGGATGAAGCTACCAGGTAAGAGGAAAAGAGGAAGGCCTAAGATAAGGTTTATGGATGTGGTGAGAGAGGACATGCAGGTGGTTGGTGTGGCAGAGCAAGATGCAGGGGACAGGAAGAAATGGAAACAGATGATCTGCTGTGGCAACTCCTAATGGGAAAATCCAAAAGAAGATGATGATGAGAAGTGGAGACATGCTCTGCAATTGGCAGACATTTGATAAAAATAAGAGTCACCCATCTTTCTCCTACCATATTTGTTTTTAAAACCAGTGTTTATAAATCAATATTAGAATCATTCTGGAAGACAGGCTGGTGCTTTGTAACCTCAGTTTCACTTTGGTATTTATGAAGATCTGCTCCATGAAACATCTTTGAGCATACAACCTGTGGAGCGTTCTATGCAGTTTCCAACCTTTGGTGGGAATAGGAGAGTCATGGAGACTTGGAACACTGAGCTCCAGTCCATTCATATTGCAGTTAGTCCTTTGTTGGAGTAAAGTGATATAATTGATGATACCTCAGAGTGGTCAGTCTCTCAATGACATGGAGGTCAAGAAGGCAATATGTCTGCAGAGAAAGAACTGACACACACCCAGTCCTGCCATTCAAGAAATGGACCATCTTGAGAAAGATACAGTTAAATAATAATAATTTGACAACAAAATTCCCCCTCTTTCCCCCATTTGTTGGCTGTTGACAGTAAATATATAAGTATTAGACAGTAAATATATAAGTATTATTTTGAAAAGTTTCTCCCCTTAAACTACAGACCAGGCTAAAAGACCTTTAATAACATTGCTTAATACTGAGTGCACTGATACTACTTGCACTGATTTTAGTAGCAAATTAGTTTATTTACTATAATTAGTTTACTGGTTCTTGCTGGTGGCAGCAGAAGGTTTCCAGGTTAATTGTTATGTACTGAAATTTAAATACTCATTACCATGTCCACCCAAACATTATTCTAACACCAAACTCCAAGCAGTTATAGTTACTCCTGCTCCCAGACTCATTCCTTTCAGTATCATGGAGCAGCATTTCCTCACAGCTTCTTTAGCCAGCCCAATTATGATGGGCATCTTGAAACAGTATAAAAACTCTCTCATGCTATTACTCTAACAGCATACCACAATGTGTGAGAGATGTACACATATAATATCACTGGATGCAGAAATCTCACACACAGTAAACTTAGATACCCAAATAATCAGCAGTACACCTCACATCACATCTCTGTAAGGCCATCACAATACACAAAATCCATCATATGCTGAGGGTCTAAAGATTAACTTGCCTAAACCTCAAAGTCCTTCAAAACACAACACAGCAACAAAGCACATTCAGCATATTAAGCCTACTTCTTCACATAATACAAGGATTCCCGCAGTCAAAGATGCTGAGCCCATAAGGCAGGCATTGATCAAACCAAACATTCTTGTTACAGGTTACTCCATTGTAAGACATACAGCTGTGCCTCTTACCAGACAGAACAAGGAAAGAGTAAAGGTTAGTTGCTTGTTGGGTGCTAGGATCTGTCAGATTACACATGCACTCAAGTCCTTGAAAAACAACTACAAGTAAGACTTTGTCATAGTTTATGCCAGTGTACCTACCTGTATTTTATGAAGGGAGACATGATGGAACTCTCTGTATCCAAGGCAGTCATGAGCCTAGCATTAAGCAGAATTCTACCTTTTCCAAGGATAATGCTGCAATATGAGCAAAAAAATAATTGATGTCAATAATTGGCTGTGTTTCTAGTGTCATTTAAAGGGAGTTCAATATTTGTCTGGGAGAATATGATCAAAAGATGTCACTGCTTCTCTAGGGATGGTCTGCATCTGTGCATCTCTCCCCTCTCTGGTTTGTCAGCTTGATAAACCTACCAATATAAAAAAGCAAAGGAAAATATGAAGGTGTTAGTGATTGCTGCTAGGAGCCTGAACAAGAAATTTCACTATCTACAAACTCTTCTCACCCTGGAAGACATTAATGTCTGTGTAGTTACTGAAACATGGTTTAAAATAGCAGCGAACACTCTGGCTGTGCCAGGCTATAATACCTTCCACACATTTAGACCAGCTACTGTGCAGGAGGGGAAAAAGATGGAGGTGTAGCACTCTACATTCAGAAGAGACTTGCATCAAGGCTGGTAATGCAGCATGATGCACTAAAGCTTCTTTGTGTGTTAATAACCATAAGAAAGGTCCTGTACCACATATTAGCTAGCTGTAGAACTCCTTCTATAACAAAGAAAGCCGTCTACAGCAACTATCTATGGAATCTAACTATTTATCTACAGGAACTAGAATTACTCAGTAATAAACTCCATACCATTTTCCTAGGTGACCTAAACTATTTAACTATAGACTGTGTGTGAAACCTACACCACCAGTAGTGCACAGGCACAGAGATTTCTGGACTTTGCCAATACAAATGCACTAGAACAATTAGTCAGACTACCCACTGGGGGAATAACATCTTGGATATTTTCCTTACTAATATGGGACCATCTTGTATCATCCCTTGTGTATCTTCATCACTTGTTAGATCTGTACATAACGCAGTCTCCTTCAAAATAAAACTGAAACCAGAGATCACTTCATTGCAGAGTACCTTTAGAAATGTATTTAAAACAAACTACCTACTCCTAAGTGATACATTGGCAAGCTTCAAATCCCTCCAAACCATGTCAGCTCCACTGAATATGTAGAAATGTACACCACCACACTATACCAGTATGTAAAAATGCAGCTTTACCCCTTAGGCACAAGTTCAGAACAAACCTAAGAAACAAACCCATTGATAGAACCATAATATCAGCAAGTTTTACAATAAAAGGAAAGGGATTGTTACCTAAAGTAAGAAGTGTAATTCCCACAATGTTAGAGCCCTTGTCACTAAATCAAACAAATCAGGAGCTTAATAAAGTCCACCAAAGCCAAGTTTGAGGCTAAAACAGCTACCCAAATGTAAAACAGTCACAGGACCTTTTTTAGTTACGTTCGAATCTCAAAAGTCCTAAGTAGTAATATGTTGAGCTGATTGTGAATGATGTTGCCTGCACTGAGACTGAAGATATAGCTAACCTACTGGCCGATAAATTTAGCTCTAACTTTACCCCTCTTTCCCCTCTTTCTGTCTCTCAAGATATACCTCAAACTGGTACACCTCTAGCTATCACATGACACCAAGTCCTAAGTGTGCTGTCATAAGCAAAATACTGCAGCAATGGATCCCGGCAATATCCCTGGATATTATATAGCATGATGCATGATTTAGCCACACCCCTAGCAACACTGTTCAATCTCAGCCTTCATGCAAGTTTTGTATTAAGTGAATGGAGAATAGCTAGAGTCATTCCTCTGCATAACGGAGGACCTTCCACAGACACAAACAATTACAGACCCATAAGTATGACCAGCCTCATATGCAAAGAGACTGATTTATTCCATGATGTCTTTCCATGACATGGAAAGACTTATCATGGAAATAATCAGTCAGGAAATAGGGAACCTCCAAACACTGGACCTGTCTTAGTTTTGATTCATCAAGGGCAGGTCATGCTTACTCAAGCTGGTGGATTTTTTTTGAAAATGTCACCAAAGCAATGGATGAAAGCAAAATGGTACACACTTTTGAAACAATTCCCCACTCAGTCATAGTAGAAAAGCTAAATAAACTTGGAATAAACCCCTATGTCACCCACTGGATTGCCAACTGTCTCACAGATAGGATGCAGATAATAAAAATAGGGGAAGTTACCTGCACAGAGAGACCAGTCACCAGTGGAGTCCCACAGGATTCTGTGCTGGAAACTCTCCTGTGTAGCATCTAAATTTCTGAAGTAAGAGCCAGTACCAAAGGGATCTGGCTAAGTTTGCAGATGACTGCAAGCTATGAGCAGTCCTTGTATTCCCAAATGACTTACCTACCCTGCAGGAAGTTGTCTGAAATAAATAACTGGTAGCAAAATGAGGGTCTGAAATAAAATGCCAAAAAATGCGTTACTGAATCCTTTGGGAAGTTATCTACCCAAGGGAACTACCGCATTGATGATACATCCCTAAGAATGGACCCAGCTATTCAGGAGTTGGGAACTGATGCGGAAAGTAAACACATTTCTGACCAACATACGTCCATTGCTGTTAGAAAGCCCTTCCATATTGCACAGCTTATAAAAAAGGGATTGTGTCTAGATCTAGGGATGCCATTGTCCCCCTTCATTCAACCCTCATTAGGCCAATCATTAAATATAATGCCTCCCATGACATGTATCTGTCTAGAAACATGCAACAACTGGAATGCCCACAAAGATACCTTACTAAATAATACAAGGCCTAAACAACATGTCCTGCATGGACCAACTCAAAGCCCTGTCACTATACTTGGTATCCTACAGACTGTTAGTATGTGACCTGTGTCCAGCATATAAGGCATCTTCTGACCCATTACAGATAGATTTACTGCACATTAGCAAGTCAAATGGCATCAGAAATACAAGGTCTAGGGTTCTAAATCTCTTCTGCAACATTAACAGAATGGTTTGGAGGGACAGGTTTGTCCAGCAGAGGCTACAGCTGCTATGCAACAGACTCCCCATCCACATAAAACATGTCATCCCTGTCTATTTTCAAGTGCAACTTAGATCTATGGATGGAAAACAGAAAATTTATCCCAGGACTATCCCATGAACCAGTAATGGACAGATGCAGCTTCTAAATGTTTTAGCCCATGCATAGGTCCCTTCAAATTATCTATGGTATGATCCCAGTTATTCTCATTATGAGTAACATATAATTATCGATGGTGGGATGGGTAAGGCCAATATATGACCAAATAGGATAGGTTATTTTGAGCACAAGAAGGGAAATTGGCTAGGCTTAAAGTGGCCTACCAAAGTAGCCAGCCTAGTACTTAGCTATGAACCTATGAAATCTGTGGTCTTTCATATGGTGGCAGCCATTACAAATGGAAAGAAAGCTTGAGGATCCTGTTTGTATGTTTCATTTTCATCAGTGGTGTGCACTTCACAGTCTGTACTTTGGTGACTGGAGGCCACTGTCACTAGCATCTCAATGCTTACTTCTGCCCCCCCCATACATTTCATAACAGTGGCTTAGTTAATGTCACTTTACGTAGTGATATACTTTGAATAAGACCACGCTGAATGAAATGGCATAATGAGCTGCTTTTCTCATCACTGTCAGTGACTTTAGACATTCACTGTTATTTTCTTCACTACACTCTGTTGTCAGAGTTTCTGTATGATATGGAGGTTAACAGATAACACTTTACATCTGAATTCTGTTTGGTGATATATTTTACTGTTATGGATTGCTATTTGTACACAAAGCTGAGCCACCTTCTTGCTGTTCACCATATACCAGATTGCAAAGGGATTCTTAGTTAGATCCTGACATTTTCATGGGGGAGGGACTTGGGCTTAGTTTAAATCTTACCTAACCATTGCTGCTTCCACCTGGGTTTTCACACCTGTATTTAGGCCAGATTGTGTCTTTGGATAATGCAAAATAGTGTGTGTGTGTGTGTGTGTGTGTGTGTGTGTGTGTGTGTGTGTGTGTGTGTGTGTGTGTGTGTGTGTGCGCTTTATCCTTTTTTTTAATATTTGAATTGTTAATCTTTGTGTTGTGAGAAAGGCTACGCACATTGGGAAAAATTATGATTACTCTGATAGCCTCTTGAATAGTAATAGTAGGTCCAATGTGCCTCTTGGCAGGGTCTATATTATGACATCTAAATCTTACAACTTCGAATGTTATAATATCGAACCCAGTAGAGTGAATGCTGGAAATAGCGAAGCTGCAGAACACCGAATACTTTCCTAGGGAAAGTATTCAGTGGGCCGTTTCTGCAGCTTCGCTATTTCCTTGACTGTGGAGTGAAGGTTACAGACCGGGTTAAGGTAAGTGTGCAAACGAAGGTGAGTGTGCGATTGGGTGCAGGTTAGGTGAGTTAGAGTTAGGGCGTGGGTCAGGTAAGTGTGTGATTGTGTGGATGTGAGGGTTAGGATGGGGTAGGTGAGTTAGGGTTAGAGAGTGGGTAAGGTGAGTGTGCGATAGTGATGGACCTTAGGGTTAGGGTTGGGTTAAGGTAAGTGGATAGCTAGTGGTGTATGTATGGTTTAGTGTAGGGCTTTGTGAAGTGTGTGTGGATTATTTATTTTGGTGTGCTTGTGTTGTGTGTATGTTTGTCGGAACAGCAAATTTTTTCCCCTGGGAAAAAAATTTGCTATTCTGACTGTTCGTTTTTCTGGTGTTTCGCTCTACTGGGTTCAATATTTTAACATTCAAAGTTGTAAGACTCCGATGTTATAATATAGACCCTATTGGCACAGGTCATACTTTTTTATTTATTTGTTTATTTTATTTCACATTTGTTTACTGAGAAAGTCCGACTGGGCCAGAAAGTACCAATTTTCAGCAGAGGCCCAGGGAGAAAAGCTCCACAATCACAATATTTCAAAAATCAAGTGCAGATATTTTAAATCATAAAGTATCACGTTACATTACAAAACATAAAAGTGAAAAAATGTAATGAGGAAAACACAGAAATATGTTTCATAGTAGAATGCAATGAAAAACAATAACATGAGTTGGAGTAAATATGTGAGGAAAAACTCAATAGTCATTATCTGTTCCATAGATCACTATGTGATAAATGAGACCTGAGACAATTTTAATAAGATATTTAAAGAGATATTAGAGATTATGCGATTAGAGACAGTGAGGTGAAATTCAGTGATGTCTTGGTATGAGAGAGGTGTTCATATTATGGTTGTAGAAAGAAGGATGGAGAGAATAAGGTTATAAGAAGAGTGCACGACAGGGTGTTTTCAGGTAGGTGTGTAGGGAGGAAAGAAAAAGAGGCAGAGAAAAGGTCTGTATAGTTGAAGTAAATAAGGTAAAGTAGTGGGAGAACAAAAAAGGAGTGGAGGCTAGAGAGGGTTTTGAAGTGTGATCCTGTTGAAGGTGGTGAGTGAAATATAGTGAGTAAGTTCAGCCAGGAGTGGCACAAGAGTAGGCCTAAAATTCTGTAAGATATTCTTTTAGGAAGCATTTAAAGATATGTAGGTTAGAAATAGTTCTGGTAGTAAGAGGTAAGGAGTTCCATCTTTTTGCTACTGAGCATGAACATAGGCTTTGTCCAGGGCATTCATTCAGTTTATTTATGTGTTTTTTGTCTTCTGATCTGAGTTATTTTTGGAAATATATGTTGATTAAAGAGGTAAGAGCTGGGCAGGCTCATTGTTTGTGTATGATTTTATATATTGTTATACGCTGAATATAGAAGAGGTGGAGGAGGAGTTCCAGCCAGCTAAGGCTATGCAGGGCTTTAGAGTGATAGGTAAAGGAGGATGAATTAATAGCAAACTTGGCAATTTTGTTGTAGCAACTTTCAAGTTTGTTTTTTTATGGAGGATTGTAAATTGGTTAGAAATGGTGCTCCATACAGTAGGGAAGGCAGAAGTTAGGTTTTGGCTAGAGTAATTTTTGTGGGTGTGCTCAGAAAATTGTTTCTGTATAGTACACACTGTTTTTGATGGGTTTTCTTGATATCCCTTTGGATGTGTAGGTCAAATTTAAGATTATGCTCTCTTATGAATTCTATTAGTTTGGTATGTTGGACTAATTCAATTTCAGTGTCATTTGCTGAAAAGATTTTGAAAGAAACTTTGTTAGGGGTATGAATTTTTGATGTAAAGAGGAGGAGTTTGGTTTTGGGGGTTTGGGTAGGAGATGTGTTGTTGTAAACCAGGTTTCAATGGGGATGACAACTTTTTGAGTGATTTCGTGGAGGTGAATTAAAGTGGTTGAAAAGCAGGTGATGGTAGAGTCATCTGCATATTGAATCAAGGTGCCTTCACAAGAAGATGAATGTAGCTTATTGTTAGAGATATTGAATAGTAGAGGGCCAAGGACAGATCCTCGTGGGACTCCTGTGGAAGGGGGAAGGCTTGCAGAGATAGATACTTGCCATTTTGCAGCTTGTTGCCTTTTGTCAATGTAGATAGAGAACCAATGAATAGATGGAAATGCTAGACCCAGGGTGCAAAGCTAACTGGGGAGTTTACTGTGAGGGATCATGTCAAAGGCTTTTGATAGATCTAGAAATACTGTAGATACAAGTTCCTTAGAGTTGCAAGTTTTATTGACAATGTCTGTAAATGATAGTAATGTAATTTATTTTATTTATTTATTTTACATTTGTTGACTGGGAAAGTCCGACAGGGTATATGCCCATTTTCAGCAGAGGCCCAGGAAGAAAAGCTCCATATATTCAGACATATGAGATTTACATAATATAAGCATACAATCTAGCATATCAGATAAAAAAGAAACAGTATAATTATAGCAAAGACACAGTTCAACAGGAGAAATGACCTATATGTCAGAGTATAATATCACAAGGAAGGCTCCATATATTCAGACAAGCAAAATTTCACATAATATAAAAGTATAATCTAGCATTTCAGAGGGGAAAAAACAGCGTATTTATAGCAAAGACACAGTCTGACAGGTAATGACATATGTCAGAGTATAATAACAATATAAGGTACAAGACATTTGCCTAGTAGTATTAATTTCTCACATAGAAAAAAAGAGTACACATCACACTGCCATCATCTGCTAGTTAAAGGATATGAAATAGTAATGAAATACTGATAACCTGTTGACAGCTAATAGTAGAGCCGGCAGCTAATTAGTGGTACAGGAGAAAGGGGGTGGCTAGTTGGGGTATGGACAAGGACATAATAATAAATAATATAATAGAGGTGCTGTGCTGTGGTCTGGCCGAAATCCATGTTGCATGATAGTGATTAGCTTATTTTGTAAGAGATGGTGGAGAAATTGTTGATATATACATTTTTCAAGGATTTTAGAGAGAGGAGACAGAATGTGCTATGGGATGGAAATTTGTAATGGCAGTGGAATTACCTCCTTTATGTAAGGGGATAATATATGCCATGTTCCACATGTTAGGGACAGAGGATTCTTTTATTTATTGATCTATAAATAAGAATGCTGACTGGGTATACTATTACAGCTGCAGCTAGATTTAGGTGTTCTCGGGGACGGTTATTGGCTGATGAGAAACAAGATTTTAGTTGATGTAGAAGCTGTTTTTTATGAGAGTTATAAAAACTGGTTGAAAGATAAAGTGGGTGGGGTTGTCTGTATGTGTATTGGAGAGGTTGCAAATAGGTGAGTTTTGTGAAGGAAATGTGCTAGGATCTAAGGTAGGGAAACTGGCTGTGTGGAAGGGGGTGTGTTAGGTGAGCTTGAGGTTAAGTTGTCTATGCATTCTATGAAGTTATATATTGAAACAGGTAGCTGTTTGAAAAGAGGGCATGTCTGAGTATAGGCTGGGATCCCTTTTTTGTACCTGGGTTGATGAGAGAGGATATGGAGAACCAAAATGTTTTAAGGTTGTTTTAATGGCTATCTTTTCTCTACCATCTGTGCCATCAGTTTTTCTGTTTTCTCTTTTTTTCTTTATGGAATTGTTAAACTCAATCGTTAGCTGTACCATCAGTTTTTCTTATTTTTTGTCTTTATTGAATTGTTAAACTCGGTTGTTAGCTCATTTTTTGCGTAAGGTAGAATGTTTATGGATACAACGGCAAGGTATTTGAATTCTAAATACTTGACATGAGTCACAGCATTTATTTTTATTGTTATAGGATTTTATTGCCTTTCTAGGAATTTTTAAACTGCTAGAATAAAATATGCTAAAGTGTTAATTTAGCTTCACCTTCAGCAATAAAAGGCCTGTGGTTGTGGGTGGGGGTGTCCCCCCCAGGAGATTCAACACTACAGTACAAAACACACTAATCAGAAGTGAGGGAAAGCAATGAAGTTTAGTGTGGCTCTTGGAAACTGCCTTACATACATTTTAACTGAAGGTACTGTTTCTTTTGAACTTTTGCAACTGGAGGTGAAATTCAGCTGAGAAAGTTCCTTTGATAGTGTGATTATGTTAACTTTTGCAGCAACAATTGTCAGACATAATATGTGCTCGGTACATGCACTGTAGAGTGAAGCAGCTGGATGGTAAGGAGCTAATTTGGGTCATGATGTAGAGAAATATGTATGGAAATGCTACATTTCATTTAATGGAATGTGCTGGATCTCAACAAAACAGTGAAAAGTTGTCTTGTCTTGGGAAAAAGTAACAAGTAAGTCAAAATGTTATCTTTTGGCAGGAAACTAAAACCAAGGAAGACAATATCATAGCTTTTTCCATGGCCTGATGGGGATTGGCATTCCTGTCTCGCATTACTTATGCACAAAATGAACGTGTATTATATTTAAGAATGATTTGAAATGGGAATGCATATCAGAGCAGACACCAGGGGGCTCTAATTTTTGCTACCTTTCATGGACAGATTCAAGAGAAACTACAGACATTCATTCAGATTAGAGAAAAACTAGAAAAAATGGATGGAAGTGATTCACTAATATCATTATATGATATTTAAGTATAGCCATTTATTATGCCTTGGACAGGCTACTACAGGGCAACTCTCACTTCTCCTACATAGAGTTTTGACCCATTGGTGTTTCAAAGATCAGAAGATAAAACAAGCTCTGTCAGATTAGATGGAGGAGTATTGTCGAAAGAATATCGACTTGGGGTGTGACTGACTTACCAGAAGTAGTATGAATGGAGTTTTACAAGAAATTTCATTTCAGCTAATTAAGGTACAGAGAACTTCAGTAGGAAAGAAAAGTTCTTAGCTTGAATATAGGGAGGATGTGTACTGAGGAGTTGGGGAGTTGTGAAGATTCCGTATAAATCAAATTGGTCAAAACATGGAAACATGATATAAAGGTAGTACAAGAAATAGTAGTAGTGGACATAAGGGAAAGATTATAAAACTTTGGGTAAACCACATATATTTCACCCAAACTCCTGGTCACCTGGATGGTGCAGAAATGTATGGTGCAAGCCACACTTCAGTTAATGACCCATCTGGCCATGTTGACATCTTCACTGGTAAGTATTAATTAGGCTTTTAGAGTATTGTATACAGGGCCTACCCAAAGCCAGAGGCTATTGATGACTTTATGTATAGTATTAGGTGCTCAAAAGTGACAAAGGGGGATCTGACTCAGTTGTGCAGGTTGATTGGTTTAGTGAAAATTGTTCAATTCAAAGTTCTAAAGAAACAAAAAAGATGACTTAGACTGGTTACCTATCAATATCTATAAAAGTTGGATGCCCTCTGTTGGCTTTATTCTGTCAGTAGGGGATAACCATGTTAGACAGAAATGCAAATGTGATCTACTTGCTAATAGCAAGTAAAAATCCTATGATACCTGCTAACAACTACTCCATTTCTCTATTGACGACAGAAACTGCATTTTTTACTAAACTATTCACCAACCGACTTGAGACGTGCCTTTTGCATTTGTTGAGCAGACTCGGCAGTAGTTTATATTTATAATGCAACAGTCTTGCAGAGTGTCCCACTAGTTAGGTTTGGCTCTTTTATTAGACTTCAGAATATTTTGATTCTTTGGAATGGAGTTTTATTCAGTAGGCTATCACATTTCTAGAAGACATCACCAAGGATGAATACTCTCAGCTTTACTCTTTGTATTGACCATTGAAACTTTCAATCTATTCTTGCCCTATAGATATTGCCTTTGAGGTATAGCAGTTGAAGTAAACTAATGCATTCCATCTATTTGGTTTGACAATGAGTGCATGTTCTTGGGAAAATGTTGCTAAGATTCTAGACCCCTTATCTCTTTAGGGTGCATAACAGGCCCAATAATAAATGTGAATAAAATGACATCTCCCCCTTGGCATGATTGATAAAGATTCCTTCCTAAATGTATAACACTTCAGACTAACATGGTTTGATTGCCAAGACTGTCTAGGGATAACACTCTGCTCAGTGTATACGACCACTGAAGAAGCTAACCGATCTAAGTAACTGAATTACTTCAAACGGAAGTTAGTGCAATTGTAGGAATATACACACTAACAACATTCAGAAGACAGTGCACTACTGATCTCCAGCATCTTTAAAAACTGTAACATAATCGTATGTTGCCTGACAACTGGTAGTCAGAAGTTAATGCATCACTAATTACCAACAGTGTTAAAAGCTGTTGCACATCTCACACTACCACAACAATAACAATCATAAGTGCATGCACCATTGACCACCATCATCTTTAAAAACTGTTACATACAACACACTACTTTCAGAACAAAGCATGGATGGCCATGACTTGCTTCTGCTGCTCTAGTACAGGAGGGTTTCCTGTAACAAAAATAAATAAATAAACAAACAAACAAATACATTCAAAAACGTGCCTTTGCTAGAGCAGTGAGTGCCTCTCTGGGGAAGAAGTCCTGTAGATTTTTTTATTTCATTTGTTGGCCTCCTGCTCATCCCGTTCATAACTGACTTAGATAACAAATCGGGTAGGTTGTGGGTGGGACAGAGAAAGAAGTCAACAAATTCAAATATGAGAGTCTGGCACAAAGAGAAGCTTCTGATGGTGTGCCATATGTATATGTGTAGTTTTTCTTTTTTTTATATTTACTGGGAGACAACCAGATCTTTCCAGTGTATGAGGCCTGGCTTGATATTTGCATAAATGTCTATTTTACCACATAACAGACAGTTCAGTTTCTGCCTCCATATACTTCACAAAATGTATGGCAATGCAAAACATATTATTCTAGTAATTTCCTAGTATATAAGAACAATATTTCATCTGTCTCATCTTTGCCTCCTACCCCAATTTTTTCCAGTAGCAACATGTCCCTGATTATCTCTCTCTCTCTCTCTCTCTCTCTATATATATATATATATATATATATATATATATATATATATATATATATATATATATATATTATCCTGGTAAACCCCTTAGGGTTACAGTCATTCAAAAATACGAAAAGCTGCAGTTCTGTGTTTAGCTTCAGAAAATATTTTTTGATGTTGGTCTCTGTAAAATGTTAGCCTACCATTGGTGGAATATAACTAAGGGTTGCTGTTTGCTCATTATCTTGAGTTTGCTGGGTTAATGTGATTTGTGTAAAGGGAACTTGTGTAGCTACTGTTTCCACAGAACAATGTTGAAATACAATCCATGACTATCAAGTGTAGTTATAACTGCTGGGTGGGGGGTGAGAGCTGTCTGTAGAAAGTAAGTGACCTCTTCTTTTCTAAATTTAAACAACCAATGTGCACATTTGCTGGATTACAACTTGAACTACTTTAGTGTGTAAATACTTTTTCCATGGAACAATGCTGAAATACAAGGTAAAACTGATTTTAAACTCCCTACACCATTTTCTTGCAGTATATGGAGTGGCTCTGAATGACTGATGGTGATATGCAGCAAGGTGACTTCAGCACCTCCACCATATAAACAAGTCAACTGCTACTAACACACCTTGCAGTATTATGGTGGGGGGGGGTACAGGGGGGGGTCAGTAGCAGTCCTCCTGATGAATGTTATACCATCTGTCTTTATATAATTGTAATGGAGGGTATGACGGACTAGAAGGTGGAGGTGGAGTTTGCTACAGCACACTCTTTGGGATGTTTAAAGTAAGATTTGCCAAATACAATACATAGATGTCATTTTTTTTTCTGTAATTGTTGGGAGGGAGTGTCGTTTGTAGAAAGAGAATAATACTCATTTTCTTAGTTTAAACAGTCACTGTCTGATATTGCAGTACTAGTATGCATTTGCAGAATTAATATGATTTCTGTGAAGGAACTTGAAATACTTTAATATGTGGCTACTGTTTGCATGGAAGTTGACAGAGCTGAAACACAATACATGGGCATCACTTTTTTTATCACAATAATCTAAGGAGTACACAGAATAACTATAACTGCTGAGTGGGATTTCCAGCAGTCTGTTTAAAGTAACTGATTTCATGTTGTTTTTTAACCATTTAAACAATCACTATCTGACTTTAAGGACTAGGGTGTGGAATAAGACGGACCATTCCACTGGACATCTGAGATATGCACAGACAAAGTATCTATAATTGCTAGGGCTGTCTGTAGAGGATGTAACTAACTGTCTGCTGTTGCATGCTCATTATTCTGTCTTTGTGGAACTCATATGAAATTTGTGAAGCAATTGGGAATGGTTTTAATGTATGACAACTCTGTGTGTGAACTGTATTACATGGCTATCCTCTTCTATCACAATTAGATGACTGAATTGTATGCAGGTGGACATAACTACTTGTTGAGGTTGCATCTATCTGGATGAAAGTAAATGACCCTACTTGCACAGTTTAAGTCATATTTCAAAACAATAAGACATAAAGTGCATTGCATAACATTCATACCATCACAGCTTCTCAGGGCTTGTGGCCCCAAACACCAAGGCTGTGTAAGTTGATTTTGACAAAACTTAATAGTGGCCTTTGCCTTGATCCACACCTAATCTAGAACTAGCCCTGCTCAGAGATGTATGCAGAAGGTTGCTTGGTAGTGTGCAATGGTGCACGGAGGTGCACTATGCATAAACAAATGAATACATCAGAGCAGTGGCTGGTCATCTAACTCTGTGGAGCTGTGTTAAAACAAGCGCAAACCTGCACAAATGCAGGGGTTATCTAGTAACAGTGAGCAAACTGAATTAAACAATTTAACCAATAAAAACCTCAAAATTGAACTCTGTGCCAGCAACCTTCAATCAGATGAGTCTTAACTGCACTCTCCTGCCACAAGGGTGGGGGGGCCCACACCAACAAAATATAACCTGGTTTAGTGCTCAATTTAACAAACAGAACCAGATTAAGCAGGTCTGAATCTAGTCTATGCTACAGCAAAGAAAAAAGTGCAACAAATCAGCAAGAACCGTTTTAAAAATCAGCAATATAGCAAAAATACAGTTAAAAGTACAAATACAGTATACAATTATACTTATGGTTAGCAGAGTGCAACAGATTCCTTGGATTGCACAGATGAATACAGCAGAGTAGTGACTGGTTGCCTAACACTGTGGAGCTGTGCTAAAACAGTGAGCAAACTGAATTAAACAAGTCAGCCAATAAAAATGCTCAAAACTGAGAGCTGTGCCAGCATCCTTCAATCAGGTGAGTCCTTAGTGTACTCTCTTGCCACAAGGGTGTAGGGGACCCTCCCCAACAAAAGATAGTTCTGTTTATGTATGTCTAAAAGCAAATATGTTCTACTTGATTTTTTTCAGGTTTAGGTCTTCCATCAGAAGGGTACACAGTTGGTGGCTGTCTGTTGCGGGCAGGGGTGAGGAGGAATGGTGTACATGCATGTATGATAACAGCAACTTGAAACATGTGATTCTGGCCATCAGTCCCTTAACTTTCATCACTGTTTAACAGCAGACAGGGATACACAAAAAATGACTACCTTTTTAAGATGGCATAGGAAGGCTGGTACAATCGTCTTATGACTTGTGTATGACAACATGCATTTGTCTCTTGTGTTTAGAGCATACTGCTGTTTGGTTAACTTTGAGCATTAAGTCTTGGTACAATTCATGTCTTCCATGAAATAAAAAATATAGTTGAATTTCTTCCCTTATGGATAATTTTTGTTTAGATCATCACTGAATTAAAAGGTTGAAAAAAGCTCTAGAATACACTTTAGAGCATTTATAACTCCATTACATCTGGCTACATAGTGACCCCTATACCTCCTACTTAATGTAGTTATTACTGTGTAGTCTTGGTCAGTTATGGTTGTTATAATGATTCAGGGAAAACCAGAGTTGAAGAGCAAAGACTGAATTTCTTCCGTTAATCTTTAGTTGAGGTCATCATTTGATGAAAAGGTTGTTTAAAAAAATCAAAAAATGCACCTGAGTGCACCTGGGGGCACCCCAATCCTTGGCTTAATGTAGTTGTTTCCTACATGGTCCTTACAGAGCACTCTTGCCTATTTAAATTTGTTGAATGAATGAATACATTCAGAAAAAAAATGAAAAGTAAGAAATAATCTGGATGGTGTGGCTCGACTGGAATGTGGGGCACTGAGTGGTGTGTGTGTGTGTGTGTGTGTGTGTGTGTGTGTGTGTGTGTGTGTGTGTGTGTGTGTGTGTGTGTGTGTGTGTGTGTGTGTGTGTGTGTGTGTGTGTATGTGCGTAAGTGTTGACATCGTGGAACTCTTTTGCCTCCAGTGCCAGATGAGCTAAGGCTGGGCCTGCTAATAATATCACACAAATAATAATCAGAAATTAGTTCATGCTGTTCTACAAACAGCAGTCAGAAGTGAGGCACCACTAGTTGACAGCTTTAAAAGCTGTAACTTAGTCTTACACTGCCACAGAAATAGCAGTCAGAAATGAGTGGAGCTTTAAAAGCAGTAACACTGCTCACAATGCCACAAACTTAGCAGTCTGAAGTGAGTGGATTACTAATCATAGACAGCTTTTAAATCTGTAACAGACCTTACACAGTCATAGTACTATCACATATAGAAAGGTAGAACTGGGCTTCCCTGCACCCCCCCCAAATGGGGGGGCTTTGCCTCCCACACCCCCTGCAAATTAAATATACCAACTTTGGGATCGCAGTGTGTTAACAAAAAGGGGACACTAGAAATAGGCTATGAATATTAATGCTGCCAGCAGTATGAATATTCATTAACTTTCACCAATTGTTGAATGGTGGGCGGAGTTTAGGCAGGACTTGCTACTGCAGATATTCTGTTCCGGGAGTTGGCTAACAAAAGCAATTCAATAAAATGGAATTCAATGATAGAAGACTTCGGCAAAAAGGAGCTTCACTGAAAAGGTTCAACAAAAAGGTATTCAA
This sequence comes from Protopterus annectens, assembly GCF_019279795.1. Lineage (NCBI taxonomy): Eukaryota > Metazoa > Chordata > Ceratodontiformes > Protopteridae > Protopterus > Protopterus annectens. The sequence goes on along the minus strand of NC_056739.1, from coordinate 666,033,231 downwards.
TATAATAATACTTCGATCAAATGATATAGACCCAGTGATAGGACTTGCTGTCCCTGCAGGACCCAAAGTAAAGCTTGAAAAGGACTTTTGCTGAATTGGGATAATTCATTGTGTTTGACAATATCTGAGCTCATGATGTTTAGTTTGATATTCAAGAATATATCTGATCTCAAAATAGACATCAAGAAATATATCTTTCAGTCTTCTATAAGCCAGTCATAATTCTATACATTATTGTCTCCGAATGTTATAATATTTAAAATACCACCTTGCCTCCTATCAGGTATGGAACAGTGTATCAGTATTTTGCAGATGATCTCATTCCTGCTGCAGTCTAGCTTACCTTTTAATTTATTTGTGACATACTGCGGAAAAGCACACCCTGAATTACTACACTGTTCAACATTTCTCTCACTATTCAGCCATTAAGTCAGTCAGTTGATATTCACTGCCTTTCATGAACACATTTATTACCACAATAGCTCAGTTAAGTCATCTCAGAATTCTATGTTAAGAAATGATTGCAGCCACCATCTATCCGAAAGTTCTCCTCACTTCAATGTTGTTATATATGGGTGCAGAAGGACTGAAACTGAAAAATAAAATCCCAGAGAATCAGCAAGGCTTAAAGTCCAGCATTGGTATATGCAGTCTACCCCTGTGAAAAATATGTAAAATTAAAGAAAAGAATTATCCATATTTTCTTCATACACTGTGACCCCTTAAAACTTCTTTATAAACCAAGCCCACATAGGCCTCTGGTCATAATTTATATCACCCTCACTGCCACTTGACTTTCTCAATAAATTGGTAACTGACCACTTACTATTTTCTGGCCTTAGAGTTTACTGACTGTCAAAACTAGAATTAGTTCCACAAATGTAACATTCTCCCTCACTTCTTCTGCCAGTCAGTTCTGCAGCAGAGCACTATTGCTTCATAGCTATCTGTTAACAGTGATGATCACTGTCCCAGTTTTTCCTTCCAAAACGATTCCATGCTGCAATTCTTCAAATATTTTCCCATGGGATTCTTTCTTTAACCCTGCTACAAATATCAACCAATAGATAATGCATCGTAGAAGACTGACAGAGACCCTGCACAGACATTCCGCATTGCCTGACTACTCAAAAAACAAATCACAACAGTCCGTGATCTTGACATTTTGACCCATGTTTTGCTTATGATTTCTTAGATCACATTACCTAATTTTAGTGAAGAATGCTACTTTACCACATTTATCTCTATTCCCAGAAATTATATTCTATTTACTAGGCCTGTGGTTTTATTTTCAGTAAGTTTAACTGTGCAGATAATTGCACTTTATTTTCATCTTTCCATCTGTCAGTCTTACTATTATCAGAAATCACATGCACTGCACACCTGTTATGTATGCAATTTACTGGAATGCCCCAGCCTCTCAGTCTGAATGGCAAAGAATCGCAATTCATCTAGGTCATACCAACAGCATGAACACTGCCATAAGGAAGATAGTCAACTATTAACCATAAGAAAACAAACTTCTGGTGAGCAGGATGAGTGGTTGAGCATAGGATCAGATGTTAACTATTAACTAATAAATTCATGTTGTTCTGTATGGCTACTCCAACAATTCAATAATTAAAGTTAAATACTTTTATCATTTGCCATATGACTATATCAGAACAAAGATACAGAACCATACCAACCCATTAAATTCACAATTAAAAAAATATGTGACCACAATAATGTGATAATATACATCTTAAATCACTTTTCATTTACATAAAATTAATATTAACAGAAACTGTTGCCATGAAACAAACTTGCACACATATAAAAATACAGAACTTTCAAAGTAAAGTCCTGGTATTAATGATATGGTTTCAATTAAAATACTCTCTTAAAGAAAAATTGCAAATTTATAGGAAATTAAGTTTTTATACACATTTTCCAATTTATATTTATTTGAAAACTATGTCTTTTTTATACTATGTATAATTTATACTTAATAGAATGTGAAGTTATTGGTTATATATTGAACTATATCAGACAGCATCTTTGCTTAGCCCCACTGTGCAAGATCTTGTATCATACATCTTTATCTTGCAATCTTCAGAAATAGTAAAAAAAAATGTCTGGAGCATCAGGGAACTTTCTGTACTCTTTAATAGATACTATGGGATCTTTTTGCAGCTTACCACCAATTCAAGCAGATGAGACCTTGGTTTAATGTCTCATCCAGAAGATGACACACTCAGGAGTACAGCACCACACTTATGCTGCACTGCAGTGTCAGCAGTCACTCTACCTTGTGTGGTAATAGAACCCACAGCCTTCTAAATTAAAGGGGAATGTGCTACCTGTTGTGTCACTGACATAACTGGAGATCCCACTACTGGTTTCAAACATACAACCCTATCAAATCTCTTCTTATGTAAAGGTCCTATTGTACAAGTCTATTCTTCAGCTACAAAATACAATCTGTTAATTTCTGTTGCTATTTCATTGTTAAAAATATAGTCTGAATGCCTGGCTAGTATCTTGCATCACAGTAATATGCTTCTAAATGCATGCCCTCTAGACTTCTTCTTTGTTCTTTCTACTCCTACTCAATATCTCAAGTCATCTTAGTTTGCATATTGAACTGAACTACTACACCCTTCACTATATAACAACTTACCCTTACCTCAAGAAACTACCCTAGGACACACATGCTGAAATCTAATCCTTAATTACAGGACTGGAGGACATAGATATGCAACTTCCAAATCTCTCTGTGGCCAGCTTGGTATATTTGGGCATCCTAAGGCAATGTAGCAATTGTCTCATGTTCTCAGACAACCAGTTAATCATTAATGAAAGTAACACAGTATGCAAGAGATGTAAATACACACACACACACACACACACACACACACACACACACACACACACACACACACACACACACACACACACACACACACACACACACACACACACACACACACACACACACACACACACACACACACACACACACACACACACACCACACACACATACAAGCTGAAGTGCTTAAAAGGAAACTTTCCAAAGTCACCTAATGACAACACTGCTCCTCAGCAATCACTAAAGCACACACTGAAAGCAAAACCAAACATCTCACATAAGCCTAAATCTAATGGTCCCACAAGATCAAAGAGCATAAGACAAGCATATACTTTGCCTAATACACTTGTCATTGGGGACTCCAGAGCATGATACACAAATGTACCCACTGTCCAGGTTGGACAAGGAGAAGATAATTATTAATTGCCTATCTGGAGCCAGGAGCCACAATATCAGTCACACACTCAAGTTACTGCATGCAATGTACCAATATGATTCTATCAAAGTCCATGTGGGAGTACATGACCTGAGACATACCTCACTGTACGATGAGAAAAGAGGCATAATGACATTTTTGGAATATGTGTCAAAAATAGGTATCAGCCTTGCATTGAGCAGAATTCTACCTTTACCATGGATAATGCCACAGCATGAACATAAAATGATTGATTTTAATAATTGGCTACATTTCTGGTGTCACTCCAGGGGTATCCAATATCTGTCAGCATGGGAGGACATGGTCAAAAGACCATGTTGCTTTGCAAAGGATGAGTTGCACCTTTCACTCCTAGGCTTTTGGATATTGGCTTAATCTTTGTTTACCACCTCAGAGCCTTTTAAGCTAATGACAAAAAAGACAGAACTACCAACAGAGTTAAAATGTTTATAAGTACTCTTAAGGTGTTACTACTCAATGCTTGGAGCCTAAACAAAAGACTACATGCATGTTACACCCTCATCACTCTGGAGAATGTACAAATCTGTGACATGACTGAGACTTGGTTTAAAGCCATAGAATGTACACTCAAAGAGCAAGGCTACTGTGCCTTCAACACATTTACATAAAAAACTCAAGCCATGATCTACTTCAGCTGATGACCTCCCAAGAGAGTACCTTAAAGTATCAGCTGATAGCACTGCATACCTTGCATCAGTCCTTATAAATAGGCCAATCCAGGAATCCTGCATTTCCTGTCTCTGGAAAAAGTCACACATCCCGCTGCACAAAGGAGGGAATTCAACATACATTATTAACTTTAGACCTTTAACAATCTTATCCACTTCTCCAAAATACTTGAAATATCTATTCATATATCTATCCTTCCATAGTACTAACACTGCACTTCTAACCTATATAGATACTGTACTGTAAATAAAGCTACAGAAAATGGACAACTATTCTCCGCCTTATTTCTAAAATTGTCTAAAGCCTTTGACACAGTTTATCAAAGCAAACTTCTACTTCAAATGTCCTTATTAGGTATCTCTCAGCCCACGCTTCTGTGGTTTGAAAGCTACCTATCCTGTAGGTATCAGTCAGTAAAATGGCACTCCACCCCTTTCCATTCCTCCCAGTCATCACTGGTGTACCACAAGGCTCTATCCTTCACCCCTTCTTCTTTAACATTTTCACCAACACCCTCCACACAACCACACAATAGGCCTCCCTAATACAGTACGCAGATGACTCCATACCATGGCTCTCAACCTTCCATCTCCAAAATGAGGAACACTAGCCCTTATAATGTGGAACAAATGGGCAAAATGTGGAACACATACTAATGGCTCATTAACAACTTCAACTAAGAAGGTCATAGGATGGTTTAAATATGCTCCTTTTTCTTATAAAAATATATTTTAATGACTTATTATGATGTATTTCTATTCACCATGAATATCAGTTAAAAGTTTCCTAATACTGAATGTGTGACAGACCCTTTCAATGTGGAACTTAGAGGGACATGAACTGGAACTTTGAAGGACATGAACTTTTTAAGACCCCAGATGAGGTACGTTCTTCATAATGAGGTACACTTGAGAAGTATGGTCCGTACCCATTGCACATCTAAAAACATGGAACACCTCAAATATTACTCTGGAAGCTTTAACAGCAACTGGAAAATGGCTTTGTAACTCACAACTCATGCTCAACTGTTAAAAAAAAATCTCCCCAAATCCCTGTCCCATGAAAAAACAAACTTGAAAGTCCTTTATATTAATAATACAAGCACTGAAGTTACTTCTCATAAGAAATTATTATGTATGATAGTGGATAATCTTAAATTTCACCTCTGTATACAAATTGCATAAGAAAAACTGGGGAAGCTGTATAAAGCCAAAATATTTATCACCAACACAACTTGCCAGCAGTACTTACCTCCTCCCCACACTTCTTTATGCTTAAAATGACTTTTTATTAATTTCAAAACAAAGTAGAAAATCATTTAAAGATAAACAGAGCAAAAACATAACTATTTACAAATGTCTACAACAAAATCAAACATAGAAAACTAAATCATTAAAGTGTTTCTAGTAAATCACTTAATTTTGACCACAATCTAAACTGGCAAGTAATATTCAAAGTTCTCATTTTGGCAGTTGACAATTCTTTTTTACAGACTTTTTTTTTTTTGCTAAATTAATGACTTCAGTGAAAGAAAGAGTAGTTCTACATTTCTAATTCTTTGTCACTGTTTTTCTTTCTATAGCTAAAATGGACCAAAGGAGAGGCACCTGCTTCCTAGGAATGGAATCCAGAACTGGAGCATTAAATAAGATCAAATAGTTAGAAATTATACAAGTATTTGTCCACAAAGCTTGGGCAAAATTTCTAAATTCAAGTCCAAAAAGGAGTTACTATTTTACAATCCAATGTGATTTGAAACCAGTCTGCATTAGAGGCTTCACTACACCGCCATCAAATAATTTGCCCATAGTTATATATTAAAGCCACTTTATGTAGAGTTAGAAAAGTTCTGTGAAGAACTCTCCATGTGTATATTTTCCAATAAAAAGAAGAAGTAGATTCTCCCACAGCTTAGGAATTAAGCATTTATTTTCATCAGAAAAGAGTTTCTCATTAATCTTAATTGAGTAATTCCAAAATAATGAATCTGTGGAACCAAGCTCTTCATTTATTTGTTATAAACTATTGATGAATTTATTATTATTTGATTTTCTAATTTTCTATTGATTCTAAAAAAAAAAACTCAAGTATCTTTGGAATATGTTTTGTTTGAAAATCCAGAGAGATTTTGATTTTATCACTAACATACTTTTTTACAACATTGTATAGTAAACCAATTATTATTTTCTAAACAGTATCTGGCAAGACGATTATCTGTATTATGTGATTTATTTCTGATTAAGAATTAATGCCAAAAGATTAAATTGACGTCTCTAAGGTCTAGCATTTTGTTTATATTAAAAGTTCCCAAACAAACACACAGTGTTTGATATATGGAACAATGAAAACAATAAATCTTTAACTATATAATTAGAATTCATGAATATTTTAAAAGTTATAAGAATGTAATCAGTGAAGGGAGAGGAATAGTATTTTTTCTTTTCATTTAAACATACATCTTTCAAGATCTAGTAACATTTATTAATTCCAAATTTAAAGAAAGATTCTGCAACATAGCTGTTATTATTTATTAATATTTCATGAACAGATTTCCAAGTGGATTGGTAAGAGGAATTTAGCCATAGAGATATTAAATTGAAAATTATGGATTTGGCATATAATTCAAAATTTGGAAAATGTAATCCACCGTCTTGAGAACTGAGAAAATGCCAATCAAAGGAAGAGTAGAATTTAATTTCTTAATTAGTGATTGCAGATAGAAAAGTATTTTTGATAGGATTATCATTTTTATTAAAGTAAGTCTATCTTCCATTGTTAAAGAAATGTTCCCATTAATAATTATTTTAGTAACAGTGGGCAGTATTCATGAAGGCTAACATGGAAAATAACACTGTGTTAGCCTTCATAACACCATTTTCCCACACTAATCCCCATTCCCTATTCAGGAACAGGGCTTAGTTTCCATGACACTGTGCTGGGCTGCACACACATATGCATAAATGCTCTGAGGACAGAAAACTCGTGGTGGCATGCAAATTAAGTGCACGCCTACCACCCCAGAGCACTGTTACATAGTAACAACACCAGCTTGAGATTCACCAACCTGGTGTGAGTCCATGTTAGCTCTGTGTTATGTGCGGGGAAATTTTCCCCATACATGAGTTAATACAAAAGTTGAGCTAGGTGAAAGCCATTAAAAATTGGCTTTCCTTAGTTATATTTAAATTCTACTTTCTGCAAAGCAGCATAGAACTTAAACTTGCACAAAGAAACTTATTTAAAAAAATAAATTTTTTTTTATTAAAAGATTAAACTGTTAACGGGGAAAAGTCCCCTTTAACATGTAAGATCTGTGCTATCTACCTTCAACATGGCCAGAGCTATATTGTATCCATGTGGATAGCACGGAGTGGGCGTGGTGGGCAGTTGATGTTCCTGAATTGATCTGGAGGTGTAGAAAACAGTGTTGCACCAACGTGTAAGCTAGTATCGTGGTAGGCAGCCACTGGGGGAGTATGGGCAAATGTTATTTTATTTGTACTGGTTTTATTCTGTCATTTGTTTTTTTTTTTTTTTCATTTTTTTTCTAAATATTGCCCTTACAAACTTAGAAAGTTGATAAAAGGACAGGTTTTGCATTAGAATGGATATTCATGAAGAGTATGTATCCTGCAACTGACATGCTAATTATTTGATATAGTGATATATATAAATTTAAAATGGTTATTTATTTTCCACTGCAGAGTGGGTTTGCATGCCGCAGCACTTTGCTCAGCACTGCTTAAAGTGGTATGAAGAGCTATATAGAAATGCATAGCTGAAATCTTTACTGACAAATTAGCTTAGTGGTTAGAGTTCTGGCTTTGCATGCATAGGGGTACATTTCAAATGTTAAGACAGCCAATTCAGCTTTTACACGGAAAAGCATTATTAATTTTTTTTTATTATTTTAATGATGTAGTATTTGATATTTGTTAACCAGGGTAGTGTAGCTGGCCAAACCTCCAGTGTCAATGGGTATGTGATGTGAAATCCCCCATGTAAACACAAGTGTTCCAGACAGTACAGTCACACCCCAAAATAATGTAATCAAAATACATGGGGGACATCATGTAAAGTAAAATATATACACTTAATAATTTGTCAGTAAGGAGTAGTTAATGTCCAATTCATTCATTTTCTGTAAATAAAAACTGAGCAATGCTGAGCAGTGCTTAGCTGTGCTTAGCCGGTTTGAGCATTGTTAAGAAGTACAATTCTAAGCAGCAGTCAACCCAGCTAAGCAGATTTGAGCAGTGCTTAGCACTGCTCAGCATTTCTGAAATCAGTTAAGCAAAGCTAAGCAAGGGGGAGTGTCTGAGCCTCCTTAGCTGTGCTTAGCTAGCTTAAGAAAAGCTAAATGTGCTCGTGAACAGGGGAGGTGCAGATCTGCTGACAAATGTTTACATTTCAGCACCGTTTTTGTGCGGCATGGTGCAGGGCTTAAAAACACAGGAATTTAAAAAAAACGGAAGCGCCTTTAGAAAAGGTAATCGACTAGAAATTAATAATAATCCTCAGGCACTCACACTGGCCCATTCAAACCCCTCAGTAATGCAGCTGGCAGGTGGAATGTATTTATAGTTAGCCAATCACACAGGCTGTATCTGCAGCATACCAGTATAAAGTATGCAGACACACTTCAGTCTGCTTTTTTCCCACATACTCTGCACCATTGGAGTACACACTTGGGAATTTTAACTGACAAAATGATAGGGGCTGCTGCTGCTTTGTTACATCTCTATGTGCTACAGACTGAGGTTGCTGATAAGGATGATGCTGACAACCGGCCAAGACCAAGGAGGAGAACAATGTTCAGACTCAGGGTAACCTATCAGGGGTTACATGAGCTGGAGAGAGTATAGTGCTACTGGGTGGACAGGTACATACTACAGCAACTCACCGAGCTCTGCCGGCTTCACCTCAAATCCAAAGCCAACACAAGAGAACCCATCCCAGTGGAAACAAAGGTATGTATAGCCTTACGAATACTAGCTACAGGTACTTTCAAAAGACCTACTGGGAACATCATGGGGGTCTCACAGGCATCTGCATACAGGATACTCTACCAGTTCCTGGATATCATGTTAAGACATGCCAGTCAACACATTTATTTCTCCAACATCCCTGAGGAGAGGACCAGCAATATGCATCTCTTCCACCATGTAGCACCCTACCTAGAGGTACTGGGTGCCATAGACTGCACTCATGTCCGCATCAAAGCACCATCCAGAGAAGACAGTCGAGTGTACATCAACCACAACAGCTAACACTCCATCAACTGCCAGGTCATGTGCAATGCCCAGGGCATTATCATGAATGTGTGTGCTGGCAGTCCTGGCAGTTATCACGAATCCCACATCTGGCATACCTCACAACTGTACCAGGCAGTTGCCAGTGGTGGGGACATCCCGTATGACCATCTTGTGGGGATGCTGGCTATGCACTGGAACCATAGATGATGACACCCACCAGAAATGCACACACACCCACTGAAGAACACCATAGTGAGGTGCACCCACAAACTAGGAACATTGTAGAGCATGTGTTTGGGCTGCTCAAGCCATGGTTCTGCTGCCTTGACATATCTGGAGGAGCCCTGCAGTACTCTCCAGCCACATATGCACACATGTTCATAGCATGTGCCATGCTACACAATATGATCCTGCAGACACAGCTGTGGCAGGAACATCACAGAGAAGGGGCACACAGCCAACCATCATTGCCAAGGTCCCCACAGGCACAGGGGGACTCGGAGGAGGAACCCCTGAGTCTGCCCCTGTAGGCAAATTTAGGCATACCTAGTATGTCCTGGCCTTGGCAAAGAGGCAACACATAGCACATACACTGACACCCTAGGGACCCAGGGACTGACACCTCCCTCTGACTCGCACACACAGTAAAATGGATGCCACACACATCACACTACCTGTACCTTACCATGTATAGGCTGTGTACTGCATGCATCCGACAGAGTTAACCCTCACTCATCATCCTCATAACTGCCACAGGCACAAGGTAAGTCACTCTTCTTAACATTAAATGAAAGGAGTAGTATGCTGTGGTAGCAAATCTAAGGTATTGCTACATGTATGCAAAGGAATGGGGTGGCCTACTGGGATAGCAGCAGACAACTGACAGCTATGTGGGACAACAGGAAATGTTCACCCAATACTGGCTTCCCCAGAGTATGCAGTAGTCTCCAAGGTGACAAAACTCACTGCAGTATATGTGGGGGACAAACAAACTGGGAGTCATAAGTCACATGCATGGAAGTCAATGTTGGGCTCCCATACTCACCCCTCAGCCTCTCCGAGCAAGTTAGCTGTAGAAATGTCTGGCAAAGGCCCACAAATAGGGACAATGATGAAATATTCCTCTTACCAACTTATACAGTGATATTACAGCAGGTCTTTCAGTTGCATTAAGTCTCTGAAGGGTAAGAAGTCTGAAACTCAAATGTCTGCCATTACATTCTAACCTTCAGTCTTTACTGATATGCCAGTATTCTCCAAGACAGGCACAAGACTATGCTAAATGGAACCAAAATTTAAAGTCAACATCTGCACAGTCTGTGCAAATGTATACAGTTGACAGGTATGCACCCCAACACTCCCATGTTCCCACAGAAATGCAGCAACATTTATGTTTGTAGGGTAATACTAGCAGACCGCACATTCCCAGGGCTGTCCCAAGCAACTTGATAACTTGTTGCATGTCCACAATATGCAGGGGTCAATGAGCTATGTATATGCATGGTTAATACTCTCAGGATGTGGGCAGCACTTACTCTTGGCTGTTGTGGCTTAGTCCATGTTCCATGTTTAGTTCCACTCCAGGGTCCATGTTTAAAGACTTTCAGTGGCAACTATTTTGCATGTCACCCACACCTATGGTAGGAGTTGTACACACTGTCCAGAAGTCAATATCCATTACTACAGGAAAGCTGGACAAGTCAGGGACAGAGAGCCACACATATGGATAGTACACAGCTCAGAATAACCTACACAGTGCCAAGTAGGACAACAGATACCTGAAAGTCAGTGTACTGCCAGGTTATAAATGGCTGCCACCTTACTGTGTCAGCACTGACAACAAGTCACTGGCCACCATCCATACCCCTGGAATGACAGTTTGTCACAGAAGCACCAGAAGTATGCCTCAGATATCTGTTCTGCTTGTCCGAACATTGCATTTGCCTGCCAAACTATTTGCAAAACAAGAAAGGTTCATGTCAAAACATCAATGGCAGACAGTGGAGAAGTAGACGTCATACCCATAAGAAAAAGCAAGCAAATACCAAACCAGTCTCCCAACTGTCTATGTTTGGCAGACCATTATTAACATCCTGTCCCCATGTGTGGGCCTGTGTTTGACTGTCATATATGGGCCTGTCCAGATGTCAGTCTGTTGGTTTGACAGCTACAGCCAACATATAGCCTCATAATAACATAGCAACACAAATCATCTGAGGACCACAGCAGATGTAGTGGTGCAATGATGGACAACCTGCTAAACAGGTACACTCAGAGGTGTGAAGTCCATAACCCTGTGTGTGATGTTACGGTGTCTACCCCACTCACACTAGAAATACAAATATATAACAGCAGCCACTGTGGACAAAGCCTGTGACTGGACTACAGAAGGACAAGGAGACACATATAAGAGGAAGGGGAACCACTGGCCAGATAAATGGAGAATGTGGACACCAGAACAAATTGTGCAATAACATAGGTTCCCTGCAGTGTATGGAGTCAGTAAACATCACCCATAACTACACAACACACACCCACATAATTGGAGGTCCTCAACAAAACAAAAACCCAAACAAAGGACACTTCAGAGGCAAAAACACATGAGAACTTCACAAACCTACACACCACAGGCCATGCATAGTCTACACACCAGTGTCTCGCAACCACTAAAGCCTTACCATAAACCCAACATATTACTCATAGGAGACTCCATTGTGAGACACACAGATGTGCCTCTCACCAGGCTGGATAAAGAGAAAATCATGCTTACTTGTCGGTTAGGTGCCAGAATCCGCCATATCACACATACTCTGAAGTCACTCCACAACAGATACTGTTATGACTCTGTCCTAGTCCATGGCGGTGTGAACTACGTCAGATGTACCTCCCTGGAGTATAGGAAGATAGGCATTATTCAGCTTGCTGAATATGTGTCCCATGCAGGTATGTCCCTAACCTTAAGCAGCATTCTGCCATCACCCAGAATGATGACTCAATACAAACAAAAAATGATTGTCAGTAACAGTTGGCTTACTTACTGGTGTCATCCCAGGGGGATCCATTGCCTGGAAGTCTGGAACATATGATCGACAGTCCACATTGCTTTGCTAGAGATGGCCTGCATCTGTCTCACTTGGCCTTCAGGCCTCTGGCAAAGGGCCTTGCCTCCCCATAGTGCCTTTTTAGGGAAAGTCATGGAGTCCATACTACCAACATAAAACACTCAACAAAATGCAAATTAAAGGCCATGCTACTAAACACTAGGAGTCTAAACAGGAAAATGTACTCATTGCAAACATTCATAACCCTGGAAGATGGTGACATTTGTGCACTCACAGAAACCTCGGCCACATCTGTGGAGAGCAACCCATTCTTACCTAGTCATTCATCCTATCACACAGCCAGACCTCAAAATGTGGGCAGCAAAGCCAAATGAGGTGGGGTATAAATTCTGTATATATATTAGAGAGACACACATCTCCAGACTGGTCAAACAGTCTGACACACACAAGACACTCCAAGTGCAGTTAGCCGTTGACAAGACCCCTATGCAAATTATAGGTAGCTACAGGTGGCCAACATATCTGACTCAGGATACCCACCTCACATATCTGGCCCTCTACAAATCTATCAAGATTCAACCCTTTACCCTGATCCTGGCTGACTTTAATTGCCCAACCATTGATTGGAAAACTGACAATGCCAGAACAGAAATGCACAGTGATTCCCCCATCTTATTAATGCTAAATCCTTATGACAGCTATGTGATACCTCCACAAGATGTGATACATATGTCAACTTGGCAGTAACCAATATGATTAACCACTGCAGCACCCCTACGGCATCATTCTCCCTGGCAAGATACCACAAAAAAGCAGTCGCATTCGATATCACCATCTCTTCTTACCCCCTTCTAGCCATGGTAAAATGAAAATGTCTCACAAGCTGATCACAATCACCAGAGGAATGGTATAAACAGCTGAACAGCTCCCTACCCCACTGGAGGAACAGGCACCAATGTCCAAATGTACACAAAAGTACTATACCAGCATATATATATAGATGCATGGAATCAGTAATACCAGACAGGACAACATCATTGTCTGCAAGGGAGAGTAAACCTGTCGGGAAACATCTGCAATAAAGGAACTATATAACAAAATGATAACATTGCTGTCCAGGACCAAGAAGGAGCAGGTGCACAATTGGAAGCAATCTCCCCTTAACCTGAACAAACAAATAACAGCACCAGTGAAATCTTCTAAAGGCAACTCCGAGTCCAAATTGCTCACATCTAAGACAGACAGTCATAAGGCCTTCCTCACATATGTCTGCATTCCCAAATGAAGCTCCCAGATTTGTGCAGAACTGGTGGGCAAGGACACCACATATACAAATGTTGTAGATATAGCCAATCTACTGGCTGACAGATTCAGTGGAAATGTCTCCCCTCTGTCCCCCACCAATAAAGCAGGACATTCCCAGTACCTGACCACCCAACCCTTATCAATAGGGAACAGGGCATTGCTGTCCTCTCAAAACCAAGAAGACACCCTCCATGGGACCTGAATACATCCCAGGCTGCAACCTACATGAACTCAGGCATGAACTGGCAGCACCATTATGCACCTTACTCAACCAAAGCCTGAGTACTGCCTTTGTCACAGCTGAGTGGCAGACAGCCACTGTCATCCCTTTACGCAGAGGTGGACTGTCCACCGAACCAGAAAATTAAAGCTCCATCAGCCTAACTAGCCTGATCTGCAAGGCCATGCAATGGATAATCATGGACCTCATTAACAGGGACATTGGCAAACTCCAAATACTCGACCCTGCACAGTCTGCCTTTGTCAAGGGGAGGTAGGTCAGTTAAATCTGGTTGACTTTCCTGAGGCAGCCACCAAAGGCATGGATGAGGGAAAGATGGTGCACACTGTCCACCTTGACTTGGCCAAAGCCTTACACACTATTCCCCACTTGGCCATAGTACATAAAATCTGTCAACTAGGAATCAATCCATATGTTACCAGATGGGGAGCAAACTGGCTCATTGATAGAACCCATATAATCATAATATGGGTAATCAACTCAAGCAGTACACCAGTAATGAGAGGCATAACCCAGGGATTGGTCTTGGGACCTCTGGTATACGGGATATACTTCCCTGAGGTGCAGGCCAAAAACACTGGCCTATGGCTGATCAATTTGGCAGATTTTTTATTTATTTTATTTATTTTACATTTGTTGACCGAGCTAGTCTAACTGAATACATATCCTTTTTCAGTAGAGGCCCGGGGAGAAAAGCTCCAAACAGTTAGAAAGACATAAATATATATATATATATATATATATATATATATATATATATATATATATATCTAATATACAACAACATACATGTAATATTGAACAGAGGATTACAGATAATATTGGTCACGTCACTGTTAGCACATTCTTTCAGATCATTTCTATTTACAGAGCAAGTTAAAGTGATTTAAGATAGTATATGGTTAAAACTCTTCAAAAGAATAAACATTTTAACTTGATTACTTAGCTTGCATTCTAATTTCTTCAGAAAATAAGTAACAAGGAGTGAGAGGTAGAATGGAAGAAGAAGAAAAAAGAGAAAGCATAGCAGTTACAGTAAAGGTTAGTCAGGGTTACAAGAAGGACAGAGCCAGTGTGATTTAAGATAGATTTTGAGCTTTTGTTTGAAGATAGTAAGGGAGGAAAGTGATGATAGATCACTAGGAAGAAGCTGGGAACAGTCATCAATTCTCAAAGTGATGTAGATGTCCTACAACAGGGACTCACCAAAACAAATTAAAACAATTATATGTCATCTGCCCTCTTTTTGGATCTCTCCAAGGCATTCAATATGGTTGATCACCAACTTTTGTGACACACCCTGAAAACCTTCTATCTAGATTCCAAAGCCCATGCTGTGGTTTAAATCCTACCTCAATGGGAGGCAGCAGGCTGTTTGCTGGAAAGACAAGCTCTCTAACCTTCTACCAAGCACCCTTGGATTGCCACAAGGCTCAATATTAGGGCCTCTACTGTTTTCCCCTCTTTATTAATGACTTATACACTGTCATCCCAAACATCAGCTGTATCCAATACGCTGATGACTCCACCCTGATTTGCTCTTCTACATCTCCTTCGGAACTGAAGTCTGCTACCTAGTCCACCTTTAATACCATAGAAAACTGGCTCTCTGAACATCACCTGTTATTAAATCCCCCCAAAAAACAAAATGCTGTTTTTCTCACCTACACAAATGTCTGCTGCTTTTACCTTCAACATTAATGCAAAGGATGGCACTGTTATCTCCCCTGACCCCTCTATAAAACTACTAGGAGTCATAACTGATAATAACCTAAAATTTGACTTGCATGTCAATCAATTAATCAAGAACATCAATAAAAAACTAGGATCACTGTATAGAATAAAAGCCTTCCTAACCCCTCCAGCCAAGATTGCCATTTCCGCACCCACCTAATCTCAACACTTATATATGCCTCCCCCCTTTTCTCTAATCTAAACAAGAAAGTCCTAAATAGATTGTCATCCTGTTACAATCACATTGCCAGGTTTGTCACTGGCCTGCCATTTAGGACACACCACTACAGTAACCTTAAACAGCTTGGGTGGCTAGAACTTCTCATTCTAATCCAATACAACCTTCTGACTATAGCTAAAAAAATTCTCTATAATCCAGATAACACACCATGCCTAAGGAATATTATCACCCCTCATAACAATCAGAGATTGCTTAGATTCTCAAACAAATTACTAATTCAGACAATCAAAATTAACAATACAGCTGCGGATGCCCTCTTTGCAAACTCTGTAGGCAGATTTTGGAATCTCCTTCCAGTCGAAATTACTTTGCTCTCCTCCCTTTGCCAATTTAAAACCAAACTCATACAACACCTGGCACTAAACTGGCTTTGCCACTGTAACAAGCCTGGTTAACCCTTCTCATAAATGTATATAATATATTACTTTCTGCCTACTGTCAATGTATTCCCCTGACTTAAACCAGGGATAACTATACCTGTGAACTTGCCTAGCTCATGCTTTTCATGTATCCTCTGTAAATAACGTTCCTGTAATTATGTCTACATGGTTATATTTTTGACTCTGACTACCTTGGAGCTTTTCTCCCCAGGCCTCTGCTGAAAATGGTCATGTATCCAGTCGGACTATCCCGATCAACAAATATAAAATAAATAAATATATAAATAAATAAATGCCTGCTGCCAGAAACATGGCCTCAAGCTGAATGCCTGTAGATGCATCATCATCCCCTTCAGGGAGACTAATGTCCCTACATATTATCACACTAACAACAGTGTTCTAAATACACAGTCAGTAGTGAGGCATTTGGGCACCCATGTTGATAGCGACCTTAATTCTGAGCACCATGTTGCTTCCATTGTATAGAAAGTTTCATAGATGGGCCAACTCAAAAGTAAGGATATCTCATCCAGGGACAAAGAGGTCATAAGATCCATGTATTCTAACCTTATAAGGCCAATTATTTTGTACAATGCCCCTTTCAGCATGTACCTCACAAAGTACCTGCAGCAGCTGGAGAGATCACAGTGGTTCCTCACTGGGAGAATCCAGGACCTCAAACACCTACCCTAAACAGATAGGCTAAAAACACTTCCCTCTACTCAGTTCCATACAGACTCCTCAGAGGTGACCTCTGGCTTGCATACAAAGCAATCCAGACCCTGCCTTGATGGAACTGTTGCACATCTGGAAGTCGAGGCCGACTCACTCCACCTGTAGGCACAGCATAAACTTGGTCTGTGATATCAATAAGGCTTGTTGGTGTGACAGATACATGTCCCACAGACTACCCCATCTGTGGAATACACTCCCTGTCCACATGAAGCCAAGTACCTTAATACCCCTTGTGAAGTGTTCCCTGTATAAGTGCATAGGAAACAGAAAATACAGTCCTGTGATTCCACCTGTGTCACTGCTGGACAGGGGCTCTAGGTGCTGACATGTCTTAACATGGGCTACACTCTCATCTGCGAGGGTTATAAGGGCTTCATGGCCAATAGCCTAGTAACCGCAAATCAACCTATCAACCTATAAACAAATGTCTGTCAGTGGTTTACCACATTACTCTATACTGTTCTGCCATTGACATAACAGGAAATCACAATACTATATGGAATATATCACACATATCATGGACATCTCTGCTCAGTAGAATGCAGTCTGTATCCACATCAGGATATGACTTTTCAGTTAAGAAGACTACCACACAAGCAGGAAATCCCCAGCCAGTATATCACTGAGGTGCTGGACTGTTTACACAGCTTCATCAGCCAGTCGGCTGTAGCCACACCACTCAACTGCCTGGATTGGGCAAGAATGTCTATAGTTTGGCTCATAATTTTGGTCTGTGCTTCATACATCTTGTATATCTCAGGTAAGTCACTGTGATGATCTGAGGATTTCTGAGAGTAAGTAATGACACATTACATTTCAGTGTCAGGTGTCATATATGTCAGAAAATGTCTGCTCAAACAAACCCTGTTACTCTAGCAACTTTCTACATTTATAAGAGCAATGTTTAAGTATCTCCCTATGTTTGGGCCATTGTCCCTCCATTTTGGCAGGCTATCTCCAGATTTCTTGCACTAACAGGTTGAGAGGTATGGCTGTAGCATACAATACCCCCAATCAGAGTACATCTATCTCTGGAATGGAGTCCCACTCTTACAATAGAAGGTCATACCGGGCATGCTCCTACACTTAGAGAATTACAGCCCATGTCTAAACCCACATTGGACTATATAATTGTATTGTGCATATATATCTTTGCCTACAGACAGCTATGTGCACCTTAACTGTCTCTACCCACACCCATCAGACAGGATTACCCTCAGCTAGCTGTAGGTGACCCATATGTGATATATCTGCATCTGTTGCTTGTGATACACAGACATATAAATGGGCAACATATAATAATATTTCAAGCATACACATACATAGACATGGGGAAGAGAGAGACAG